>NC_044907.1:12483465-12849961 GCF_001633185.2 Quercus lobata | reverse complement strand
AAAAAAAAAAAAAAAAAAAAAAACAAACAAACTGGTCAACGTCTCCGTAGTATTTACTTTAATATTCCTTCTCCCACATTTCATCCTTGCTTTCAGCTTTCTCATCTTTCTTTCAGTGTTTTCTTTCATCCACAAAAAGCAATGGCTGATGCAATCCTTTATGGCGTTGCGAGGACAATCATCGAAAGGTTGGGTTCCTCGACCTTCCAAGAGATTGGATCCATCTGGGGTATGAAAGATGAGCTCGAAAAAATGTCAAACACAGTTTCCACTATTCAAGCTGTTCTCGAGGATGCAGAGGAGATGCAGGTCAGTAATCGTCAAGTCAGGGACTGGCTCATGAACCTCAGAGATGCATTTTTTGATGTGGATGACTTGTTGTGTGAGTTCTCCACTCATGTATTGCGGCAAAGCGTGATGGGTGGTACTAAAATGGCAAGGAAGGTACGCATTTTCTTTTCGAGTTCAAACCAACTTGCTTTTGGTCTTAAGATGGCTCACAAAATTAAGGCTATGAGAGAGAGACTTAATGATATAGCAAATGATAGAAACAACTTCCAGTTGGTAGGTCATCCTTTAGAGACACGGGTTGTGACTAGGGGTAGGGACCAAACCCACTCATTTGTAACCGAAGAAGAAGTTATCGGGAGAGAAGGGGATAAGAAGGCCATCATTGATCTGTTATTGGACTTTGATGTGGAAGAGAACGTTTCGTTCATATCCATAGTGGGAATCGGTGGCCTGGGGAAGACCACACTCGCCCAATATGTGTACAATGATGAGAAAGTCAAAACTTATTTTGAGTTGAAGATGTGGGTGTGTGTCTCCGACATCTTTGAATTAAAAATAATTGTTGAAAAGATCATTGCATCTGCAATTGATAAAAAACCTGAAAACTTTGAAATGGATCAATTGCAAAATAAACTTCGCCAAAATCTCAACCAAAAGAAGTACCTACTTATATTGGATGATGTTTGGAATGAAGATAAGGAAAGTTGGTGTGAATTGAAAAGACTTTTAATGGGTGGTGCAAAAGGAAGTAAGGTGGTGGTAACTACTAGGACCAAACTGGTTGCGGAAATTACTAGCACAATCTCACCATATTTTTTAGAAGGCCTATCAAAGAGTCAATCTTGGTTATTATTGAAGCAAATGGCATTTAAAAAAGAGCAAGAGACTGTTGATCCTAACCTTGAAGCAATTGGAATGGAAATTGTAGAAAATTGCCAAGGAGTGCCTCTTGCTATAAAGACAATTGGGAGGGTCTTATACTTCAAAAACACAAAAGATGAATGGTCATATATAAAAAATAATGAACTTACAAATGTAACTCAATCAAAGAATGGTGTTTTACCAGTTCTAAAAATGAGTTATGATCATCTTCCATCACATTTGAAGTGTTGTTTTGCATATTGTTCACTATTTCCCAAAGATTATTTGATTGATAAGCTGACATTGATACAACTATGGATAGCACAGGGATTTATTCAATCACCAGAGGAAAACTTACAATTAGAGGATGTTGCCAATGAGTACTTCATGGATCTAATTTGGAGATCCTTTTTCCAAGAAGCAGAAGAAGATGAAGGCATGAATATGAAGTTTAAAATGCATGATTTAATTCATGATCTTGCACAATTAGTATCAAGAATTGAATGTGCATTGGTTGATTCTAATGCAAAAAATGTCAATGAAAAAGTTCGTCATCTATCTTTTCCATATTACAAGGTTTCATTCTTTGCGGAGAATTTAAGCACATTGATTAAAGCAAATAAGATACGAACATTCATTTTGGCATACCATAATTGGAACTATGATCAGGGAACAAAGGAAGAATCAACTCTCAAAACACTTATTTCTAATTTTAGATATTTGCATGCATTAGACCTACATGGTTTAAAATTGAAGACATTGCCTAATATCATAGGTAATTTGATGTATTTGAAGTACCTTGATTTTTCTTTTAATGATCTTGAGGTTCTCCCTGGTTTTATTACTAAATTGGTGAATTTGCAAACATTAAAGCTCTCCATGTGTGAAAACCTTAGGGAGTTACCAATAGACATTAAAAAATTGGTCAATCTCAAGCACCTTGACATAAGTGGTTGTGAGAATTTGACTCATATGCCAAGTGGATTAGGGCAATTGACTTCTCTTCAAACATTAACCTTATTTGTTGTAAGTAAGGACCCTGTAGGTTCTTCAAAGCATTGCGATGGACTAGTAGAATTGAACAAGCTCAACAACCTGAGAGGAAAAATAGAGATTATAAATTTGGCATGGGTGAAAGATACCACCTCAGAATTCAAGGCTGCAAATTTGAAAGAGAAAGAACATCTTAGTGAGTTGGAATTAAGATGGAACCTGGAGGGTGATGATGCTGTAGATGCCCATGATGATGAAAATTCCATGGATGGCCTCCAACCACATCAAAATCTAAAATCTTTGGTATTGAATGGTTACAGGGGTGTGAGATTTTCAAGTTGGCTTTCTTTACTCACAAATCTTGTTAAATTATTTATATCCAATTGTAAGAATTGCCAATATTTGCCACCGTTATATCAACTCCCATATCTCCAAAAACTAATTATTGATGAAATGGATGGTTTGGAGTACATGACAGACCGAGATATCACTGATGAGATCTTTGCTTCACTAGCATCACCGTCAAAGTTTTTCCCATCCCTTGTGACGCTCAAAATTTATTATTGCCCTAATCTAAAAGGATGGTGGAGGACAGATATTGTGGATAATGGCAATGCGGCAATGAGAACATCAACATCATCAAGTAATCACCATCAGCAACACATACCCTTGCCATCCTTTCCGCGTCTTTCTTATTTTTGTTTATGGGGTTGCCCAAAGATGACTTGCATGCCGCTATTTCCAAATCTTGAAGAAGGACTTGAGTTGACAAGGACCAGCTTTAAGCCATTGCAACAGACAATTGCGATGACGATGAATACAACGGGAGGGACTTCTTCATTTCTATCATCTTCCTCTTCCTCCTCCTTCTCTCCTCCTCTCTCCAAATTAAAGCAATTGCGTTTGTGGATGATGCAAGACTTGGAGTCTCTGCCAGTGGAGTGGTCTAAAAATCTAACTTCTCTTGAGGAATTAGAGATTTTGGGGTGTCCCAATCTAATGTCACTTCCCGAAAGATGAGTCACCTCACCTCTTTACACACTCTGGAAATCTTCAAATGTCCCCCACTTAGAGCAAAAATGCTATAAGGAAATTGAGGAGGATTGGACTAATATTTCTCACATCCCAAAACTTTCCTTACGTTGAAAAGGTTGCTTAATTTGAGAAAAGTTCAACTACGGAATACACTTCCTCAGGTACGTTCTTCAGTGTGTCATTTCTCGATTTTATTTATTTATTTTTTTTAACTTCTCTATTTTATTCAATTATGATATTGGGCAATTTATTTGCAATTCCAGATGCATAATTTCCCAAGCACAAGGCGAAACAGGGGAGGGTGGTCCAAAATTGCTTACATCCTTGAGTTGGGAGCAGATGAAGTGCAAGTTCTCAGGTAATCTTC
This sequence comes from Quercus lobata, assembly GCF_001633185.2. Classification (NCBI taxonomy): domain Eukaryota; kingdom Viridiplantae; phylum Streptophyta; class Magnoliopsida; order Fagales; family Fagaceae; genus Quercus; species Quercus lobata. Next base: position 12,846,414 of record NC_044907.1, on the reverse strand, counting down.
TCCCTTACTTTCAAGTTTTACAATTTTTAGCTTCAATATAGCTTTTACAAACCTAAAGGAATACCTTCCCTTCGTTTTGATTCTTAAGCTTTGAAATCTTTGCTTTGTCCTGCATAAAATAACTTTGAAAAAACTCAAATTCCAGCAAAACCAACGTTCCCACTAATTCCCAACTCAATCCTTATCTTGTTATAATGTTATACCCATTTGCAGATTTAGTTAATCATATATGACTTTTTCCTCCAATTTTTCATGCAAGATACTACAAATATTATAAGTTCCATATTCTACATCATCTTATTCTATCTCTCTTTTTTGTCTCTAAATTCTAAAAGTTTTGTTTGGTAGAATGGTTGTGGAAGAGAAAGGCTGAGCAGTATTTGGCTAACTCTGGTATGCCATACACAAATGCGGTTGGCAGCATCAAAGAAAGCTGCCATTGACGATAAAGCAGAGTTCAGACATGGAAAACAAGCTCTCGCTGCTGGATTTACTTGGTTGGCTGACAATCACTTCTGACACCTTTAGTGTGTAATTTTGTATGGCTTCATTATATAGATGAGTTTACACTCACTTGATGCATATTTAATCACCTAACATTTATTGAAATGCTTCATAGGCAATTACTCAGTTAGGGTCCTTTGACTAATATATCATAAGCAAAGGGAATAACTGTCCAGATTTGCATATCATTATTTAGTTTTTAGAATTTCCACCCACACCCCCCCCCCTTTTTTTTAATTTAGATAGCTAAAGTTGCTAATTTATTCTCTATCTGCTAAGATTTGTATTTTCTATGTTTGTGATGTCTTAAAATGCAACAGCACTTGTTTTGCATTTCTTGCCATGTGTGTGAGTCTAGAAGTTGTATTAATTGGGCATTCATATTCATTGACCATTGTAGATGTAAATCATGCAATTCATCTATAAGAACTGGTCGAATCTTTTTAATGAAAAGAATTTTAGGAGATGGTTGGGAATTGAGGATTACAGCAAGCCTTTCATGGCTGCGATGTTTATTGTTGAGTTGGAGATCCCATCACCCATGGTGGGTACTGGGTTTTTGTGGGGTGCTTGGGTTTTCAGTTTTGGGCCTCCTTTTATGTCGCACCTACTACTATTTCATTATGTCGGCTCCTTATCTTCCACGCTAAAGTAAAGAAACGCCCCACATTATTTTTGGGAAAATTGGTAAATCATATTTTTTTTATTTAACATTAATTATTTAAATGGACACTTTTTAAAAGTTATTTAGGAATTTAGCTTCTGCATTCAACTAAAGACTCTAGGGATGAATGTGGATGACTCTTTCCTTATTCAACTCTCAAAACACTTATTTCTACTTTTAGTCCAATATCATAAATCAATCTGAAATGCCTTCTTTATCTTTGGGTTTTGGTATTCACAGCACATTTAGTAAACCCCTTCCCTTCGTTTTGCTTCTTAAATTTTGGGCTCTGAAAATAGAAAACAGCTCAATTAAGCCACTTACAGAAGCAATTGAAGCCTAAAAAATCCTGGGCCTCATAGTTGGTGCTCAACTTTTAGGCTCTGCAATTGTCAACAACAAAGTGATGGTTCCCTTCTTTTTATTTATTTATTTTTTTTTTTGAAAAAAAAAAAGCACTTGCGATGACTGGCATATGATTTCTCATGTCCAAAATATTCCAATTTTGGGATCAAAATGGTGCTTGTTTTAACACTGCTTGGGCATATACTTCTGCATATCATTTTTTTTTAGTAATCATAGAACCTTAAAAAAAGAACTTCTTTTATCATCTTCAATGCTAATGATTTATGCAACTATTTGCGATTCCATATGAAGAATTTATAAGCACACTAAAATGAAATGAATAGAAGTCAAAGGTAAACAAGGGAGGATTGCCCAAGCAATTTAGGCTTAAAAGAAAATCCTAAACCTCATATCATGTGAAGTGAAGCTCAAACCATCCCTTGAACAGATTGGGTAATGGCAATATTTTGGTTTCTATGCCTGTAAAATGATTGTTCTGTAGCTAAACTTGGATTAACAGCTTAGCTTGAAATTTTTGAGTTTAGAAATGCACTAGATTTTGGATGGATTCCACATTACGCATTAATTTTTTTTTTTTTTTTTAAATCCCAGTGAATTGAAATAACTTATTGTTTGGAATTGGAGAAACCAAAATTCATGTGAAGGAAACATTTTAGAATGTTCTTTTTCTTACTTGACATCATGATGTCAGGTGTGATTATGTGGGGACTATTCTAAGACTGCTCAAATTCAGATTTCCCTAAGGATCATCCACTTCATAATTCCTAAAGATTTATACATCCCCTTTAAAATACACACTTTTTTTGTGTTAATTAAATTGCCGACCTTCTCTTCTTTCCTTTAGCTTAATTACTGGTAAGTTTCTCCTTTTTTATTTTTTATTTTTTATTTATTTTTTTGCAGGTATGAGATACCAAAATAGACAAGTTTAAGAGTTGGTGTTTCTTCATCAACAAGGAAAAAAGTGAGTGTTAATTATCTCAATCCTTATGTTGAAATATCTTTCCTCCTAAGAGTCACATTGAGAATCCTTATCTTGTTATTCCCTATTTGCAGATTTAGTTAATCACATATGACTTTGAGTCTTCAATTTTGCATACAAGATACTACAGATATTACAAGCTCCATAAACTACATCATTTTATTATTATTATTATTATTATTATTATTATTATTATTATTATTATTATTATTTGGTTGAAATTATGTTCGATAGAATGATGTTATAATTGAGGACCACGGCTTGGTGCTAATACTCACTCAAAATCAGTCTTTTGTTCATATCAGAATATTACTAAGGTAATCAATTGTTTATTTATTTTTTCTTACCACAGGTTGGCCATGTGTGTCAATTTGATGCATTTTTTTCAGTTGCTCTTTTGATAGCAATATTTGTAAAGCCCCTGGTTGTAAAGCTTGTATTTATTTATTTGAAGCTTTTCCCTTTTAGTAATCCTAAAACTTATGAATGTGTACTGGTTGGTCAACAAAGCCATTGGATTCATGGGACAACAAAGCCTTTTAGTAGTTGATTCAATTTACTACAAAGAATAACAAGCTGAGTAGCTGTTGTCTTGGGTATGTTTGTGATTGTACCATCAAGAGAGATTACATTAAAAAGTCATAAATTTGAAGCTTTTGTATGCTCAAGTACAGGAATTCATTTCCGCTGATTAAAAAAGTTTTGAAATAGAATGCCTCATAATAACAAAGAAAATAACTAAATATGGTTAAAAACTCTGCAGAACAATGCAAACAAGATAGCAAGGAAGAAGAAAAAAAAAAAAATAGACACAAGTGACAAGATTGCCTTAGAATCACAAGAAGGCCTGTTTGGAGTTCCAACAAGATAATAATTACGAGAATCTTATTGTCACTTGATTGCAACCACTAAAAATTCTAAATTATCCATGTCTTGCTTACATAGATGATAAATGGCCATACCATCTGCTATAGTTTCTTTCTTTTTCCTTTTTCTTTTTTCTTTTTGCTGCTGATGTTCAGGAAAATTTATTTGCAATTTGAATATGCAGAAATAGTTTGACGCACGATGAAAACATTTAGAAGAAAGCCAGCAGGAAACATGGAAGATTGCTAAAAATTGCTCACATCCTGGAGTTTAGAGGGAATGAAACTGCCCATCAGGTGTGTGATTAATCATTTATCCTATTCTTCTTAGAAACTCCAATGCTATTTTCTTCTGATGAGTAAGATTTCAGTTCATCTCATATGCAAAACCAACTAAGGCATAGGAAAAACCTAGTGTTTATTTGTATTTGATATGGAAAAAGAGTGCAACTATGGCACCTATATGTTAGGTTTATGGTCCTTCTCATTTGTTTGAACACGTACCTATGCTTTGGTTCATCTGGTACGCTTTTAAGCTAATTCAAAACCATTGATCTCTCTCTCTCTCTCTCTCAGTTTTTCTTCTCATGCTCTTATGAATTCTAGTTTGTGATCAACTAGACTTAGTCTTTGGTTAATAATCATTACTCTCATATAGTTATATCCTATTACTGTAGGTAATTTCAGCTTCACAGAAAAATCATACACTCAAATATGCTGGAGTTTCTGCTATGGATTTTGAACGAAAAAAAAAAAACAATCCATGACTGTTGAACATTCTGTTCTAATGAAGCTGCATAAACATTGGCGGATGCTACAAATGACTGGGAGTTACTTGCTATGCATTCAAGTGCAAGATATGCACATTATGTTGCAAACATGTAATCATTAATAACATTTTTTTAATCAATTGATGATCATGAAATGCAATGCATTCATTTCTTTCTTCTTTGATGGCTTGATGATTAAGACATGAGTGATGTGCAGAGATATCTCCATGTTCTCCCCCGGTGGGAAGAAAGTACAACTTAAATTGAACTACAGAATGCATTCATTGCATGATATAAGTACAAACACATGTATAAGTTGGAAAGTCTTTTTTTTTGGTTAAAATACGATTTCATTCAAAAAAAACTACCCAGGAACATCAGAAACAAGGCAGACCCTGTTCACATACATACCAACAGCATCCTCATCTAACATACTTCTAATGTCCACAAGCGGACAACTAAAAGAAATAAACTCAGCATCCTGATCAGTACTCATCCTAGCTAATACATATGCACAATGATTGACTTGGCGAAAACAATGCCTAAACTGGACCTGCTGAAACCGAAGCAACAGCTCCCTACAGTCATTCAAAATTGGCGAAATAGCATTATTTTGATTGCTTGGATTCAGAAAAACATCCATAGCAGCTTTAGCATCAAGTTCAATAATTAACAAAAGGATGTGTAAGTTGCTGCACATGATGAGGCCCTCCCGAAGCCCCCAAAACTCAGCCTCAAAGCTGGTAGTCACCCCTATATGCCTAGAGAACCCACCCACCCATCTTCCATTCTCATCCCTAACCACGCCTCCACAACCTGCCAAACCCAGATTGCCCTTAGAAGCTCCATTTGTATTCAATTTTTTCCAACCTGCCTGCGGCTTCTCCCACCTAACTCTCTTAATGATGCTACGAGTCAAGTCCCTAGGCAATGCTGCACAGTACAAAAACTCCATCCCTTGGTTTGCAATCACCTCGGCTAAATTTGGGTTCAGGCTTTTACCTCTAAACACACACCCATTTCTACACTTCCATATATTCCATAAGGCAAAAGAAAAAATCATCTTCCAAGGCAAAGATCCAGCAGTACCATTAGGAGGCAGATTCCCATTATAAACCAACCAATCCTGCAACTCTAGACTCCAAAATTCTTGATTCGAAGTCAGCACACCCAATTGCCTCCAAATTGATCTAGCCTAAGAACAATCCCTAAGAGCATGCATCACTGTTTCTACTTCATCTTGACAAATAGGGCATGTATTATCAATTCCCATTCCTCTTCTAAAAAGACATCCCTTCACCCCCAAGCTGTTATGAGCACACTGCCACATAAAGGTCTTGATTCGAGGTAATGTATTGGCTTTCCCAATCCATTTAGCCAAAAAGGCAAAATCTTGGGCAGACCCATTAACAAGTTTATAGGCACTCCTAAGATCAAAAATACCTCTAGGATTGTACCTCCATGCTAAACTATCACTTTCCCTACCTGTGAAAGGGATTGGAATTGCTTGGATCATGAGTTTCACCTCTAAAGGGAGCACAAAGGAAATTTGATTTAAGTCCCACCCGGTATCCGTCATGAGTTCTTTCACTTCCCACTTGGATTCTTCACGGTTTAGAGGGCCTTGAATGAGATGTTGAAGAGGCCCTTTCTTAGTCCAATTCCCATACCAAAAGCTCAACTTGTTGTCCCTACCAACCATCCACATGCTGCCTGCATAGAACACTTCCCTACCTTTCTTTATCGCTGCCCATACTCGAGAGCACGGAAGCCTATCAGCATTAGGAGAGGCTAATCTTTTGTTATTACAGTACTTAGCTCTTAGGACCTTAGCCCAAGGGGCTTCTTTTTCACTATTAAACCTCCAATTAAGTTTTGCAAGAAGGGCTACATTTCTTCCCTTAGCAGTTTGCAACCAAGGCCTCCTTTATCTTTGGGTCTTGCCACCTTTTGCCAACCAACCCAATGGACATTCCTAGTTGTCTCTGAAGAACCCCAAAGGAAATTGCGATTGACCTGATCTAATCCCTCGAGGATCTAATACCAAAGGTGACTTTTCTTCCAGTGATTTTTTTTTTTCCTTTCTTTCATTCTCATTTGCCATTTTCTCTGTTTGTAAATTCCTAAAAAGCAGTTATAAATATTATATTTGTTACAAATTTTGTTGAGAGAGATTGTGTGGAGGTTTGAGATGAGAGTGATTTCAATGTGCAGTGGTCCTTCCAAGAGTCTTCTCTAATAGGTTTCATCATGGGTGGTGAATTTGAGAAACAAGAGGGTTGCATTGTCATTTCAGTTTTGCTTGAAGACCTTTGATGATTTAATCTATTTCAAAATTGCTGTGGAAGAAGAGGTTCATGATGTTGATGAGGCAAGCTTGTGGCATAGGAGAATTGGGTCAAAGATGGGATTTGAAAAAAGGACAGCCCTCAGCCATGTCGATGTTAACAAGGCTTGTGGTTTGAACGGGCCATGACACTTAATTATGTTACTGTTTGGGCATTTGCTATTTCAGCTGAGGTTATTAAACTCTTGTTTGATGCTCTTGCACTTCATTTTGTCACGTTGCAAACTGTTGACTATTTACACTATTTTCATTTTATTCTGGCTATTTCTTTGCTTATAGTAATTGTATTTAAGTAATATTGTGCAATAATGCATGTATATATTTGGAGTGGATGTTATATTCTATAGCCATGCATTTTGGGAATGAATTGTAACATGAATGTGAAAAATGGGAACCTCTATTTCATTTTCAGTTATAAGTTTATGCTGAAAAATAAGTGTAAAATAGTCAACAGTTTCAACGTGACAAATTGAAGTGGCAAGAGCATCAAACAAAGAGTTTTAATAACCTCAGCTGAATAAGCAATGCCCAAACAGTAACATATATTAAGTGTCATCGGCCCATTCAAACCACAAGCCTTGTTAACATCGACATGGCTGAGGGCTGTCCTTTCTTCGAATCCCATCTTTGACCCAATTCTCCTACACCACATGCTTGCCTCATCAACATCATGAACCTCTTCTTCCACAGCAATTTTGAAACAGATTAAATCATCAAAGGTCTTCAAGCAAAATTGAAATGACAATGCAACCCTCTTGTTTCTCAAATTCACCACCCATGATGAAACCTATTAGGGAAGACTCTTGGAAGGACCATTGCACATTGAAATCACTCTCATCTAGTGGCGACGCCACGTTGGTCCCAGGGTGTTCCCAGGAACACCCAAAACTGAAAAAAAAAATTATATATAATAATTAAAATTTTTTTATTTGTTTATCCTTAAAAAAAAATTTAGGAACACCCTCAAATTAAAATTAGGAACACCCTAAAATTTTTTTTTTTATTTGTTCTACTTTCAAGGAAGAAAAAAAAAATCCCTGAACTAAAATCTGAAAAAAAGAAAAAAAAATTGTAACAAAGCAAGTGAAGCCCATGGATTCTCCAAAAAAAACAACAGACGACAAGCCCAACAGATGGTAGCAAACCCAGTAACCCACAGATTCTTAAAAAAAAAAAAAAAAAAAAAAAAAAAAAAAAAAAAAAAAAAAAAAAAAAACTAGCCTAACATTGGAAATCAGATTAGGCCTCAAACACTTCCCAGACACAAGTCATGCAACGACCAATGGAACAGACAGAGAAGGAGATCGCTTGCCAAATCGAGCCTCAAACTCGATCTCCCATTCAAATGGACGGAAGCTACATCTCGACGTACTGCTTGATCGATCTTCCTCACCTCACCATTGTGCCCGACGGCGCCGCCTATCAGCCTTAAGCCTCCCTGCTCCGTATTTCATCTCTATCTCAGTCTCTCTCTCTTCATCTCAGTCTCTCTTTATTAATGGTTACCCTGTTTTTGGCTTTATTCGGTGTTGGTGTTGGTGAGATTATTAATTGTTTTTTAGTGTTGGTGTTGGTGTCTTTTGGTGAGATACAATAAATTGGCTTTATCTGATTGACTCTAGTCTTGTGATTGAGGGCCATAGGGCATTGGGGCTTGTCTATTGAATTAGGGGGTGGATGGGGGCATGGGGCCGGGGTAGTGCAAGTGTGTTGTGTGCTAGTGCTAGTGCAAGTGTGCAACTAATCATTAATAAATATGGTTGTTTGCTGTGTGCTAGTTGATTAGTTCAACTAATGGTCATAAAATATGTAATAAATCACTCTTTTTTAGACTTGGACTTAAGCTATACGGCCTATATATTTTTGTGTTGCACAATTTATTGACCTTTTTTTTTTGTTAAGTAATAGTGTGATATTCCAAGTAGGGAAGTATCAAACAACCATAGTAATTAGTTGAACTAATTAATTTTGTTTGTTTGGAATATTAATTAACCAATAATTAATTGGGAAAAGCAACTAATAAACAATAATTAATAATTTAATTAATCAATACATTATATAAGACAAACAAATTAAATTATGCTAGGTTAAACAACAATTAATAATTTTATAATTAATAAAACAACAATATAACAAATTATAGTTTATAAAAGACAAACAAATTAATGAAACAACTAAACAACAATACAGTTGGGAAAAATTCCTGGAGGTGCCACTGGGAAAAATTATGCTTCTTAAGGAACATCTTGGAAAAAATTCTTAGAGTCGCCACTGATTACAATGGTGGCTATCTAAGTTGTGAAGATTTGAGGGTTTTTGCTTATAATGAGAAATAGATGGTGAATATAATTTTATTGATTATTTGGAGCTAGTTAAAGATTCAAATTGTTTGTCTTTGAGATATTATGATTTTGGTGTCATGGGTCTCTTGGTGATATTATATAAATCTTATGGGAACTACTTATTAAGTGTTGAGGTTTTGATATTAGAGATTATAACTTGAATGGGTTAATTTTATAAATTGGAGTCTATGCCTTGTAAATTAAATTGTTGAGTAACCTTGGAAGTGGGATACTTTACTTGTGAGGTTGGATACTTAGGCCTGCCTAAGTAATTGCTTATTTAGTGATCTCTAATTCATAGCTAGATGCAAATTTCATAGGATTCAGCCTGAGTAATTGCCTAAGTAATTGTTGAGTAATGAGTATTGCTCAGAAGGCCGTTTCGCTTCAGTCTGCCAAATTTCATAGAATTCTAACTCTAAGGCCCATGATTTCTACAAGTGTTTTTTTGCCTTGCACGATGATTTCAAGCACGCGTGAGAGTCCAAAAAGGACATGGCGGTCTGTTCTACATCAGGTTTCTTTGGATTGGCAAAATTGAAGGGGCCTGACCTACCTAGAATGCAAGGTGTCTTGAATCCCCCACTATACAACACTAATTCGATGTCTGTTCTAATGTTAATAACATGAAATGTTAATGTACCACTACAAGTCCTCACTATACATTCATTCTTGCATTCGTGCTTGTTGCAACTAAGATAGTCAGGATCGTTACTCATGTACATTGCTTGCAATTTTAATGTAAACATATACATAATGTTAATATTTGATATACATAGATGCTAATGTACCACTGTAGGTATTCACTACACATTTACTCTTTACATAATTTGTGTTAAAAAAAAAACCAATATTAACATGGGAGATCATAGAAAATCAAAATTAACATTTATGGTCCAAAAAGTTAACAAATCAATTAAAGACAATGGACACTTAAGGAGAAAATGACAAAGTTGAAAAGTCTATAAAAAATGAATTTCACCACCATATATAAACCTGATGTACTATACCTTCTTCTTACATTCACCCATCAACCAATGTATGGCAAAGCATAGGTTGAGAAATTTTTATTATTTCCATGAATATTTAGACCTCCTAATTGTTCTATAGTTCTGAAAATAAGGCCATTTCACTAAAACAACAATGATTGGCTTTGGGATGAGAGAACCTTCCCAAACCCAAATAGACTTTAGCCAAATTCTATTCAAAAACTCATTTCACTTATATATATTTAAGAAACCTAAGCAATTGGCACTACAAAAAAACTGGGCTATTGCGGTGGGCCAAAACTGCCGCAAAAGCCCAAAAAACTGCCGTTGAAGGCCTATTTGGCCTATTGCGGCGGTTCCTCTTGCTAGCCTTGCACTGTTGCAATAGTTCTATTGCGGCAGTGACAAAAAAAAAACCACTTAATACACCTTTTAGTGGCGTTTTTGGTTTTTTGTGGTGAGCAGAAAACCGCCACCATATGAGAGTAGAATTTAGGTCAATTGACCTTTAGTGGCAAATTATGTGCACTGCTATAGGTGACAACCTTTAGCGGTGGGCAATAAGTGCCACTATAGGGTTTCATGTAAAACAGAACATAAGCACCTTTTAGCGGCGGAGATAACCGCCACTATATGTGTGAAGCTTTAGCGACGAGCTATAAATGTTGCTATAGAGCTTCATTTAAAACATAATTTTAGACTTTTAGCGGCGCTTTTTACCCACTGCTATAGGTTAATTTTTTTCCCCCTAGGTTTTAAAACCACAAACCTATTACAAAAATCCTGTAATAATTTTAACTCTACTGAGACAATACCACAAATGTAACTAATTAACAACACCACAAATGTCTCTAAACTAACATTATATTAACATAGAAATATATTATCAAATACATAACATTGTCTATAACTTTCATCATAAGATTAACAAAAAAAGATGCGGTCCTTTGAATAAAACAACCACTCAAATTAAGATAATACTATAATCAAAGTTCCAAAGTGTTTAAAAATATCCTTCAACACTTGCAAAAAATGTGGTTGTTCTTCTGTAGTTCTTTGTATACAAAAAAGTCCTCGAACACCAAGATAAAACTTATAAGTTGCTTGGTTGATGGGATGCGGTTGATGATTTTTGAGAGCTGGAGATTGTTAGACCAGAGAAACATCCTACATATAAATTATGATTACTCAATAAGTGCGTATAAATGGAATAGAATGACAAGAAAATGAAATCTCTCACAGACATGCTCAGATTGTATGATTGAAAAGTAGTTCAAATTCCAAATAAAAAGAAAGAGGCAATGCATGATTTGAAATAGTGAGAAGGTGAGGATTCTGATAAGGAACACAAACATTTACATGAACTAAGTAATTTATATAGACTATGTATATATCTTTAAGCTAAGGTTATCAGTTAAAGCCCCTATTTTTCTTGCCATCTGGATTTGAAATAGCACTTGCTAATTGCTTTCAATATATGATAAGTTTCAATAGATAAAATATGGCTGAACTCGACATGAACATGATAGTTGCATGTAGGCCTCACACAGTAGCCCACCCAAAGTTTCAGGTTCAGCCCTCAAAAAAAGTAGTTCATGTACTTCTTTTTTAGTGATCTAACAATCAGATTTAAGTTATAGTTAAGGATACATACTGGTGACAAACCATATTATAGATAGGGCCTGAATCATATTTGAAGCAACAAGAATTTCAGGAAGCTTATATACCCATTCATTTATATGTCTTCAAACTCTTCACACAAGAATTCAAAACACTCAAATATACAATTAAATCATGAAAATTTAAAAAGCTTAGATATAAATAATAATAATTTTTTCTCCAGTAAAAAAAATTATAATAACAAGGGATATTATTTGCCAAATCCCAATGCTGCAACAAAAAAAATCCACAATAATTGACTTCCAATTCACAACACAACCATGCCAGAATATAAAAAAATCGTTATTTATGCTATTAACATGCAAACTTTGCTCTATGGTGGAAACAAAGGGTATAGCAAAACTCGAATTAACATGGAAAATCTAAATACACAACACAAGCAACCAAGCAAAGGGTAGTACACTTGAACCTTCCTTTGAAGCTTCCTTTTTTAGTAGTAAGTTACAAACACACCTGGTGAGACTTGAACTCACGACCTCACCCTCCACCTTGCTCTAACAAAAAGAAGTAGTGCCATTTGAGCTAGACCTCATTGGCATAATACTCTTAAAATTTTAATTTTATCAAGAAGAATGCTCTCAAATAAGTAAAAAATATCACAACTTAATGCCACAATATTAGCTTATTATGCAAAAAAGAATGACGATATAATACAATTGATCTATTCAAGTACATTTATAATTCTTGGAGGGGCTTATTACATGGAAGATGCAACTTCCAAACAACTATAGGAATAAAAATTGATACCATCACAACCAAAACAAGAGATTATCTCGTAATAAATGTTTAATGCGGTCGTCAAGAAGACCATATATAATTGGAGTGAGATGTAGTAGAGTATAAACAAGGAATGAGTTCAACTCATGGACATGAGGTAATTGGACATGAAATAGAGCAGTGCTTCAAGAGTACCATCTCATTGACACATTTGATAAAATGATACAATTGATGAGGATTTTTAAGATACTATAAGCCTAGCCATGGTTAGTAAATTAGGATTAGGTACACAAAATCAGCATTCTTATACCAAACACCAATCTTTGGATTGGTAGAGGGAGAAGAAAACAAAGAAATTGAAAATAAATTAGGGACATCATCAATAGAGATAATAAGAGTAAAGACAATAGACATGGTTTATTTTTATATTAAGAAGTCCAATGGTTACACTAGTAAAATTGTTTAGCATCAAGCAAATTGAACATAACAAACCGCCAAGAAAACAAAAGGAAACAGAACAAAAACAAAAAAATTGCAAAATAGAACAATTATTTTGACATTAACTAATGAACTCAATAAAGAGGTTTGAAAAGAAATCCTAATCAACTTATCCAAGTAGTTAGTTGGGTTTTTTTTTTTTTTTTTTTATTTTTTTTTTAATAATAAAATCAGAATAGTTAGTTGGTTTTTTTTTTGGAAATAAGCATGGATGTTGGGCATTGTAAAATAGGAAGCTTCCAAGAAATTACCCAACCCCACGTGATTGTCTTTTCAATGACTTTCTATTTCTACTTTTTATACAATTTCATCTTTATTTACTTATTACTCGGATTGTGTGGTCAACTCAATAAAGCAAATAAAACACCACCCTTACTTTGCTGGAAGTCTGAAGCTCCATCTCTAGTTCACTTCTCAAAGATCTTTTCAGCTGGGTTCTAGTGGAGTCTTTTGCAAAGACATGGGTTCTAACTTCTAAGAGGAAGCATACATAAATGATAAATCTCATTACCAAAAAGTCACTACCTTTACAAGGCTCAAGTGAATTTTTTTTTTTTTGCATACTACGGTAAGTATCAGTTTTCTCTAGGCTCTAGTTACACAAAGTCTAATTCTATAGGGGTTATAGCCAGTCTATCCATATTAACCATTCGACCTAAATATGTTTTCTCTTTCTTTCTAATTTTCTCATGTGGGACTTGGTATTATTATAAGGAAGAGTTAGACATTTCTTGACTACTTGATGTGCTTATTTTAACAAGGAACCCCAGATAAACATATCCCAAAATTCCAAAGGAATTTGTCCCACAAGAAATGATATATAGTTTGTCCAAAAATGATCAAACCCAAATTCCAAATTTGAAGTACCCATCAATAACAGCGGTCCAAGTAACAACTTTCTTCATCGGCATTTCATCAAACACTTTATGAGTGTCGGTTAATTTCCCAAAACCCTAGATAAGTAGTAATCAAATTAGCAAAAATTTAACAAGAATCAAATGTATTTCTCAAACCTCTTTACATATAACAAATAGATAACAAGTTAAAGCTTAACTCTAAAAATCGAAGGTAAAGTTGGAGAATTGAATTGTAATGTCATTGTTTTCAGCGACCAAACAAACAAACAACATTAAAAGAGGTAAAGGAAGAAAAATATTTGTGTTCGTACCTGGCTAAGATCGTTGAAATGAAAGGAACTTTGAATTCACTGAGCAATTGAAAGGAGATTTGGGCCGAAGGAGGGCTGAGTTGGGTTCGGCCTTGTCGGCCCTGGGCTCGGCGGCGCTTGGTTGGTCTCTCCTCCTCGACACCAGCGAAAGCTGTGTGTGTGAGTGTGAATGTGAATGTGAAGATTTGTGTGTGTGTGAGAGTGAATGTGAGAGATAGAGAGAAAATGAGAGAGTTTTGTGCAGTAGGAAATGAAATATTTGTGGGAAAATAAAATGTTTTGTGAAGTGGGAAATGAAATTTTATGCGGGCAAAGTGATGAATAGAAATGTGTGGAGTGTGGACTTAACGTGTGGCCTTTTTATTAAAAGGATTCATTTTGGGAAAGTTTTTATGAGAGATCGAAAAAGTTGTCAAAATAATAAATTACTTTTTTATTTTTTCATAAAAAAGTTTTCTAAAATGGTTTGTTAATATATGTCCTAAGGGCACACATTAGTAAATCCCTTATTAAAAATTAATGATAAAAATTTACTTAAAAAAAAAAAACTAATCACTAAAATATTCCTAAAAATATATATATATATACACACACACACTAATGGAGTAATCACTGTAAGTATTTTTAAAATGAAAATTAACTAGAATTTAATGAATTAGAATAATAATATCTTAAATTAAGATTAAATAGTGTATTTTTATTAAAATAAATAGAAAGAGATAATGATAAATTAATGAATATTCATAAGTAACAGATAAAAATTAATAATATCTTAAATCTAACCATTGGATTCGAAGAGTCTTATAAAAGGTTAATTCTAGTAAATTATGATCACAATCAAACGGTTGGATTTAGAGAAAGGCGCGATCAAAGTTTAGTTAAAGTTAGTCAAACTCAGTCAAACTTAATAGATGGTCCCAAGACCATTGAAATTGCTGAAATACATATTCGAATCTTGATCATTAGGATTGAAGAGTATGATAACATATTAGTGTTGGTGAAATCTGAGACCAATTGGATGGTCAAATTGACTGAACATAATCATACAGGTACACAACAAATGTCCATCATGTGTCATACTTAGATTTGAAATCTAACCGTTGGATTTGAAGAGTGTAATGAATGATTAATTTTGGTAAATTATGGTCACAATCAAACGGTTAGATTTAGAGAAAGGCCCAGTCAAAGTTTAATTAAAATTGGTTAAACCCAGTCAAACTTAATAGATGGTCTAATACAATTTTATATCCTAAAAGAAATTCTCATTTATATTATTTTCTTCTACTGCTAAGTTTTATTTTTATTTTTTAATATTTTGAAAAATTAATATAAGGAACACCCACATAGTTCTGTAAATTTAGCATAACACAAACAAATTCACAATTTATTTGCAAAATTCCTTAAGAGCCAGTTTAAGTATTACCAATACAATTATATGTTCTTAACATGCATGCCAATTTTCATATCAATCGGGTGTAATTTACCATTTGATCTTTAAACTCATCTTTTATGCATTATTTTATTACAAAAACTTGAATTTAGACAATGGATTGATGATATACCTATTAATCTTTAATCACCTTGAAATTTTGTAAGCTAAAAAATATATGAAGATAATTTAATCTAACGGTAGATTTATCAAAATTAACATCGAATTAAGAAATATAAGGCTGGGTTCACGTCATACCTGATGTAACTCTAAAAAATATTACACCAACCAATAACTTATTATTGAATTCATACTTTGAAAATCCAACCGTTGGACTATATGTTCTATATATTTTTAACATGTACGCCAATTAGGTGTAATTTACCATTTGATCTTTAAACTCATCTATTATGCATTATTTTAAACTACAAAAACTTGAATTTAGACAATTGATTAATGATATGCCTATTAATCTTTGATCGCCTTGAAATTTTGTAAGCATGAAAAATATATGAAGATAATGTAATCTAATGGTAGATTTATCAAAATTCACATTGAATTAAGAAATATAGGATTGGGTTCATGTTACACTTAATGTAACTCTAAAAAATGTTACACCAACCAATAAATTATTTTTGAATTCATATTTTGAAACTCCAACCATTAGATTACATTTTCTATATGTTCTTAACATGTATGCTAATTTTCATGCCAATCGGGTGGAATTTACCATTTGATCTTTAAACTCATCTTTTATGCGTTATTTTAAATTACAAAAACTTGAATTTAAATAATTGATTGATGATATGGCTATTAATTTTTGATCAGCTTGAAATTTTGTAAGCATGAAAAATATATGAAGATAATATAATCTAACGGTAGATTTGTCAAAATTCACATTGAATTAAGAAATATATGGTTGGATTTAAGTTACACCTAATGTAATTCTAAAAAATGTTACACCAACCAATAAATTATTATTGAATTCATATTTTGAAAATCCAATCATTGGATTACATGTTCTATATGTTCTTGACCTACATGACAATTTTCATGCCAATCGGGTGTAATTTACCATTTGATCATTAAACTCATCTTTTATGCGTTATTTTAAACTACAAAAACTTGAATTTAAACAATTGATTGATGACATGACTATTAATCTTTGATCACCTTGAAATTCTGTAAACATGAAAAATATATGAAGATAATGTAATCTAACGGTAAATTTGTCAAAATTCACATTGAATTAAGAAATATAGGGTTGGGTTTAAGTTACACCTAATGTAACTCTAAAAAATGTTACACCAACCAATAAATTACTATTAAATTCATATTTTGAAAATCCAACCATTGGATTACATGTTTTATATGTTCTTAACCCGCATGACAATTTTCATGCCAATCGGGTGTAATTTACCATTTGATCATTAAACTCATCTTTTATGCGTTATTTTAAACTACAAAAACTTGAATTTAAACAATTGATTAATGACATGGCTATTAATCTTTGATCACCTTGAAATTTTGTAAGTATGAAAAATATATGAAGATAATGTAATCTAACAGTAGATTTGTCAAAATTCACATTGAATTAAGAAATATAGTGTTGAGTTTAAGTTATACCTAATGTAACTCTAAAAAAATGTTACACCAACCAATAAATTATTATTGAATACATATTTTGAAAATCCAACCGTCGGATTACATGTTCTATATGTTCTTCACAGGCATGACAATTTTCATGTCAATCAGGTATAATTTACCATTTGATTTTTGAACTCATCTTTTATGCGTTATTTTAAATTACAAAAACTTGAATTTAAACAATTAATTGATAACATGACTATTAATCTTTGATCACCTTGAAATTAGTAAGCATGAAAAATATATGAAGATAATGTAATCTAACAGTAAATTTGTCAAAATTCACATTGAATTAAGAAATATAGGGTTGGGTTTAAGTTACACCTAATGTAACTCTAAAAAATGTTAGACCAACCAATAAATTATTATTGAATTCATATTTTGAAAATCCAATTGTTGGATTACATGTTTTATATGTTCTTAAAATGCATAACAATTGTCATGTCAATTTGGTGTAATTTACCATTTGATCTTTAAACTTATCTTTTATGTGTTATTTTAAACTACAAAAACTTGAATTTAAACAATTGATTGATGACATGACTATTAATCTTTGATTACCTTGAAATTTTGTAAGCATGAAAAATATATGAAGATAATGTAATCTAACGATAGATTTGTCAAAATTCACATTGAACTAAGAAATATAGGGTTGAGTTTAAGTTACACTTAATGTAGCTCTAAAAAATGTTACACCAACTAATAACTTATTATTGAATTCATATTTTGAAAATCCAACCATTGGATTACATTTTTTATATGTTTTTAATATGCATGCCAATCGGATGTAATTTACCATTTGATCTTTAAGTGGTAAGGCGAAAAAACAAAGGGAAATTTTGGGGTTGGGAAATTCAAAGGTCTATAGTGGTGGTCTAACCTACCACTATAACCAAGGAAAAACGCCGCAAAAAGGAGTCCCTATTGTGGCAGTCATACAAAATGCCATTACAGCTCACATATTGCAGCATTTTTCTCTACCACCGCTATAGCATCTGTGCAAGATGATGTATTTATTGCGGTAGGTTTCAAGAGCACCGCTATATCTATGTTATTGCCACTAAAACATCTATATGGTGGCGGTTTTATGTCCCGCCACTATATGACACCGCAAAAGAGTATACCTATAGTGGCGGTCCCAAAAAACACTGCAATAGACCCTATGTACAGCAACGGTCCCATAAAACACCGCAATAGGCGACATATAGCAGCGTTTTTTGCACCCATCGCAATAGTACAGATTTCGTTTAATGTGGGCCTGTCCCAAGTTGCTTGTGATATAATTTTCTTGTGCTTAGATAGAGTTAACCTAACATTATTAGTAGTTACATTCAGACATTAATGAAGTACTGTAAGACCACTAATTGAATCATAAACATAAATTGAACAATATCAATAATTCAATTCATATAAAACTCTATCTCATTTCGTATTTAACAAATATCGTCATATTTAAGAACAAAGCCGTATAGTAATACTGAAATCCAAAATAGCATTTATATTATTTTAAATATAATGGATTAGTTACAAAAATTTAGGATGTTTTTACAAAAAAATTATTATTATTATTATTATGAGAAATATTTTGGTAATTAATTTATATAATTAAGTTGGGGTTAGGGGTTTCCAAGATCTAAAACCCAAACTTATCCTAAAGTCTATTAGGTTTTAAAGCTCAAACCTAAACCCATCCTATTGGGGTCTAGATAGCATCAAACCTGCTAGGATTGAGCATGAGTCAGGTTTAGACCTAACCCAAAACCCGACCCAATAATAATGTCCTGAAAATCAGCTCACCTGAATTTACAAGTGCTGGGCTGGGTCAAATCTCAGGCGGGTTTTAGGGTCCTAGAACAGGTCATTCTTTTTTTAGTTTTATAAAAATTAATTTTAATTAAAGAGTCTAATCCATAGAAATATATATATATATATATATATATATATTATATAGAGAGTTTCAATCTATGGCGTCTGCTATTAATGATAGCTCTTTATCATTAGACCAAAACACCAATCGGTTTTGGTGTAGGCGAAAGTTGAATCTCGAATTACTTATTTAAGTATTAAAGACTTTTCCAACTAAACTAACTAGAACCCACTATTTTTTCATTTCTATGTGTATTGCTTGTCTAATAATGGTAGTTTTAAAATGTTGACACATGAAATGACCAAAAATGGTAGTTTTTATTTTGTGTTTCCAAATAGACTCAGATCCGTCAATGTTTGGATTTTAAATTTGAATCCTAAAAATCAATTTGGAAAATGTAGACGCTTTAATGAGGTAACTAAAGATAAGATCTTTCCATTGAAATTAAGCTCTTATTTTCAAATTTAATTTGACATTTATATTAGGAAAGTTTTTAATGAGTGATTGAATCTTTTCTCTTTGAATATAAGTTTAATGGAGGAAGATGCAACTCAGAAACTTTAATTTCAAGAGATAGTTATGGTTGGCAAAAAATTGAATAAACGTTAAGATGGAAATCTATATATATTAGATTTTTTTTTTTTTTCAGAACACTATATTAGGAATATAAATATATAACATTAGATATACCAAACATACATTTAAAAAATGAAATTGATACATCATATATCACTGTTTCACATTATGATTTCTCTCTAAAAAAACTATGATGATAAAATGCTAACCCAGTAGTACTAGTTACTTGTCTAATTGCACACAGTAAGCATTTTTAATTAAAGTTTGGTTAGGGAAACCAATCCCTTTAAATTCAGTCATATGTGTAAGGAAATCAAATTGGCTTTAACTGGTGAGTGAATTGCAAGTTGCCTAATTCAAATTTACTGCACTAAAATTTGATATGTAAACTCAAATAAGTTAAGTCATTAATGCCAAGAGATTTCCTTTTAAGGTTTAATTCAAATTTGAATTAGAAATAAACATGGAGAGTATAAAAGATGTCAGATTTGGTCAAGGTTTAAATTGGAAAAAGAAATAAGTGGAAAATCTATAATAGGAATTTGCTTTATATTTATATTCAGAAATAAAAACTTTCAATTTTTTTTTTTTTTTTGGTAGAACGCTATATTAGGAAATATAAGAGGAAACCCGTCAAAGGTGTAAAAACTCAAGAGAGGGGAAAAAAAGAAGAAGAAGAAGAATTTTCAGGATAAGGCAGGTTGGATTAAACCCAAGACCAATTTGAAACCTGAAAATAGCGCAAGACTCGAACCCAACCCGAACATCCACTTGACCTACCCAAAAAGAATCTTAGCTCCATTCTCCACCCCATATTTGATTCCTCAAGAAAAACTAAAGCCTCATTTGGGAGGAGAAAATGGAATGGAATGAAAATGAATAAAAGTTTTAAATGTTTAAATAGTGCCATGGGACCCATTTTTAATGAAAGTTTTATTGAAAAAAAGAAGTTTGTGGGTCTCGTGAATAGTGTATGGGACCCACTGGAAAAGCCACCAGTCACAGAAAAGCGCTTCAAAGAAGAAAAAAAAGAAAAAAAAAAAAACTTAGTCGCAAACACTGATAAGCTCAATCCAAATGGGTACTTAATTCTATTTCATTTCATTCTGTTTCATTCTTTTCCCTTACTTAAATACATTCTATTCCATTTCATTCCCTTTTAATTATTCTATTCCATTCCCTTATGAACTCCCAAACGGAGGCTAAGGAAAAAAAAAAGGTGGTTGCCATTTTTTAACCTCAGCTGAGCTTTAATCTAAATGAGGAATGTAAGGAGAAAATGGGCAAATGCCCCTTTCAAAAAAAAAAAAATCTAGCATTTTGCCCTCTTTCCCAAACTAATTAGGGAAATACCTTTCTTTTGAAACTCGATTTTCTCAAAATCGAGTTATAAAAAAAAAAAAAAATTCTAGAGCCCTATAGTGGCATTTTGTAATCCGATTTCCATGAAGTCGAGTTACATGCAATTTTTTTTCTTTTTTTTACCTATAACTCGACTTCATGGAGATCGGATTACAAAACGCCACTATAGGTCCTTAAAATATCACTATAGACTTCTTAAAAACGTCACTATAGGGCTTAACTCGATTTTGAGAAAATCGAGTTCCAAAAGAGGGGAATTTCCCTAATTAATTTGAGAAAGAGGGCAAAATGCTGGATTGTTTTTTTGAAAGGGGCAAAAGCCAATTTTTTCCAGGAATGTAATATTACTTACTCCCTTTCCCCCTTCCCTATTTTTTGTTTATGACAAGTAGGTGAGGGGAATTCGAACTCAAGTTTTCCCTATGAGCTAGAGAAACTAGATAATACCACCAAACCATAAACTTTGACTCACAAACAAAGTGAAGAATTAATATTAATGATATCAAACTCAAGCGAATTGTTTGTTTATAATAGCACATGCATACTTGAAAATAACTAAATAGAAGGAAGTCTATCACATGCGTACATAGAATTCAATCATTTGTATTACCTTAACAGCATGAGAGGCTGCAATCATGCCAACCCAATCACCGTTTGAAGGATTCAAAATTCCACTAACCGTTACATTAACGTACACTTCATCTCTCCATGGTTGGAATAGGGAGTGACTGTAATTTGTTGATAAGGGCTCACGTTGGGGCAATTCGTAGAGTTGCTTATCAAAGATTGCAACAATGTGTTTGTGGAATTTGAAGAAGAGGAAGAAGAAGAAGCAAGAGACACAAGGAGTAAG
The DNA here is from genome assembly GCF_001633185.2 of Quercus lobata. Taxonomy (NCBI): domain Eukaryota; kingdom Viridiplantae; phylum Streptophyta; class Magnoliopsida; order Fagales; family Fagaceae; genus Quercus; species Quercus lobata. The sequence goes on along the minus strand of NC_044907.1, from coordinate 12,824,787 downwards.
AAAAAGAAAAAATTGAAAACCATAGTGGAGGACTCCAATAGAGAAGGAAAGGAAGGAGGAAAAGGAAGCTTAAATTAATAATGAAAATTTGATGGTTTCATATTTATAGAAATGCATGAGTACGTATCTAGCCTTGTTGGATTATTTGAAGTTCTAATACTAGGAGGGTGGCTGGCTAATAACTAAATTCAGGGCGGGATTTACTATTGAAGTAAGAGGAGGTTGCATTATTCCCAGAATAATGAATAATTTTTCTGCTAATTTTGATCATTAAACTTTTTTTGTCTTATGGCTTTACTTATCGATTCTCTATACCATTCTTGAACAACATCGATATCAAACTCTTCTTTTATTTTCTCAAATCTACTAAAATTGTTCTCAAGTTTAACTAAACATGTCCAAGTATGTTTATAATAGCACATGCATACTAAAATGGTTCCAGAGTTCCAGAAATCCTCATGCGGATTGATCAACTCAAATTTGCTATCTATGGTTTTCTTCTAAACCAACTTAGATTTGACTATTTTGGGTACGTAGAACCTGATTGTCTCTTACACGCTAAACAAAGTATAATATCCATCAAACTTGTTGAAATCTATTTGCAAACCAAACATCCATTTGTCAAATAAAACCAGTGGTATATGTTAATGCAATTATCAAATAACCGAAGTCCTGAAGTACAATAAAAAAAATTTCAATTGTCTATACAATATATCGTAATAGATATTTTGTATTTAATTTTGTTAAGTTTCTGTTCCGCCATGTCACTGGCAACATGTGTTGTCACTAGCATATCGATTTATGTTATTTTAAATTTTTCGCAATTTAATTTGCCAATTTATAGTTGCACTTTATACACCTTTTCATCTCCATATTCTTTTATTCTTCTTCTTCCCCATAATTTTACAACCTACCACGTACTCTTACCCCACACTTCCACTTCGGTCTTAGATTACTGTTGCACTTTGTTCAACCATTCTCGATCTCTTTTTCGATTCTTTTTCTCCCTCATAATTTCACACCTTACTGTTACTCTTCCTCCATTAATCACTCTATCTTCTTTTCCATATAACTTTGCTATTTGTTGGGAAAATTTTAGAACCCAGTCATTGCCAAAATCTAATTTTAAAATTGAGTTGAATTTATTAACCAAGCTACCCTCAATTTGCTTTGTGTCTACATTTTCAATTGACTTCTACTTGAAATAGAATATCAAATCTCTTACACTCTAAACTCAATTTTTCTATGGTCATGGTTTTCTTCTAAACCAACTCAGATTTGGCTATTTTTGTGTAGAACCTGATTGTCTGTTACACTCTAATCAAAGTAAAATATTAATCAAATTTGTTGAGATGTATTTGCAAACCCCAATTTGTCAAAGGACCAACGGTATATGTAAATCGGACAAAGCTTGGCTCTTAATTGGTTTGAAGTTATTTTTGCTAACACATTATGTGGTGATTTATAAGACTATCCATATGTATTATTTAAGTAAGTCACATAACTCATTTAAAAAATAATGTGACTAAAACTACATGTAGGTTTTAAATATTTAGGATTAAATGTTTAAATTTCTAAATTTATGTATGTTGACATACCGAGATCAAAACATGTTTAGATTAGGTGTTAGACATTGCTCATGATGGTTCAAATCAAGATTCAAGAATATGTAAGCTGCCAAAAGAAGAGTTCAATTTCTGTGAAGCTCGACTGATCGAAAGATAGGTTTGACTGATTGAAAGATGGGTTCAACCTATCAAAAATCGTGCTTTGCAGATTTTAAATCAATCCCAAGCCTGCGAAAACGTTTAGGGTTTTAGTCCAACACTACAAGGTATAAAAGGAAAACCCTACTTACATTTTATAAGCTTTTGGAAGTCTTGTGAGTTACTTCTGTGAGATCTATGAGGTTTTTGTAACCTTTTATTTCTAAAAGTGTTTACAGGAATGAGATCTACAATCAAGAACTGGTGGAAACAAGTTGCTGCGTAAAGATCTACTATAGATGGTGATTTGAATCCTTTGAGTGGGATCTTAAAGCCATAAACGGGGAGTTTGTGTTTAGCAAATCCAAGATAGAAGAGTCCATGGAGTTAGAGTTGTATGTGGTCGTGTTAGTAAGTTCTACATGAGGTAACTTTAGATTTAGGGTTTAAATCTATTGTAATGGATTTGTTTACTTTGAGGATAGTTAGGTTAAATCCTTCCCATATTTTTATCTTGAAACGGTTGGTTTCATTAGTTTTCTTGGGTCATCATTTACTGTCTTCTTTACCTTTCCACACTAAGCAATATGTTTGCATGTATTTAACCTAGATCTCATAATTAACCTAAGTAAATACTTGGCTAATTCATTAGGTTAAACTAATTTGTTTTCAAGGGGTCTAAACAAACAAACACTACACATGATGTTTTCTTCAATCCACATCATGGGTTGGAACAATATAGCTCCAAACAATTTTGGAGCCAAAAGTACAAATTGAAATTATTCAACTTGTAAAGTCTCTTGTGTTTGAATCCGACATACACCAAAAATCGATTAATATCTTAACATGATGATAAAGAGTAATCATTATAGAATAAACATCATAAATTGAAATTATATTTATAAAAAATAAATAAATATAATTACATTAAATTATGAATTATAAAACAACTATACCTTTTAATAATTTATTGGGTGCACAAAATTAAGGTGAGTGTGTGTGTGTGTTTTCTTTGATATTTGTATATACAATTTGACTTTATTATTATTATTTTTAAATCAAATACACATTAATTTGTGCCCTTAGTCTCTCTTTAACAAAATCCAAAAGAATTCGTATTAGAGATATTCTTTGAAGATCATCCTATAGATAGAAAGAAGAGGTACTATATGTCACTCTGTGTGTTGGGCTCATCCATTGGCATCCCGGCAAAGCGATTCATTATTTGTGAGACATCTACAAATTCAGAACTTTGCTTTTTAATTATGCGGAAGTTGTCCTCAATTTGCCTTGTGTTTGCATTTACAAACTGAAAAATCCAATGAAAGTGGTGAGACAACTTTTAGACATGCTCAAATAGATATACAAAGAAGCATAAAGTATGTGTCATCAGCAAACAAAGAAGCATAACGTATGTGTCATCAGCAAACAAAGAAAAATAATATGTGTCAGTAAATTTTCAAAAGAAAAATAATATATGTTTGTGTTGTATACTACCATTCTACAGTTCCTTAGTTGTCATATATAGGGTTCATAAATGGATTGGAAACTCTTACTATTAAAACATGTCAATTGTTGTGTTAATAAAATTGTGTTGATTCACATTAAATAGAACTCAAAGCCTGTAAAAGCATTTTTTTTGTTGGTTGATACATCGATAGTTGGAGAAGGAAAAATTTGAACTCTGAAAGATTCTATTGAAAACACCAAGAAGTGCCAATTAAGTTACAATGCTCTTGGCAAAGGAACATCTTAAATTCAATAGGATGGTGCTTTAGCTAGCTTGTCAGTTTAACCTAATTATTCAAGCCAGTAGATCATTAGGGGGTTATGTGCAAAAATGTTCATTTCACCAATATAGATAGGAAGGTACATCACTTTCTAAGTTCTAAGTTCTAACTTGAATAGAACTTAAATCCAAAAGTCCATATAAGAATCTTTAAAAATACCCCATTGATGATTTGCTTTTATATAGTAGGCCACAGACCTTGGCTTGGGATGTCATTATAGTACTTTTGCAGTGAATGAATTTGTATCTGTCTATCTTTCAAATAATATTTCTTATGGAAAACCTTTATGCATATGTTGCAGCCCTTGCAGCAGGGAAGGATTATCATTCTAATACTTTTGGAATGAATGTTGTGCAAATTTGACCAGATTCATCATCCATGCCCTGATTAGTCTCTGAGTCGTCTCTCATACCAAACTAATAAATGAAAGTACATAATAATCTAACTTTTCTTAATTTTCTATGAGAGCATGTTGTAGTAGGCTCAAATTTGATATTGGGCCAGAGTTGTGGGCCTTATGGGCATAGTGAGAGTAGAGTAGAGTAATTGGAATGGAGAGAAATCCATAAGGCCTTGAGCATCTAATTAGAGTCTGTTTGTCAAGATGAATAACAGGGGTAATTTTGGAATTTGCATTAGGTAAGGTTCTATTATATAAACACTTGTTGTAACTCTATTTAATTTCTCATATAGTAGATTATTAGCTGCTCACTTATGTGGTGTAGGCACGTTGCCAAACCACCTTGTTGATTCATCTCTTTTCTCTTCTTTAATCTTACTTAATCAGATTATTTCACAATAGAGCATTTCAAATTACATAACATTATGTTTGAGTTGATTATACTTGACAAATTCTTTGAAGAAAAAACCAAGTGTAGATAGGGAAGAACAAAAAAAAAGGGAACACCTAAGTGTGGAGACAAAAATATCTGATTTCCTTTTTGAATTAACCTCAATATTTACATCTAGTCTGAGTTTGAATATTAAACTTGAGCAAACTAACCTCAAAATTTATCTCTTCCTTTGTTGCATGCCCTCTTACATAACCAAAGTTAGAAATTCTGCGTAAACTCCAACAGTCCACCTGCCCAAGAAACCAAAGAACATTTAATATAAAAGCTCACCTTGCTACTACATACAAAGGCATACATATATACATAGTTGGGAAAGAGAGAGAGATCTACTTACATCATCAGTTTTGAACTTGTCCAAGGTGAAGCCAGCCATACCCATAACTGCATGCACTGGAGCACTGTAATTGCTGTTATCATATGTGCTGATGCCATTTTCATCCATTGTAGGCATGGCCTTGCATTCTTCTTGATAAACAGCACAAGTTCTCTCGTAATTATGAACATGGCCGAAGAAAGCCAAATCAACCTAATTTATAGTCCTAACACTATTAGATTAGTGAAACCAAAAACGGCTTAATAAGAATTCAAGAAGGCAAGGGAGCTTACCTTGTTGTCAAGTAGCAATGGTTCTACATCTTTAACAAAATTCTTATCCACACTAAAGACTCCGTCTGTTGAAGTATACATGGGTCTGTGCCTGCATCAGCAAATTTTATACTTATTTCTAGCAGAAAATTCAGTTTGCAATTGAAATTGGACAACTTTGTTTTCGGTTGCACTTTAATGATAGTTCACATATATGGAGGAATTTGTGAAATAAGACGAGCACACTGACAAGGAACAAAATCCTTTTCATTTCATGGTTCAAATAAATATTTCAAGTCTAAAGTTGTCTTTAGTACCATGCCATATAAAATGACATGACATTATGTACACTGTTAGAAATAAGAAATAAATATTTTACTCAAAATCCATTGACAAATAAGCTATGCACATAGAGTAGTGGCCTATTAAGGAAACATTCCATAAAACAAAAAGAAAAATAATTGATGTCTACATACCCCATAAAAATTAACCAAGGAGTTTTTGATCGATCAACAGTAGCCATGTCCCTTTTCATCCATTCATACTGTGATAGTACATTATGCCAGTGGCACAAGTAAGAGATAAACAAACATTAAGTAATTAAATCCCAGCTGAATATGAAGAATGTGAATAGAAGTACTTGTTCCATCTAACCTGCTCAGAATTTTCCGACCAGTCATGCTCAGTTGAAATTATTGTGAAGTGAACACTTGCTTGCTCTATTGAATACCATGGCTTATCCTTTGCTGCAGTTGGCATTCGAAAATAAGTCTCATAAGGAACTCCACATTCTCCTCCTGAATCAGGAGTAATGTATACTGACCCTGACTCTTGATAATCCCTGCAACAACAACAGCGACAACCAATATTTAGTCCCAGAATGTTGGGATTGACTATAGATCCTTAATAGATAAGTCAGGATTAGCCACATGTAAATGGTGCATAATTCTTGGAAAACAAATTCATGCATAATTTGTAGCAACTAATTCCCATATGGGGATTAACACAGGTTTTGTAATCATGCATGCCTAAAAGTGGCAACCAATTTGAAATTTAGACACTACTTGAAGCCAGTCTTAATTTTCAACCCAAGTACTAACCAGAAAATATTGAATGAAAAAGTTTTCCACTTAGTTTTGAAATAATTGGCATAAATTGTTCAACAATTAATTTGGTTGACTAATAAAATACATGTAAGGAAAATGCTATTTCTCCAGAATTTTTTGAGCATCATAAAGTGATGAAGAACATATATATGTGCTATAGTTTTTGAGCATTATAAGAGATGGTGAATTTTTCAAAATGTTCCAATAGTTTTAACAAGACCTTGTTCATGTATGCAAGTATTTGCATCAACAACAGCAAATAATTTGAAGAGAATCAAAAAGAAAAGATACCTCTCATGGTTTCCAGTAGCAGTCATGTAAGAAACTTGGGAAGCAACTGGGCTTATAAGTTGAAGGAAAAAATCCCATTCTACTAAGAATCCAGTGGCATAACTAATGTCTCCAATATGGAAGATGGATTCAACATTTCCAGAGTCTACTTCATCAGTCAGAGCTCGAACCACTGAGAGGGCTCCTGGCTATATGTATCATAAAATTAATTAAAATTTATGACATCTTTGGTTCATTTTAGTGGTAACATTTTGCATATATTTCTTCAATTGAAATACTATGAATTTAAGAGTTTTAATTGATATTATTGTAGTGCTACTTGTATGCATCAATATTGAAGTAACAAGTAACAATGGTTGATGTATGAGAAACTCATAGTTAGAAAAATACTGGAAAATGAATTTCACTATAAAGAGGTGGGATCTTTTTGACAACAGGTGGATGTCCTTTCAAGTTTCAAGTATTATATTTCTTGTGCCCTAAACAAGGAAATAGCGAAAATTGAGGTGCCAAATAATCTCTTAATTCTTGCCTTTTGATGTACCAATACAGTACCATATAGATTATTCCTAATAAAATGCATACCTGAATGTAGTGTTCAATAGAAGCATCATGAGGAGCCTTTCCCATATCACCATATATAAGAAATTTAAGTTCATTTGATCCCCCTGCAGGTGGAGTCCGGAATTGGAATTGATCGCTCCAACCAACAGAATCACTTTGTAAGACCAAAAAAAAAAAACTTAGTTATCAGGAACCATATATAATTCCCACCAATACCATTCTTGATTCATGGAATCATAATTTGAACACATTGATCAAACTTTTATATTGGTGCACACTTTTTATGTGTTATTTTAACTTAATTTCTTCATTTTTAATACCATGATACATAATTTTCAACAGCAATATGTGCTGTAACATGCAGCTCATTAATGATTCACTGCACAATATAGTATAAGTCTAGTTAGTTTTTAAAAAGAGTTAAATTCAGTTAACTTGAGTTCAGTGTTAGGTGAGTTGTATGGATTAAAATTTGTTCATGTGTATGGTCTTCAACAGCTGTAAAATAAAGTATATAACTCTTTTGTTCCCTCAATGTTTTGCAAAAAGTGCATGTATGTCTTTTGTGCTTTAAACTAATTTGTGTATCATTTCGGGAGAGGGGAATATTTCACTTGAAAAAAGGCTGAAACAACAGCCAACAAAACTAAATGCTATTATTGCTATACCTTCCATATTTGTAGGAGTAGATGCTTGAAGGCTGAAGCCCTGTCATCACTGCGGAATGAATGAACCCCGGGTCATGCCACCCAAAGTCCTTGGCTGGACTTGGTACAATTAAACCTATCCATTTCACAGTCACCGAGAAATTCTAAGTAGAAGATTGATAGCCATTATAGAAGAAGCATGTGAACAACCATGTGTTTTCAATAAATTCAAGCATGCAAAGGGTACTAAAAAATCCTTCACTTAATAATTTGGGCCAGAGAGAAGCACATTGTTACCATAAATAATTGATTATATATGTATTGAATGGAAATGGGATTAGTGACTCACTACACATATCATCTTGTGTAAATGTAGTAACTTCTGATGTCTGTTTTCTATTCTCATATTGTACTTGTTGAGGCTCCTTATCACCGCTAACCCATGTTAATCTCATCTGCACCACCATAACAATTTTTCAATTAATTTCTAAGTATACAAATTTTTTATTATATAAATTTATTTACTTCTTTTGGAAACATAGATGTATGGACCACAATAAACTTGTTTTGGTCTGCTCTATGTAACTGAAAATAGACAAGTGTTATAGCAAATTTTTTTTTTGCTTACTGATGTTCCAGTTGAATCTATGCTTGAGAGATGTCCATATAATGGTTGTTTTGGATTAGCAAACTTCACAGGATTTGACCTTGTCAAAATGCAAGGTGTATCGAATCCACCAGCAAAGAACACAAATTCAATTTCTGTTCTAATATTAATGATATGAAACTTCAATGAGCCACTGCAAGTGTTTAACACACATTTTCCATTGTCATATTCCTTGCATTCTTTCTTTGTGCATTTGAGATAGTCTTGATCAATGCCCAGGTACTGTGCCTGAAATTAAAAACATAAAAGTAATCTTAGCATTCTCTTCTATTTTATTTTTAAGTTTGCAAACGAAATATTGACTCCTAGTTTCACTTAGAAGTGTGCTAGCTATAGTTGTTATTTATCTTCTTTGACAAGGGAAAAAGCTGCTAATATCTAATTGTCCCATATTGAAGAATTTGAAATTGTAAGTGAAAGAACTTTTTTTTTCAAAGAATTTTAACAAATGATGATTCATGATACCCCCATAAATCAGCATTCATAATGATGTCAACCAATTACCTACATTTTGAAATGAAAAACAAATACCATTAGTTATATGACCACCATTGTCATAATATGTGGTGAGGATCGAAACCCTGAACATCATCATTGGAGAAGGTGACAACTGAACCAATGGATCATTGGCATTTGAGTTCAAAGGAAAATGATCACTTTCATTTTGTAATTTTGGCTCTAGCTTATTGACATGTTCCAAAGAGCTTACCTAAATGCATACTTTTCTTTTTTCCAATTATAATATCCGAGAGAGTTCTTAATTTTTTCTCCTTTCTACAAGAAATAATTACTACTTAAATTTTTTTTTATATGACATAATTCTTTGATATTTTATGGGTTAAGGGCAAATATTATTTGATATGATTCTTTAGTAATATTACACCACTTAAAATAATTTTATTTTATTTTTTGAAAATCCTACAAGTAGATTACAAGTTTTTGTTATTCTTTACTTGCACATCATCATTAATGTTACATCTAATTTCATCAAAAAAATGTTAAGTACATCTAATTGACAAGGTTACCTGATCATGATTTTTTAAATATGAATAATTTTTTTAAATATTGATATAATAAAAGTTAATAAGTGACATAACTTGATCATGATTTTATATAAATTGGGACATATCAAGGTACACCTAACCTAACGTAAATCTTCATTAATGTGGCACCACTCAATAATTATTATTGGATTAAAGGTTCTTGCTTTTGCCAAGAGTTTTATAGTTCAACTTATTAGTATATTTTCGTGTTTCTAAAAATAGACATTCATGGTTCAAATCCCTCCAACCCCAATTATTGAATTATTATTAAAAAAAAAAATGCTCTTGTTTTGCTTAATATGCATGCTTGTTAAAATTCATATTTATAAGATGTTATTTACTATTTTCTTTGTAAACTTATATTTCATGTATAATTTTAATGTAGGAAAAAAAAATTTAATTTAAATATTTTATCAATTTAATTTTTTAAAAATTCAATATTACAATGGGGGAGAGGAAATTTGAACTTTAGATGAAGGTGCCAACCAATTAGGTAATTATCATTTTTATTTTCATATTGCAAGGAAAATATCACCGCATTTTTTCACTTGTTATGATTTCTTACTGGGATGAGTCAATAACCCAACAAGTACTGGAGAGATATATCTTTTGGCCCTATATATAAAAGAACCGTCAAACATTAAAAGTCATAATTGGATAAAACCTCATTTATTATATATAAGTTAGCCGTCTACCTTCAAGTTTGATGAAAAATTGTATAGTTGGTGTATAAATTATAAGTTCCACAAGTATAAGTGCTTGTAAGGTGTGGGGGGTAAGGGTCGGGGTTTAAGTCTCCAGGAGGGAGCTTCACACACATATACACTTAGATTAGGTTAGAGTAGAATTCTATCTTGTATCAAAAAAAAAAAAAAAAAGTTAGGCGCCTACCTTCATCTTTAATGAAAAATTGTTTATTTATTTATTAAACAATAATACTTATTAGAACATACACAAAAATAATAATATTAGTATTTTATATTGGGTTTATAATATATTACATAACTAAATTACAACTATAAAAGGGCCTGAAAAATTGTATTGTTAGTGTACAAATTGAGGCAGGCAAATAATAGCTTAAGCATGGCAACATTGAATTTTTTTTATTGAGTAAATAATGGAGAAGGAGGCAGGCAAATAATAGCTTAAGTATGGCAACATTGAATTTTTTTTATTGAGTAAATAATGGAGAAGGAGGCAGGCAAATAATAGCTTAAGTATGGCAACATTGAATTTTTTTTTATTGAGTAAATAATGGAGAAGGAGAGATAGAGTTTGGACCACATAATGGGGTAACACAAAAGATACCATTACTGTTAAACTATCACTTTAATCTTGGCAACAATATAGTAATACTCAATGATGAAAACAAATCCAGTTTACCTCCAGTCCGGTTTTTAAAACCATGATTATGATTTGCTTTTTCATGTAAAAATTGGAAGAAAAGAACATGACTAGAAATGCCATCATTATTCATTACCAACAAGGAATAAACCATTGGAGAGATGGAATAATTCCTTACAAATAATTTTTTTTCCTTTTTTTGTTTTTGTTTTGTTCTCACAAATAATTAGGCATTAGACAATTTGAGGCCACTTTATTACCAGCCATTTTCCATATTGCGTGATCGTTTTTGGCTTCTATCGATGACTGATAATTACGTTACAGATGTGGCTAATTGCTAGCTTTATATCAAATAAATTGAAAGGAAGTAAAAACAAAAAAGTGGCTAATTGCTAGGTGGGTAATACTTGCTAGTCTTACTTTCATTTGTTCACACTTCACACTCAAACTTTTTTTTTTTTTTTTTTTTTTTTTGGAGAAGATTCACACTCAAACTTAATGAGATATAATTACAAAATTAATTTCATTGACATTTACTACCAAGCTAAAAAATAGATAGAGCTGGTCTTCCTCCCCTTCTTGGAATGTACTTGTAAGGACATAATTCCTTTGCGGCCCAATAATGATGTTGGGCTCGCACATGAAAGATCCCTCACAATATGATTTGTAGAGAGTGGGCTTGAAAAGCTAGCCGTTGGTCACGGGGCGATGTCCGGTCTTGGTTTTAGAGGAATTCGCGTAGAAAAAGGATTTGGGCTTGAACATTTAAGCCCTACGGCGTCACATCCTATGGGATGGGTCTTCTCGGACTTGGTCCGAGGACCATTAAGGTCTTCCCCCGGTTATCCAACGATGGGTTTTTTCTGTAATCTCAGGTGTTGTTGAGGTATTCTCCCCATGTAGTCTTTCTTTTTTGGAGGTGGGATGGGACCTCCTACCAGACTCACTTGCTTCTTCTTTTATACTAGCCTGTGTTCGCTGTCCTTCGTCCACGTGTAGGGTCAACCTTCACGAGACTGACATTTGTCCCATCAGTCCCATCCCAGAATTGTTGGGGATGGTTGATAAAGCTGAAGAATACGGCTCTGTCAGGGGCAGGGCATTAAATGGCAATGAGAGCAGCTTTCCCGGATATTCTTAGATCCCCTTTTTAGTTTGGCCCTATACCAGTTTTACCCCTCTTTTTCGGTGGGATTCTGGATCTGCCGAGGACTGAACTGTCCTCGGCTGCCCCCCAAAATTGTTTTGTGCTCTGTATTGTAGAGCTTAGGCCACAGCTCTCCTCGGCTTGGGCCTTCGGATTTCCAGGAATAACTGGGCCTGGCCCTTAAATTATTGGGCCCCACAATAGCCCCTCAAAACCCTGCTACCCGACTTCTTGGTTGGAAAGGAGGGTTTTGGTAAACCCGGGCCTTTAGTATGGCTAAGTTAATTCAGCCCTGCATTAATGTGGGTGGTTTTCCACCTGTCCAGGAAACTCGCCGGTTTACCAGGTATTCCCTTTAATCCGCTCGTAATCTACTCCTGCCGTTTGGCTGTCCAAGATGCACCTTTAATGACTTCCCTTTACGAGGCTAATTTACGTTCGGCGGCTCATTTGATGAGGTGGGGAAGTGGAACGGACACACCTTTATTCTTCAGATTCTTTTTGGAAACCTGAATGAATTTAATTCCCTTCGTTTTGCCCTTCCTATAAAAAGGCAAGCAGGAGGCCATCACTTTCGTGCAGACTCCCTTCCATCCTTCTGAGATCTGAAACCCCTAGCCTCCCTTAGCGTTCACTTATCCCCATTGTTATACACCCAATCAGAATACGCTTACCATAACGAGTGATGAAGGAACCATACTCCTCCTCAAAGCACCGTGTTCTAATAAAGCTCGAAATGGCTCAGTCAGGGTAAGGCTGGCGGAGACTTAAGATTCGTCTCACCTTCCCTTCAGCCAAAATCCGAAGCAGGGGCTCATCACGTCCAACTTTCGGCGTGATTGAATCGAGAACTCCCATCATCATAACCAACCGCTCTCTTATGAGCTCACCTAATATGGTCCCAGCGTGTTCGGAGTCAGGACCGAGGCAGGGACTAAGTGTCTCTGCTTCTTCCTTTCTTCGTTCACTGGTGGCCCTCTCCGCCTTCCTTTCCTAGTCTTCCCAGCACCAGATCCATTCTGGTGCTTTCTCTTCTCCCTCTTTTGCTCCTTTTCTTTCTTTTCATCTCTTCTCTCTTCTTCTCCTCCTTCTTTACTCATGTCCTCAATCTTCCTCATTCATCTCCTCCATCTTCTTCATTGATTTCTTCCTTACTATTTCCTTCTCCTTCATCTTTTTCCAAAGAGGGTTCTTATCGTAACATGAGCAATATTGGGGCAGAGATTAGAGAGACTTTGAAGATGAGTTTAAAAGACGCCTGACTGTTTACATATCTGTACTACGGATATTATTGTTGCTTAGGTAGTTCATATTTTGTATAGGCTTGTTTGAGCCCCTCTTTGTATGTTGTAATAATTTTTCGTATTAATAAAAAATTGTTGTTATTTCATTTCGCATATTCTGTCTCTTTGTTTTTATAAATTTGCAAGTGCTGCTCGGCTCAATAATATCGCATCTAAATCAATGACGACTAAGACCAAAATACTTAATAATAAAAAGATGTCGCCATAACTCCATAACTTTAATAGAAGTGCTTGGCACAATAAGGCCGACCAGTGAAAAGTAATACTTACCCACGCTAGCCGAGGAGAGAACCGAAGGCTTGATGCCGTGTGAGAAATAACCATCTGAAGACATATCACCCGCCAAATGAACAGCCCTCTTAGGCTACTGAATACTGGGGCGTCCCACCACCGTCCTTACACCTTTGTTGGCCTTAACCTTTTATGGTGTTTAAGCCGTGGATGGAGTAACCTGACATTTTATCAAGTAGCCCATCTTACGAAATTCGAACCTTTTCTTATCCAAGTAGTTGGTTTCTCCCATTGGCTTGAGTCCGAGGACCATACAAGGCCTTGGTTCTGTCCCAAAACTTGTAATAATAATAATTTTTTTGTAGTTGGCTTCCCCATAGGCTTGAGTCCGAGGACCATACAAGGCCTTGGTTCTGTCCAAAATTTGTAATAATTTTCTTTTTTAGTTGGTTTCCCCATAGGCTTGAGTCCGAGGACCATATAAGGCCTTGGTTCTGTCCAAAACGTGTAATAATTTTCTTTTTTTAGTCGGTTTCCCCATAGGCTTGGGTCCGAGGACCATACAAGGCCTTGGTTCAGTTTATCCCTTTTCCTCAGGTATCTCACAAGTTGCCGAGCAGGAGGTTGTCCTCGGCAACGGTTATTCCTCGGCGTGGGCCGTAGTCCGTGGGCCTCCACGCTGAACGGGCCTGGGCCGCGAATTTACTAGGCCCACAAATTAAGAGGCGTTTCCGTAGTCTTTGATCACGCGGTACTTTTTGGCGTCCCAGTGTTCGAGGTGCGCCTTCTCGAGACTCCTTTAACCTCAGGGTTGCAGACGACGTTGGAAATCGAGCCAGAGACATTTTGTCTGTAGCGTTCCTCGGGACACTGCGTGAATTAAATGCCACCATCTTATCTTTTAACATAAATAGGAGAGAAAGTTGCTTTATCCACGCACAAATCCTTTAGTTTCCTCCCTTAGTACATCATGCTTGAGGCGAGGGTTGGGAAAAAGGAACTCTTTCCGCCACAGAGGCATCGTGTCCTCTCGAGACTCAGAGTAGTGAGGTACGGGCAAAGGAGGCGTAAATTCAAGGGAGCATTCCATTTCGTCAGAGGGGAAAGGGTGTTTCTCCCTCTTTTAGTCAAAATCCGAAGCAGGTTCTGTTCACGCCAGAATTTTGGTGTGTCAGAAGAAAGATTCTCCGCCACCAACGCCTCTGCCTCTTTGCAGGCAAATTTTTGGTGAAGGCTCCTTAACTTCCGACTCCCTGCACCTTTCCTTCAGCGGTGTGAGGCTCAAGTTGGGTTCTTTTGCTGCCTGAGTTATGGGCGTGCAAAAGCATTGAGGAGGAATAAGGACTCGAAGCAGTAGCCAACCTCTCCTCTGAGCTACCTCCTCGGCTTTATCTTCACTCTCTTGTATTTTTCTTTTACTTACGTAGTTAACTCTAATGTAAGCTTGTTTCAGCTTTTCATTGTACACTGTACTATTCCTTTGTCTTAATAAGAGATGTGTTTATTTCTTTATACATACTTTTCTTCTCTGCAACAACTACTTTGTGCATGAGTATTCAATGTAAGCTTGCCCTTAATGATATTCCGGGCAGAAAAATGTCTTAACATAGATTCCTACTGGTTTAAACTCACAAATATTATCAAGTATAACAATGGTAATCCTCAATAAATTAAACTCTTGGAACTAACCGGGATAAGCGCTGAGTGCTGCGCGATGCATGCTAGACCAATGTCCGAGAGGGTAGCCGAGTAGCGAGGGACTTTGATTGTGTTTTTGGGTAATGAATTGCATCGTATCGCATCAACCCCTTTGGTACTGGGGATCCGAGGGTAGACCGGGGAATCCGTGCACTTAAGGGATTAACCCAACTGTTAACGAGGAGTTATCTTCGGATGGATTCTGAGGTTTATGTGCCATAGTTTTTTTTTTTTTTTTTTTTTTTTTTTTTTTTTTTGAGATAGTTGGTTTCCCCATAGGCTTGGGTCCGAGGACCATGCAAGGCCTTGGTTCTGTCCAAAACTGGTAAGATTTCCTTTTTGTACTTGGTTTCCCCATAGGCTTGGGTCCGTGGACCATACTAGGCCTTGGTTCTGTCCAAAAGTTATAAGATTTCTTTTTTGTACTTGGTTTCCCCATAGGCTTGGGTCCGTGGACCATGCAAGGCCTTGGTTCTGTCCAAAACTTAAAAGATTTCTTTTTTGTACTTGGTTTCCCCATAGGCTTGAGTCCGAGGACCATGCAAGGCCTTGGTTCTGTCCAAAACTTATAAGATTTCTTTTTTGTACTTGGTTTCCCCATAGGCTTGGGTCCGTGGACCATGCAAGGTCTTGGTTCTGTCCAAAACTTATAAGATTTCTTTTTTATACTTGGTTTCCCCATAGGCTTGAGTCCGAAGACCATGCAAGGCCTTGGTTCTGTCCAAAACTTATAAGATTTCTTTTTTGTACTTGGTTTCCCCATAGGCTTGAGTCCGTGGACCATGCAAGGTCTTGGTTCTGTCCAAAACTTATAAGATTTCTTTTTTGTACTTGGTTTCCCCATAGGCTTGAGTCCGAAGACCATGCAAGGCCTTAGTTCTGTCCAAAACTTATGATTTTGCTTTCTTTTTTACTTGGTTTATTTTTTCAACCATAAGCTCCTACCCCAGGGCGGGGAAAGTTGGCTTGAGGCTGGAAGCTCCTAGAGATGCCCGCGCCCTTAGTACTGCGAGGCGTAGCCCCTAGCAGAAGTTTTCGTCGGAGCAACAACTATATGTCGCCGGAGATGGAGGAGACCACAGAAATTTCTGCTTGCCAAAGAGTTGATTCCACCGCTACCTGCGCCAACGCGCAAGCTTTCCCACAGACGGCGCCAATTGTAAGGACACAATTCCTTTGCGGCCCAATAATGATGTTGGGCTCGCACATAAAAGATCCCTCACAATATGATTTGTAGAGAGTGGGCTTGAAAAGCTAGCCGTTGGTCACGGGGCGATGCCCGGTCTTGGTTTTAGAGGAATTCGCGTAGAAAAAGGATTTGGGCTTGAACATTTAAGCCCTACGGCGTCACATCCTATGCGATGGGTCTCCTCGGACTTGGTCCAAGGACCATTAAGGTCTTCCCCCGGTTACCCAACGATGAGTTTTTTCTGTGATCTCAGGTGTTGTTGAGGTATTCTCCCCATGTAGTCTTTCTTTTTTGGAGGTGGGATGGGACCTCCTACCAGACTCACTTGCTTCTTCTTTTATACTAGCCTGTGTTCGCTGTCCTTCGTCCACGTGTAGGGTTAACCTTCACGAGACTGACATTTGTCCCATCAGTCCCATCCCAGAATTGTTGGGGATGGTTGATAAAGTTGAAGAATACGGCTCTGTCAGGGGCAGGGCATTAAATGGCAATGAGAGCAGCTTTCTCGGATATTCTTAGATCCCCTTTTTAGTTTGGTCCTATACCAGTTTTACCCCTCTTTTTCGGTAGGATTCTGGATCTACCGAGGACTGAACTGTCCTCGGCTGCCCCCCAAAATTGTTTTGTGCTCTGTATTGTAGAGCTTAGGCCACAGCTCTCCTCGGCTTGGGCCTTCGGATTTCCAGGAGCAACTGGGCCTGGCCCTTAAATTATTGGGCCCCACAGTACTTATTTATTTATTTAGTAAAATCTTGGAATATATGTACTTAGATTAACCCACTTTCATTTGTTTATGTTACTTAAAAATAAATTATGTATAAACACAGTTATACCTTATAAAAAATGATGCTTTGAAATAATTATAGATAAGTTAGAACATTTTAAATTAAAGTAAACAGACCTCAAATCTCATACTTTTTTATTTATTTTTTATTTTTTTATATATACAAGATAGAAATTCTACTTAATTTAGAATAATCTAAGTGTATATGTGTGTGAAACTTTTTTTTGGAGACTTGAACCTTGACCTTTGTCCCCCCACACTCTATAACAAACATTTATATTTGTGGAGTGATCATCACGCTAAGAGTGCGCAGTGGTAAATCTCATACTTAAACATATGTAAAATAATATTATTTTCCCTTTAACTATTAAGCGGATTGGTTTGCCTCTCTTAAGTGATATGATCGTGAAGGCACAACTAACAGGCAGGGACCATATATATATGCCACATGGTGGGGACCGTAGACTTCCAAAGTTTTTTATAATTTCTACCAGAAAAAATAAGATTTTAAAATTTCCCAGAGTTGGATTTTCAAATTGCAAGAACAAGGTAATTTTTAGTGAAATATTATAATGGTCTTCCAAAATAAAAATGTAAATTGAATATGGCCCTCCTAATATGATAATTTCAGTATTATATGTCGTTATTTTATTCCCAAAATATTGTAGAATTTTTCCATTTTTTTTAGTTAGTGATGGCAAAAGATAGACTATGCTTCAAAATGTTCTCTTCTTCTTTTTTTTTTTTTTTTTTTGATGAAAAAATGTTCTCTCTTTTGAAATAGCTTACACGAAGGGATTATATTCCTATGCAAATGGGTTAGCTGAGAGATATTAAAAAAAAAAAAAAAAAAATTGTAAACAAAGAGAGGAATATATGCATGACAGTGAGAGCACCATTAATTACTGCATGCAGTTTTTATAAGTAGTAAATAACAAGTTAACAATTAACATCACTCAAAGGGTTGTGAAACAATTCGAAGAAAAGTAACTACGCTACACTATTCTCGGGGGGGTGGGGGGGGGGGGGGTGGTTCAAATGAACCCCCTGACTTCCCAAAAAAAATATTATATATAAAAAATATTTTTTTGTTAGTTTAATACTATAATTTTTTTCTTAAAAATATATTTACACATCCTGACTTAAATTTTACACACCCTTATTACAAGTATTTCCAACTCTAAGAATAAAAAGTAAGTATTTGTGAATCGTAAGTGTCACTATTTTTTATAAATTTATATTATGTGTATAAGTGTGTCTAATATTGATTGTGTGTATTACTTTTTGTTATAATATTATTTGTGTGAATTATGATATGTGTGAATGTTTGTATGTACATTATAATATAAATATATATAATTTAATAATTAGGAAATAGATATGGTTTATTATATGTGTGTATTGTTATTATGTTATAATAACTTTTCTTTCTCAAAAAAAAAAATGTTATAATAACTTTTTGTTATAAAGTTGGTAAAATTCAAAAAAAAAAAAAGTAAAGTTAGTGATTGTCCAAGCATTTGATTGGTTAGGTAGACACTAGTGTATAATTTTATGTATAAATGAGTGTGGTTGTGTGCGCCAATAATTAATACAAAGCCAATGAGTTTAGTTTAGTCATTTAGTTTAAAATATTTTTATAAAAATAATAACAAATAGATTATAAAAATTGCATAAAAATAAAAATGTTAGATAAATTTAACAAAATAAAATGATTATAGGCTCATAGCTACCCACATTGGCAATAGATACTTATAATAAACTATCATATAACAATTCAAAATTTGAATACTTGTAGAAGGAAATTGTAAAACTTTATGTATTAATTTTTTTTTTTTTTTTTTGGTCGGTAACTCAATATATTCAAGTTCTTTTTTTATTAAATTTTTTTAATGACCCCCTAAAGAAAATTCCTGAAGCTGCCACTGTGAAGTAGGTCTAAAAATTGATTTTTTTTTTTTCTTGGATTGGTCTAAAAAATTGAGTTAAACACACATATATGATTATCATGACGCTAGCTCTAATAGAAATAAATTAACCTTCAAATTAATGATACACGTATACATGTATACATATACGAATTCATTGAATCAAACTTTAAAGTAAAGTTCTATTCAATATTAAAATTAATTAGGATAAAGCATTGACCGGGGAAAAAATTAGCACCAAAGTATGTGGTTAAGTGATGGTTCTTAATGTCTAAAGACTTGTAGTTTAATTGACATATCTTCATGCACAAAATGCTTAGGAATCTAAGGGGAGAAGGATTCGAATTGCTATGTTAACAACATATTGTAACTATCTCAAAAAACAAAACAAAAAAGTGATAACTCTTATTGTTGTCAATGTAGGAAATCTTGATCAAACTTTATATTGGTGATATTTGAGAGGTTAGAGGTCGTTCATCTATCAATTATCATGTGGAAAAATAAAAAGCAAAGAATATATTCATTCCAAATATAAATGAAAAAGGATAACATGGAAAAAAAAAATTCCGGTTCCATGAGAAATAGCTAAAACAATGACATGTAATTAAGTTACTAACAAACCTATGAAACCAAACAATGCCTCCTTTTATTTTGGAAAAAAAAAGGAACCATATATCACTAATGTTGTTATATTTTACTACGAAAATCTATATATACTTATTTTCAGGAAAAAAAGAAAAAGAAAAAAAAGTTGGTCTTCCAGGAGGGAAATGCAAACCGAGAGGTGAAATATTTTAAATAATTACAAAATTACAGCCAGCAAACTATTTGAGGTTTTAATTGTAAGACATATGTTAGCAAACTATTTGAGGTCTCTCTATTCATTCTAATATTTATCTTACCTTGATAGGATAATGGCACAGTAATGGAAGTTTAGTCAGATCTCCGGTCTCTATAATAGAACTTCATTCAATGGACATTTTGAGATACTGCATATTCATTGAAAAAAAAAAAAAAAAAAGGTGAACACCAACCTTTAGTTGAGATAATTACAACACAAAGAAAGTATATAAAAAGTTAGAAAATGGGTTCTTATATGTTAATCTTACTCTGAATTAGAAGGAGAAATCATGGCAACCCAATCATGCTCATCAGGAACCAAAACTCCGCTAATTGTAACCGTGACATTCTCTTCGTCGGCAAGGTTGGAATTTGGAGTAACTTCTATTTGGAGATAAGGGTTTGGATCAGGACACTCGTTTAAGAGTCTTCTAGTTACTACCCGGAATTCCGATATAAATGTGTGATTTTGGTGTTCAATGGTAGAGTTGATAATTGAAGAATGCAAACTCCATGAAAAGCAAGGAGAAGAAGAAAGAAAGAAAATGAGTAAGCGGGCGAAGAAAAATTTGAAAACCCAAGAAGAGCTTGAAGTTTCCATAAGAGGAAAGTGCATATACACTTGATAGCTAGGTTAGAGAATTTCTGAGTTTCTGAAGCAGAAACAAGGTTTTTGATTCTCTAGTTTATACGAGTATGTTGTTATTTTGAGTTTTTTTAGAGATTTGATTGGTAAAGAAGATAAGAAAACTTTGTGAGAGCGTTGGAGGATATTAAGGTAGTACAAGAATGTGGGTAAGGGTCCTATATATGTGGAATATAGGAGTTTGTATGTTTGGCCAAATGATTTACATGTGGGATTAGAGTTGCGTACATAAGATTGTCGATTCTATTGATTACTCTTGTCATTGTTATATTTTTTGGCCTTAGTTTATTGACTTTTGTGTGTTTTAGTGTTTCACATTTTATTTATGAGTTCTACTCCCACACAAAACAAATGTATCGTATTTTTCATACACTCTTATCTTCAATCTTCAATTCACTTGAGTCCACCGTGACTAATTAAAAGGAAATTTTTTTCAAAATTTTGGTGAATTTTTCTTTTCTACGCTGATTTAGTTAAAATTCTGTATCATTATAGTATATTGAAAATTTGATTATGAATTTTAACCAAAGTAATTAAAATAACTAAACTCTTGACACAAAATTTTTTAATTAGAACATTAATTGTGATAAAAGCAAGATTTTGGATACTAAAATGCTAAAATCCATTGAAAAAGTCTTGTGATCTTATTGTCCAATGGCATATGCTTCCTTGTGGTTCTAGGTCTTACTATCAATATATATTATAAGACCACAATTAATATTCCTTTTTTTCGTTTACATTTCGTGGCTAAATTGAATAGTTTTAGTTCCAAACACAACTCTTTAAACGTCTTAAAGAATGGTCCTTGAATTTAAGTTGGTGGTTATCTAGGTAGGTGTCGTCAAGTTAAAGCATATAGTTTGAAGCATTGAGAGCCAGCAAATGTACGGAAATGGCACTAGTTAGAGTATTAGCATCCAAGATGCTAAAAAAGTTCTATTTTATATCCTAAATATTAATATCTATCTGCTAGTATTTTTTTCTTAATTGTATTTTTGCTAAAAAAAAATGCTAATTTCACATACATGTAGCAGTTAATTTTCGAGAAATGTTATGTCTATAATATTTTCACAATAAATCTTAAATAGCAGGTTGTTACTGGTTGTTATGGGTGGATAAAAAAGTAATTTAAATTAGAAAGAATAATAGCTTAACACCTACGATTTATTGTAAAAATGATATGAACGTAGAATTTATCTTAATTTTCTCCAAAATACGTAGAAGTCTGAACTTTGCTAATGGGCCAGGTCGGGTTTAGGTCAAAAGGGGCCATTTTATACCGTCTAATAACATATCGGGTCAATCAAAGTGCCACCATATAATACTATTTCTTCTTGTCAAAAAATTTGAATTAATTTGAGTAGAGTATAATAATTTGTTGTATACACCCAAAACAGAATATACCTAGGCATACAGGGATCTACTCAATGGAAGATGGTTCGTGTATCAAAATTAAGCAACCATACGAGCTCCAAAGTCCAACCTTCAATGTAAACACAACTCATTCAAAACTTTGTTAAGAGTTATGACAATAGACAGGCTTTCCTAAAAGATGCTGCCACTATCTCTTTCATAAAAGAACTACATAGAAATTTTCACACGCTAGGATATGCTTGTTGCTGGAAGAATATTCCAAGGACAAAACCTAGGAACTGGTGCATGCTGGAAAAATGGACATGTCGTTTTAAATTACTATTTAAAACATGGAAAATTACTATTTATATGCCAGCAGATAGTACTATTTACTAGTAGTATTTAGTATATTAGTATCTTTTTTTCATCTATGTGATGGACTGGAGGTGATTATCATAAATTTATAAATACACATATAGATACTAAAGTTTATGTATTAAACGTGTTGAGAGTGTTTGGTATAGTTGTTTAAACAAAAATTTTCAGTATTTAAACATTAAAACACGTATTTTCATAACATTTTTTTTAACCTATACGTATTTCCACAACACTTAAACAATAATATTAAAAATCTTTAATCGAACAGGTCTGAGAGATTTCAAATAAGCGGTTTTTTTTTTTTTTTTTTGAAATGAGTGGTTTTTGAATTTTAAAAAAGAGCACTATTGATTAACCTCCGATAATGATTTATCAATTAACATTTTTTTAATTGAAAAATTGTACATATGTTTGGGCATGTAGGGGAACAACCCGTTTTTATTAGTAGAAGATAAACATAAATTCCAAAAAACACAAACCCAATAGAGAGAGAGAGAGAGAGAGAGAGAGAGAGAGCTATAATTTACTTATCCTGTTATTATGAAAGATCTTGTGGAGGAGTATCATTTTCAATATGGTGAAGTAGTTTGCCACGTGTTCACCAAAAAAGTAGTAGGCTTGTTTAGGTTAGGTCGGTGTGGATTATGATAGGAACATGATTGCCTCATTGATCAAATCAGTAGTATGCCATGCTAAAGTTAATTAGGAAAGTACGATAGGAACATTTTCTATCATTGATCAACTTGGAAATCTGACTAAAATGTGCCGAGCTCCATCTTCAACTTTGTCAAAACAACATTACAGGAACTGTTGCAAAGGCTTTAGAGAATTAGAATGCCCTTCAATTGTAGGGCAACCCATCTGCAGCTGGACATATCGCCCAGAAGGAATTAGCTGTAGAGGGTAGTCCAAATTCATTGTACTTTGGATTTCATGTGCAATATTGCCACTTGTGTAGAATTTTTCATAAACATTTGCACCCAATAATGTTGGGCTGGTTAAATTCAATTTGAGGTTTAAGGTGAAAATTTTCAACCTGCGCTGATCACTTTTTCAAACAAGCAAGTAAAAATAAAACCAAAAGACCCTACTCTTTGAAGACATTATGCCTATAGTCAACGTTATACCAAAATTTCCATTTTTTTAAAGAACGAAAAAAAAAAATTTAATTGCTTAATTGTGAGTGTGATGGATGGAAACTTGCGGCATTCGACGGAGTGTGGGCAAAGGGTGGCTGGCGTTCAATCTAGGATGTTTAATTAATGAGAAAAAGTTAACGGATACTTTAAAGGTATTAGTTTAGGAAATAGTTTTAGAAATTTTTTATAACTGATTTTTTTACAATCTTTTATATTTCTTATAAAAGTGGTATAAATTTTTTTTTTTAAATGGTCAATTAACACTTGTTAACATAACCCTCAATTAACTTGTTATCTTTCAAAATTTCAAGATTTAATTTGTACATCAATTTTAAGACTATAAAGTTTAATTTAGACTATACCTAAATTTTAGAATTTAAAATGAAATTTTCCAAAAAAATTTACACACCAATGATAACTTATCAACTTAATAAATTATGTAGTTATGCGCGAATAAATACACATTTGTAGACATATATTTTTGTTAATTAGTAATATATCAATGAGGTTATTCTAATATAATACTAACTCTATAATATGTGTCTAGAGATATATATTGTTGTCGTTCAAATTTTATATCTCCCAACTATATAATTATTAAATAGTAATAAAAAGATTAATTGTACTTCCAATATGTGACATTCATTTAATTTTTTCTTTTTAAATCTGTAATATGTGACAACCAATATTAGCATATATACTCAATGAGTCACGAGCCAAATTTACAAGACTGTCCATTACGTGCATGACAGGAACACTTGATATATATAGCGACATCAATTACAGCTCTTTGGCATTCAGCCAAAAAATAAAAAAAGTACCGTACTAATTAGAGCATTAGCATCCAGTTTCTAAAAAATATCTCATTTTACCATCTCAAAAACTATTTTATTTATTATACCATATTATTTTACAATACACTCAATATCTCATTTCTTATTTATCTCATCTATTCATTAAAATAATAATTTCACCAACTTTTTCTCTCTCTTCCTCTTCATAAAAAATAATTTAAAAAACCCAGGCCACCATCAGGAAAAAAAAAACCACCACTACCATTAACACAACCAAAACCACCACCATTAACCAACACTTCCTCTCCATTTCATTGTGTCTAAAAGATTACCACCACCATAAAAAATGTTTTAAACAAATTCAGCCACCACGTAGAAAAAAAACTAACCACCACTATCATCTAGCAAACCCAACACACCACTGGCCAGCAACTACCACTACAACCACAATAGCCACCACCATGCCAACCACCAAAACCGATTTTAAAAAAACCACCAAAATCGCCACCAACAACAACCACAAGAAACAACCACCACAAGAACCTCCAAGAGGAAAAAAAAACCACAAAGAAATCGTGAAAAACCACCACCAACAACCACGATCACAAGAAATAGCCACCACAAGAACCACCAAGAGAAAAAAAAAAAAAAAAATCCACAAAGAAACCCAAATGCCACCCTATTTGATAATTTTTTAAAAATCTTGCTATAGTACACTTCTACATTTACACTTTACTATTCACAAATTGTAAAACTAAATTTCACTATTTTATTCTGATTATCTCTCTTCTCTGTTTTGTCCTCACACACTTCTCTTCTCCCTCTTCTCTCTATTTCCCCCCTTCCCTCTATCTGTCTTTTCTTCGTTTCTCTCTCTCTCTCTCTCTCTCTCTCTCTCTCTCTCTCTCTCTCTCTCTCTCTCTCTCTCTCTCTCGTTGCTGTTGTGGATAGGTTTGCTACCATGGGTCGGTTTTGGTCATAGGTTGGTGGATTTTAGTCTTGGGTTTGCTGCCATGGGTAATGGGTTTGCTGATTGGTGGTGTGGCAAGGTGGGGATTAACGAGGTGGGGTGGTTGTTGGTAAGATCGGCTTTCACTCATTGTATTCCAAATATTTAATCTCATTAAAGGCAGGTTTAATACGTCATTCTAACTCACATACACTCTAGCATGCATCTAAGGCATACAACACGACATCAATCATCCCAAGCCTAATCATTCATCTATCATGGCATTGCGCAAACATATCCAAGGACAGAAGCATCACATGACAGAATCAAACAAGCATGTTTATGGCATCCAAACATCAATGGCATGGTATTCAATCCAAGCATATTCATATTATTTATCAAAACAAACTTATATTCAAACTAATGTATGTTCATATAAATGCATGACTTACTTCACTTACCTCACCACATCACAACACTTATGTATCAATGCATGTTCATGGTGTATGCATGTTCCTAGTATTCACACAATCTGGAACCCTAATAAACAATTAAAAGGCCAAAAAAAAAAAAAAAAAGATAAAACAGAGCAAACAGATATGTACAAATGTGAAAACTAAGCTTAACAGAGGCTAAGCATATGAATAAAAACAAAAGAAAACAAATAGAATGTGAAATTAGGGTTTTGGGCAAGAGTATGAATGCACATACATAGGGCATGCATGCGCAACCCAACTGTATGTGTACGCATATTATGAGTATGCACACGCATGCAAGCTGCATGCGTACGCATACACACCCTAAGAACCCTAACTTAGAAAACTATAGAGCGAAAACACGAAAACAAAGAATCTAACAACCTAACATGCTTAAAATATAAAAGTAAAGCAAACCTAGATTAAAAAATATATTAGAGCATTAAAACATATAAATAGAACCTAGCATGTTCACGCATACCCATGTATGTGTACGCATGTGTTAATACTATATTTTCTCCGCCCTTAATTTGCGTGCCAAACCCCGAAAGATCTAAAAATATCATTTTCTCTCCATAGGTCCGTAAGAACGTCGAGAACAGTGTGGTGCAACCTGTTCAGACACTAGGGCACCCGAAGTGCATTTTTTAGCTAAAATAACCCAAAATGCCCTTGGTCGACCCTAGGGTTGACTGAAGGTCAAACGAGGTCCAAACTCATGCCAAAAAAAAAAAAAAAACTTTTCATAGTTTTACATCAAACCCAAGCTTTTCGAAGGCTTTTTAACAATTTTGACCAAGTTTGACCCGAAGTTGATCCCGAGTGGGCCCAAAAACCCTAATTTTGATCCGGCTGTCAGAACAGGTTAAAACCAATGCCATTGCAGAGATTATCAAATTATCATTCCAACGACAATTCATGGGTCGAAATTGGAGTTAGAATAGCCGAGATGTCACGAAAACCGGGATGACGCACCGATCGATGCATCGCAAACTTCCGAGAGCCATAACTTTTGATTCGACTGTTGGATTTTCAAGATCCATACCTTTTCAAAAAAAGGAAGTCAAGATCTTTCCAGGACTGTCAAGATCCACACTTTTTTTGGCCTTTTCGAGGCGGCGGCCTTCAAGTCAAGATCTTTCCGGGGGTGTCAGGATCCTCACTTTTTTTGGCCTTTCGAGGCCAATGGCCCTCCCAGGGCTACCACCTTGAAAAATATACCTAGGCTATAAATAGCCCCAGGCACCCCATAGACCAAGGGGGACCACGTTTTTTTTGAAGTTTGCCCTCTACCCAGCTTCTCTACACATGTCTCTCTTCCAAACACCAAAAACACACACACACACACCAAAAAAAAAAACACACCCAAAACACACATCAAAACTTCTTGATTCTTCTCTCCTCACCAAAAACACAAGATATTGTCCTTATATCCAATCTTCCTTTCCTTGGTTCTACACTTTGGACTTGGGATTTAAGGGTGTGGATGTGGCTTTTCTAGCTATCATCCACACTGCTAACCTCCTAGATCTTTTTCTAGCTTTTATCTTGCTATTTTTGCTTGAATAACATGATTTATTGCTTTCTCTAGCATGTTTCTTGCTTTCTTTGTGTTTCTAGCTTAAATCTCCATACTTTTTTATGCTTTATACCATGTTTTGTTCTGAGATCTATGTTTCTACATGTTTGTATATTTAGATCTACATGCTTAGGGTTTTATGTCATGTTTTCCTATGTTTTATTCCTCTTTTTTGCTCTATGTTGATGTCAAGGTCATGCGCTCACATGCTTGTTAGGCTTTGCTTGGATCTATGTGTTTATGCGCTTTTCGCCATGTTTTATGCTTAGATCTGTATCCATACATGCTTATATGCTTGGATCCATGTTCTACCATGTCTTTGTGCTAAATTTCTACATACATGTATGTTTCTATGCCTATATGCCTAGATTCATATTTTCACATGCTTATGTGCTTGGATCTATGCTTACAACATGCTTTATGCTAGCTTTCCATGTGCTCGTGTGCTCTATGCCATGTTTATGTGCCTAGGCCTAGGCTATGTTTGTCATGCCATGTGCTATTGTAGGCCTTTTGTCACTTTATCTTTCTTTCTTGTGATTTTGGCTTAATGGTTCAAACCCAATCTAGACCTTACGGTCTTTTTCATTGTCCGTACACCTCGGCCCACATCAAAGGGTTTGAATCACCCCCATTTTGCATGTCTATGCTTGCTTGCTTCTATGCTTTATGCCTGTGTTAGCCTCTTTTGTTCTAGGCTTTGCCACGCTTGACGTTCTTAACGGGTTTGTGGTTGTGCGGTTACGTCCGACACCTATGAGGCCTTATTCGGATGTAACCATTTGGGAGGCATCTTCGGAAGCCAAGTTGCTTCTCGCATACCCTTCCCTTTTCCACTTCGTGTGATGATATACTTGTCATGCTTGTTTGTGCCACTCATTGGCTTTATATGCATTTTTACACGCTTGCTTACATGTTCATGCATGAGTCTTGCTTACTAGTGTGTCGTCCATGCTTCAACATAAATGAAGTTATGGACATTCGATCAAAACCTACATTTGTCCCTCACGGACACCACCTTTTGCTCGTTTGCCTTTTTACTTGTTTGTTTGTTTTCTTAATTGTTTGCCTTCTCGCTTGTTTGCTTGCATCCTTGTACCTATGTTTGCCATGTCTTTCGCACTTATCTACTTTATGCCTCTTTATAAGCACTTCACATCTTTTCCTTCCATTTCTTGTCTGCTAGCTTCTTGTCTTTGCCTTTGCATGTACACACATGGAGCGAGGATGCTTGGAACTAGGGCACAGTCTCCCAGGCACAAGCAAAAAGGATGCAGACACGAGCATGTGGTTGAGCCAAGCGACCACAGTCAGTAGGTTTAGAAGTCCGGTTTTTCCCATTTGGTTATGTACTCTTTAAAACCCCTCTCTTCCTCCTCCTTTTCTCTCTTAGATGGTTTGTATTAGGTATATCATGCTTTGTACCATTCGTTCTCATCTCTAGAGTATGATGACCCCTGTTTACTTTCCTGTACCTATATTTTAGGTCATGCTCTAGGGATGTAGGCATTTACTTTCCCGCTCTGTGTGCTTGCATTGTGCATGATGTATGTATATATATACCTTCTTGCCCCTTTCCAGTGTGATCATCACAGTCCGTGTCAACTAAGGCAAGTGATGCCTAATTTCTGCCGTGAAAGTAAGGTGACATGTTGCTGGATTTTCACCGTGGAAATCTGACACTTTCCCCAAGTGCCTTAGGAAAGCATAGATTGGAACCACTCCTATTCAAAAGCCAAGCCTCAAAGACCCCATGTATGCAAAACCCCTAAAGCCGATGCCAAAATCATGTTTTTTACTGCCAATCTCCGAAACTTAAGGTTTTATGAAAACAAAAGACTATCTTTGGACAAGCATTGTGGGGTATCTAACACTTTCCTCACATGTAAGCAAACTTCTGGACCTAAGAATCAAGATTTTATGCCATCCACATTAGATTACGAAAAATGCCCTTTTTCTTTTTTCTTAACCTAGGATTGGTAATAAAATCAACTAGAAACAGGTGACCAATCACACCTTAGAAAAACCCAATGATTGGTGGCGACTCTACTCACATTTGGTAATCCCTTAAATTTTGGCCCAGATTTCTGCCATAAAGCCAAAGGTAGACCTACATTCCTCTACTGAGAGAGAGAGAGAGAGAGAGAGAGAGAGAGAGAGAGAGAGAGAGAGCACCCAAAGCTCCGCGTGAACACCCATAACACCATACATTCGAGAGGGGCCCTCTAACGGGGCCCTACGTGCGCGGGAGCTATCACCACGACGGGTGGTCAAACGAAGGCACGGCGGCAGCAGTTTTTCGCTACTAATTGAGGTTGGGCGTCGACAGCATGCATGAAGCATGTGCACGTAGACCTTGAGCATGCATGCACATACGCGTGTATGCATACGTATGCCCTAGGGTTTTCCGTGGCTTTTCTTTTTCAAAAATATTTTATTTGGTCCAAAAAATAGTTTTATTTTCCACAAATACTTTCCTCAAGTCAATTTTTATTTGATTAGGTCCTAAACCAATTTTAGGTTTTAGAATTCTTACATCATTAGGGAATGGGGGCCCGAGTCATAAGGGATAAAAAAATGCAGTGCCTACACTGGGTAATGCATGTATTTGGTGGTTTCATGCTAAAAAAATAGGATATCCGGAGTTTACAACCCCAGATACTAATGCTCTAATCTCTTGGCATATCCAATGTCAAAGAAGGGAATGAAATGGATAATTGTGTTGTACATGAAACTCATCAACACAAATGAAGTCAATGGAGCCCAATTCGTAGACTAGAGTTAAGGAAAATAACCTCTAAGATGATTAGATGTGGGACTTTCTTTGTTGATGGTCTTTCATCAAAGCTAATTTAAGTAAGACTAACTGGAGCTTAACTTTTTTCTTTTTAGAATGTATAGTGGAAAGTTAAATGAAAAATTACTATAACAAAGCATCACAGGACATAACCTCAGGATCTCCTACATAAGATTATGCTTTCTTTCATAATTCTTTTAAAAAAAAATTAACCACGTAAACTACTTTTATATAAATAATTAATGTACACCTTTTTTGAATAGAGG
This sequence comes from Quercus lobata, assembly GCF_001633185.2. NCBI lineage: Eukaryota > Viridiplantae > Streptophyta > Magnoliopsida > Fagales > Fagaceae > Quercus > Quercus lobata. Next base: position 12,794,692 of record NC_044907.1, on the reverse strand, counting down.
AATTAATGTACACCTATTGATAGTTAATATGTGCATTTACTTCATTAGAACATTCAGTGAACTAATCTTTTAGAAAAATGCTACAGCCACATGTGGTAGAGAGGTTATGCCATATGGAACATTCCTTGATACTCTCTTCGTTTAAGCTTTGACCTTAATAAAATTTGCATTTATTTCATGGTATTAGATCTTTGAATATACCAATGGAGTAAATTCACATATTATGATATATATATATATATATTGTAGAAGAATATTAAGGAAATAACCTAAGTTTTTGTCATGCAGCAAGTTTATTGATACTCTTTATTTAGTGTTCCACCTTAACAAATATTGCATTTATGTCAAAATATTGAGTAATGCTATAGTTAAAAACCATTTTATGACATTTTTACAAATTATTGGTGTGACAGATTCTTACTGGTTCTCATTTAGACTTGCCACTAAACATCACTTTTTTACTTACCCATAACCATTCACCATGATAACAGTTTGTGAAATAGTTTGTTGCTTTACCATTTTCCTTATATATATATATATATATATATATATATATATATATATGGCTTTTAATGGATTATATTTCATTGGACATGGTACTCAACCAATTGTGCTCTCTGTATAGACTACCTTAATTCATTGTGTTAAAACTTAGAATAGAAGCCCAATGGGCTTAGGTGCATTATATATTACATGTATTACACATTTCTTTTTTGTTTAATATAAATACGTTGATAATTGACGTGGAAAGATTTAAACCCTAGATGTTTTCTTCGTAAACACCACAATAAATGCTTATTTTAATTTTATATCATTAAAATGTTATTCTATAAAGGCAATACCTTGTACAATATTTTACACAATTCAATTTGTACACTTTTACCCTAGTATTAGAGCTTAGACTCCAGAAAAAACCCTTTTCCATTTCTTAGTTGTTTTGTCACCTCAAACACCATTTCCTTGGCTATAGTGTTTAACAAAAAAGATCTAGATGTTATTATGATCTAGTTGCATGACTTTGGATCTTCCGTCATATGGTATAGTGGGAACGCAAGATATTTCCACTTCCGACCTCATTGTTAATCCATCTCCCGACCTCTTCCTTGAGTTCTCACCTATTGAATCCATCTTCAAAGAGTCTTCTCCCTTTTCTCTAGTTGCAAATCTTTGTGTCTTTTTGTTTTATTTATATTTTGTTAACATTAAATAGGTGCTACTTTTTTTTTCTATATTAATTTAATATTGAATCTCTTTATAAATTTTCATTCCAAAATGATGAAAGAAATATCATTTTTACTATAACCCCAAAGATTTCCATCCATTTATTGCAATTTAAATAAAAATGATAACGGCCTTGATAAAAGTAACACAACAATGATTGAGAAGACAATGTCATTGTAATGCAATTTTTTTTTTTTTTTTTTTTTTGCTAAGAAGTAACACAATTTTTTAAAACACTAACATTAAAATAAATATATATTCAATACAAAAATCTACACACAGTACAACTACAACCACGTACATTACATTCTCATTTAGGGAAACAATTGAATCAAACTTAGCTTATATAATAAATCAAAATTTAACAAATAATGAAACAAGCACAATGTATAAATGCTTTAGACACATGAAATGAATGGTTAATCCTTAGCGTATTAGTGGCATTGCATCTTCATACTAAGATTTTCACAAGGAATACAAGGTACTGGTATGAAATGCAATGACTTGGGCATAGCCTGGTTTGAAGACTTATTAGAAGAGAGGGAAGGCTAGTTCTAGGGCTTAAGCATTAATTTAGGATGTTTCATACAGGGGAGAGAACTTGGGAACTTTCTTAGTAAGTCTAACTTAAATTACATTTATTTATATTTTAATTGTTTTTGGATCGATTTTAGTGATGTGCGAGCAATTGTTAAGTTTCAGATTTCTGGAATGGATTGTTCTTGGCTATACAAGTGATGAGCTATCTTTTATAAACATATATTTATACATAAACATGTAATAAATGAAATATATATATATATATATATATATATCTATATATATATATAAGTGATGAACTTTCTTTTATAAACATATATTTATACATAAACATGTAACAAATGAAAAAAAAAAAATATATATATATATATTTTATACATTCCATATGCATAATTTTTTTTTTTTTTTTTGCTGTTGATTTTTACCTTAACAAACCATGGTTACAAAGACTTTTAACATTTTGGTTAAAAATGTTCATTATTATTATTATTATTATTCAGAACAAGCCATATACTTGTTCAAATGCTTTATAAATAGATAAAATATTCCTTCAAATTGTTTGCTTACATTGATTGCCTAACACTATTGTTTCGGATCGAGATGCCAACTTTATGAGATATTTTTGGAAGAATTTATGTAGGATGTTGGCTACAAACTTTAAAATTTTTCCATCTAGACAACTAATTTAGTGTTAAGTTCATAAAAACATACTACATCATTTGGTAAATGTGATAAAAGAAGACTAAAAGGAATAACAGATTTCGAAAATTTAGTCATATTTGCATATATAAAACCAACTAACCTTTAATATTGATTCTCTAGAGACTCCTGATTTTGCTAAATGTAAAAACATAATAAAATATTAATCACCCTATCAACCATTGCCTTTCAAGTGCCTAAAAAGATTAAATGAATGTGATGTGGAGAGCGCTTAAAGTTCCTAAAAATACTCTCAAACATATTTGCATTAATTTAGGATGTTTCAAATGGGGGAGAGCTCTTGAGACCTTTCTTAGCTAGTTTAAGTTAAATTAAGTCATATTTATATTTTAATTATTGTTGTATACGTTTTAGTGATATAAGAGCAATTTGTTAATTTTCATACTTCTTGAATGGATTGTTCTTGGTTGTACAAGTGATGAACTATCCTTCTATAAACATATATTTATACATAAACATGTTAAACATAAACTTGTAACAAAGGAAATTAATATATATATATATATATATATATATATATATATATTTAATTCATTCCATATTGATAGGCTAAGAATGTATTGACCCCTTGTGATGAATTAACCAATTAATTAGCCAAGTTAATTAATTAATCTGATTAACATGCAATACGCGTGGTAGCACAAACAAATCACCAAGTTAATATGTAGCGGAAAATAAAGTTGACACAGTGATTTATTTACGAATGGAGAAAACCTCCAAGGCAAAAACCGCACTAGGTGATTTTAAGTTCACTACTCTCAAGAATCCACTATTATCACAACAAGCGGTTACAAGGTTACAAGTAAATAAATCTTAGTGCCTTATACCAACCTACAGTTGAACTCTTATCCCAATACCCAATTGGACTTGTTCTGTAGTGACAATCTCTCATTTTCAATGTACGGATCCAAGTATGTGACTAACATACCAACTTGAGAAGGATGCTAGTTGTAAAGTTCTTCAGTTCATCCACATAATGAAGATTACGAAACTCCTTGATTACAAAACCCTATGGTGTACAAATGTAGCAGCTTCTTCAAGAGAAAGATGAACTCGGGAAACTTTGTCTTCGATCACAATATGCTTGCAACAACAAGTGCAAAAACCCTTTGACAGTCCTTAAAATAATCCTTATATATGTTTAAGATTGTGAGAAAAGAAAGCCTAAACAAATACACATAGATATGCGTGAAATCAGATCTAAAAAACTGATCTTCGTAAATCTTGATAGATAGGTTATCTATCGAGTAGTTGTCGAGCATCGGGCTAAACATGCCTTTTAAATCTCAATAGATGCTATATGTTGAGTTTTAAAATCCAGTACTTCTTCACTTGATTTTTGGACAAATTTGCATGGCTTTAACACTTGGACTTGAAATCTTGTTTCTTGAAGCATTAAACACATCTTAGATCTACCTAATTACAAGTAAAGTGCGTTTTGTCATAGGGTTAGCCAATTCTAGATGACATATACTCCTAACATGATTCACATATGTCCTAACACATATGCACATTTTTTTGTACTAAGGTATACACATAAAAGACAACATGTGGAGACTTAAGAAATTTGAGCTACAAAATATGTTTTGAAATCTAAATTTTAAAAAACAAAAAATTATAATATGCGAAAAAACCAAATGAAAGGCAAAATATAGACGTTTTTCTAATCCCCACATGTAAATGAAAAAAAAAAAACTCAGGTTGTGGTGTTATTCTTTCAAAATTAAAAACTATTTAAGCTAATGAAATACAATTGATGCCTCGCAACGATCGACCACCCATTGCGGCAATGCACGCACCTCCCACCCACTGATTCCACCCGTATCAACTCCTCTCTCACCTTTGAAGAGTCTTCTCCCTCTTCTTCAGTTGGGAGTCCTTGCATCTTTTTGTTTTTTATATATATTTTTTAACAATAAATAGATGCTACTTTTTTCTACATTAATTTAATATTGAACTCTTTATAAATTTTCATTCCAAAATGATGAAAGAAATATCATTTGTACTATAACCCCAAAGATGAATTTCCTGTTCCGTCCCTTTTTTGCAATCTATCTATTTATATTTAAAAACTGAAGCATGACATTTATTAGTGCTACACTCCTGTTGAGCCACCTCACCACCACATCATTGGCCACATAATTAGTATTTTTCATATTTATTTTTTACCTTTAACTTCTTTACAATATTAAATATATAAATATGGATTTAATAATTCATCTTAGTCGATTTTAACTTTACATATTTCTCTACTTTAATTTTGATGTTATAGCTAAATAATAAATCGATGGAAAATCAAAACAAAGTTATTGTCTATATATATTCATCTTCGGTGGTTTTAATTTTACATATTATTTTGCCCCTTCATTTTCTTTTATTTTGGCTCTTCTTGTTCTCATCTTTTTACTATAAATTTGCCAGTTTCTAACATTTTATGCATATTTCTCTCTCTCTCTCTCTCTCTCTCTCTCTCTCTCTCAATTTTTATTTCAATTTTTGTTGGATTTTTTTTTATTCTTCCTGCATCTCTACCTTATGCTGATTAATATTTGTATTTTTTTAGAACTCTACCTTTGAATAATTTTCTATATAAAGGTATTCATAGGGGTTGGCATTTTTCTTAATCATTGATGGTAGAAAAGATACAACTTGATAACTACCTATAAGAGGATCTCCTACTAAAGGTTTGTACTCTTATTGTCCTATTATTGACTAATTCATGTGTTCCTTGATGCAAGTATTTTTTTATAATTTTATTTACAATACTAAACACTTTCAATGAATGGTGTTTGTTGTTGATTTGAATTGGGGAAAAATCATATTATAATATGTCATATTTTGTGTTGTTATTAGATTTTAGTTTATTTGGAAAATAAAAGGATAGTCTGGAAAAGCTGATGACCAATTAGTGCAGTTGAAAACAATGGTTTTTGTGCATTTTCCTTTCACTATTTGTAAATATTTTATTTTAGAGATTAGTAACAAATTGTTATATCTTTGTTAGATGCTTGAGTAATTTTTATAAGTGTTTACGAATATTTTATATCATTCTTTATCTTCCTTATTTTATTGGTATATTCCTTGAGATTTTTAAGAAAACAAATTCAATTTTGAGTTAAAAATTACTTATTTATCTATTCATTTTTCACATGCTAGGTTAGAAGTTAAATTAGATTATGACAGTATTAACACAATACTTCTTCTTTTTTCAAAAAAAAAATTCTCTACTTTTTTCCTCTTTGTAATTGTATTCTTGGTTTTTTTTTTTTTTTTTTTTTCGAAAATACATTTTTGGTCCCTACATTTTGGGTCAATTATCATTTTGGTCCCTATTTTGATTTTACTACTATTCTAGTAAATTCTATTTTGATCCCTGCCATCAACTTATTAACAAAAAAGTCTTACGTGACAAATGGAGGGTCCTACTTGCTGACATGACGCTAACATTAAAATATTATTAAAAAAAGTTATTTGGCATTTTTTAAATGCCACGTTTGCATTTAAATTAAAAAAAAATTAATTCCTCAATTTTAATTTTGGTTTTAATTAAAAAAATAGAAAACAAATTAAAAAAATTTTACTTTCTTTTAAACAAAAAATTTACTTTCTTTTAATTAAAATGATTTTTTTTAATTCCAATCTTTTTTCTTTTTGAAAGAACATATTCATGTTCTTTGTGTTCTTCCTAGATATGATTCATATTCTTAGCAAATTAATCTTTATTTTCTTATCATTTTCTTTGTCTTTCTTGTACTTTCTGTATAACCAAACACATCCAAAAAAAAAAAAATTTAATAAATGTCTTTCTTGTCTTATTTTCTTTTTATTCCTTTCATTATTTTTCCAGAAGAACATTTTCATATTCTTTGTGTTCTTCCCCCATAATCAATCTCTAGCAAAGAATCAAATCCCAAACTTAGATCTCAACCAAACCCCAAACCCATATCTCCCGCAAAGCAAACCTTAGCCTTCAAACCCATAAATTTTCTCGGTAAAAAAAAAAAACACAAAAAAACCCACAGAAAAAACAAACAAAAATCTCCAAATCACTACCACCAAATCAAAGAACATGAACATTAAACTCAAGCAAAAGAATAGAAACCCAGCAACTAGCAAAGCACCACCACCGAATTAAATCTTCCACAGTCTTCCAAAATTTCCTAGCAACCAGCAACAAAATCAAAATAGTGATTTTTTGACTGTCTAGAAGTGCAAAAATGGCGATTAAGATCACGGCTCTGACTCTAGGCATGGTAATTCTGCTACTATCACTCCCTGGCGGTGTGAAACCAGTCCACTGCATCTTTAGCGGTGACATGGAGTCGATGCTTTCCACCTTGAGAGCTTGTGGGTACAACCTCTTCTCCAACAACATCACCACCTCCGACCTCCAATTTGACCTCCTCTGCACCCACTCCAACACCAATGATAATGCTTCCAACGACAGCTACTTCTCCACCATTTTCGCTTGATTGCCATTTTTGCACTTCTAGAGAGTATATGTTTGATTGTTTGTTTGTTTGTTTTTTTTTTTTTTTTTTTTTTTTTCAAGGATAAATGACAGAGGGTTTTGTTTTAATTTGACAAAGTTAAAGAAAAAGAAAGTTAAACTAATTTTAGCTTTCTTTTTTTTTTTTTTTTGACTAATTATTGTGTTTTGGCTTTTTAAAAAAAATTAATAAAAAAATAAGTAAAACGCTGACATAGCATTATTTAAAAGTCAAATGAATTTTTTTTGCTGATGTGGATATAACATAGATGTGTGGCTAATGACACATAGGATCAATTATTAATTATTTTTTTATGGAAAGCCTACCAATAGAGCACTCTGTTTGCTACGCATGCATTTTCTGTAAGTGGGTTAATGACAAGGACTAAAATAGAATTGATTTTCTGTTTTTAGGGACTAAAATAGTAGTAAAATCAAAGTAGAGACCAAAATGGAATTTGGCCCAATATGTAGGGACCGAAAGTATATTTTCGCCTTTTTTTTTAAAGGAAAAAGAGTTACAATCTTTTATTTTTCCCTTTCTTTTTGTTTTATTTTTCATTTTGAATTGTAGTTTTGTTGAGTTTTATATATATATATTTAGATAAGTTTCTTGGTGTTTTTGATTGTATGGTTGAAAAAATTGGGTTTGAGAAAGTTTGTCTAAAACTAAAAGAATAATTTCCAAATTTTATATACTTTTTAATGATACACAAAATATTATAAATAAATTTTATTAAAAAATTAATATTTTTGATAATTTACCTTTTGAATTCTTGAGAAAAATTATATAGTAAATAAAAATATGATTATGAATTACATTACTATTTATTAAATTAGTCCAAAATAAATAAATTTGATGAGACTACCCTAAAATATTCTCACATGTAATGCGCAGTATTCAAGACTAGTTTAAATAAAAATGATAACGGTCGTGACACCTCAAGCAGGCTAATAAATTTGAGGTTTTCCATTGAGCATGGCTTATGAGGTTTAATTCTTTCTTCAAGATGATTATGCCTGTATTTGTTTTTAGATTTTGCGCTCAAAATGTCAAGGGCTTCCTGATGAAAATTATAGGCTTCGAAATAGTCCATTAATGTCGCTAGAGTTGCCTTCCTCAATCGGTTTGTTGGTCCTTAGAGTTCCAACAAAGCCACATTTATTAACGACATTGGGTTTGGAGGAACAAAACAATGTGGTGCCGCCCATTAATGTCATTACGCTTGAGCTATTAACTCAACAAAGCTCACACACAAAATAGTTATAACATGGCTGATCCTCAAAATTCTTTGAGTAACTCATGTGATATTACTTATTAGAACTAAAATTGAACGTCGTATCAAATGTGAAAGCAATAAATCAAGCATATTATCACCATGTAGTTCTTTAACATTAGATATTTCACAAACTATAAACAAAATGTGAATAAAAAGAGATTATGATGAAATCCTTAAACCGGAAAGATTAGTATAAAAAAGAAAAAAAAAAAAAAAAAAAACCAGTTTTCCAATATTGACTAATTGATTGGAATATATATACCCTTTCATTTTTTATCCCATTAAGACGAATCAATTGTAACCACCTAGGGGTGTGGTCTAGGGATGGCAATGGGGTAGGACGGGGCCCAGGGCCGGCTGAATGGGTGAGCAAAAGATGCAATCACCTAAGGCCCCAAGTAAAAAAAAGACCTCAAATTTTAACCAATAGGGTTATTTATAATCAATAAATAAAATAATATTTTTTTCCATATGAGAAACAAATAATAAAGAGAGAAAAATGCAACGTTTACAATATTTTTCATAACACTTTTACAACTAATGCTAAGTAGTAGGTTGTTACAACTTATTATTGATGGCAAAAAAATAATTATAGCGATGTTTTCAATTAGAAAACAAAAAGCAACTTAAAATCTAAAATTTGTTGTAAAAAAATATTGTGAATATTGCACTTCTAAAAAAAATAAAAATAATAATAAGAGGTGAGTTAGCAAACTTTTACTAGTTCTCATCTAAGTCTACCACTAATCCCACTCTTTTACTTACCACTACAATCTGCCACATCAATAAGTATGAAAAAATTTGTCAAATTTTTTCTGTCTATAAAATTTCTTAAAAAAAAAAAAAATTCTACTTAGTTTATGTTAATTAGTAGTAATTTTGCATCTAAAACAAAATAATTAATTTTCGCCTTAGGCCCCCAAATGCATCAAGCCGCCCTTAGCGAGGCCGAATGATGGGGTCTTCATCCCCGCCCCACATGGTTTTGTCTTGCTTCATCTCCACCTTGCCTCGCATGACGGGAAAAATTTCTCACCCCATCCCCGTCCCTTAAGGCCCCGCGAAGTCTTGCCCCATCCCGTAAAACTCTACTTTTTGTTAATTTGTCTTACAACTAATACAATTTTTTTAATGAAACCTATTTCATTAATAAAAATATACTTGAAACTACAACTAAATTTATCCCATCAAATCAAATCAATTTTTAGAAAATATTGAATAATATATCCAAGTGTTTAACAAGACAATCATAAAAAAATAAAATAAAATCTCATACATAGTATAACACATAACAAAATAAAGGCAAAAAACCACATTGGGTAGAATAAAATAAGCTAATATTGATATATTTGTTTAAATAGTAGGGTTTTAGGGTATGAAAAATTTACAATTATAACCCTTAGCAGCATGGGGCGGGGCGAGGTGGGTTTAAAAAGTCTAAACCCATTGCTGCCCACCTCATGGTGTGGGGCTAAAATCTTGCCCCATTCCCACCCCACTATCTTTGCGGGGTAGGGAAAACACGCGTAGGGCAAAGCAGGAAGGAGCGGGTTAAGCAGGGTGGGGAAAAATTGTCATCCTTAGTGTGGTCTAGTGGTCTTGGTTGATGCACAAGATGCGTTGAGTGTGAGGTCCAATTTTCGAGTCCAAATATGGATTTAATTGAGTTACCTCCCTCAGCAGCTCAAGGTTTATTAGTGTCTCTTATAGTGTTGGAAAGCTATGGCTCACCGTTGTCTCCTTGCATCCAGTAGGGTCCCGGACCCAGATGGTAGAGTGCTATTATGGTCACACCCAAGTAGGATTGCCATGTTGGTCGCCCCTCACCCCCTACCCTTTTTTGTTCATATATATATAAAAATAAAAAATAAAAAGGACGAATCAATTGTAGGAAAATCAAACTCTTGACTACTAAGCCACATACAAATGTTCCTTCTAAAATATTTTTAGGATTAATGCTCCTTAGTTTGAAACCCCATCTATATGCTTAGCTTGAATTAGAAAAAGCTTTTTTTCTAAGTAAATCTTAGACTACAATAATTATCAAGAATCTCTCCAAAAAAAAAAAAAAAAAAAAAAAAAACTATCAAGAAACACCATGACATATAGATTAAGAAATTCAGCCACAATTCTGTTGCCTATCTAACGCATTTCAAAAAGAAAGAAAGCAAGAAAGTTTTGTTATATTTCTATGCTTCTAGCTAATTAATAAAACAAAGCTTGAATTTGATAAAGATATATTCATATATAGAACTACTGTTTCAACACATGCAGAAATAACTCTTTTATAAAATCTTAATAAAGCATTGCTCTTATATACAATAAATAAATAAATAGAAAAGAGAGAATAAATTAGAAATTAATCACATCAATCTATATAATAAACTAGCCATTCCCAAACCCTAAACAATCTCTTCCATTTGGTTATAAAAGCCAGTCCTATATTCGTAAACAATAGTTTATTTCATTGTATTTTTTGCAAAGACATGGGGGTTTTTATTTGAAAAGAATTGATGTACAGTAAAGACCTTGGGAGGTCCATATATAACATATATGTGGGTAATGGATAAGGTTCTATACATATGACTATACGAGGGACCTTGCTATTTCATAATGCGAAAGCTATCACCAACATTCCTTGTATTTGCGTTCACAAACTGCCAAAATAAAGGACAAGACACAAACATATAAATAACACGAAATACAAGCAAAAAAACAAAAAAGTGTCTATAAATTCTATTGTCAAATCCTATAGTTGAATTGAGCATACTGACCTCAAAATATAACTCTTCCTTTGTTGCATTCCCTCTTACAAAACCAAATTCTGAAATCCTAGATAAACTCCAGCTATTTGACTGTTCATGAACAAAGTAATTTGCAAGTTCATTTATCAAAAATACACAAATATACGTATGTTAGAAGATTGGTCAAATGATTATACCTTTTAGACACTTAGTAATTTAATATAACTTCTAAAAAATCGATAATTTAACATAATATCAAAATAGGAGATCCTAAGTTCAATCTCTGTCTCCTCCATTATATCTCTCATTTAAAATATCATGTATTGGGTCTCACCTATTAAAAAGGAGTTTGAGCCCACACATGAGGAGAGTGTTAGAAGTATTTGTTAAATGATTAAATATATCACATTCCAATAGTTTAACATTTTAAGACAATCAGTAATTTAACAATGTATACATGTGAAGATAGAGAGCAACTTACATCAGTTGTAAATTTGTCTAAGGAAAAACCAGCCATACCAATCACTGCCTGCACTGGGGCACTGTAATTGCTGTTGTTATAAGTATCTACCCCATTTGCATCTTTTGTAGGCATGGCCTTGCATTCTCCTTGGTAAACAGCACAAGTTCTCTCATAATTATGAACATGACCGAACAAAACCAGGTCGACCTAGTTCATATTCCCAACATTGCATATGAGAAAAGCAACAAACAAAAAATGACCAATTTGATAATTCAACATACAAGCTCGATAGAGGAATGTACCTTGTACTGGAGCAGTAATGGTTCCACAGCATTAACAAATTGTGGATCAACACTAGTGTCAGCGTTTGAAGAAGTGTACATTGGTCTGTGCCTGCAATTGGCAAATTTTACACTTCACTTAATAAGCTACTACACAGGCCAATTGATTTGACATACACTCCTATACAGCACTTTCATAAAGTAGAAGGGTTCTTTTTTTTCTTTGTTAATTAACGAATTTGGTTATCCAACTGCTGGATAAAGTTCAATTTTGATCCTCCAACTTTCAACTATGTCAATTTAGTCTCACAACTTTCAAAATCAAGTGAATTTTGATTATTTGGTCGATCCTATCCTTTTAAATTTTAATAGAATTAATAGCTGGAATTAATTTAATATAGACTTTTGTACACATTCTATAATAATTTTTTGACTTTGTGCTCCATTTTCTACATTAACTATATAATTTCATTAAAATTGAACAAATAGGAGATTTAAGGATGAAATTGATTTTGTTTTGAAAGCTGGGGGACTAAATTGACACAATTAATAGTTGAGTGATTAAATTGAACTTAAACTATATAGTTTGAGGATAAATTAGTAATTTTGAGCACCCATCCTCCCCCTCTTTTTCAATGTATGTGAAATATACCTACCCCATAAAAATCAACCATGGAGTTTTTGATCGATTAACTGAACCCATGTCCTCTTCCATCCATAGATACTGTATTACATTTTGTCCATGACATGTTGAGTAAGAGAAAAGGCAATATCAAATCAAATGATTAGAGAACTCCATTGAAAAAAATGAATGATAATAACACAAGATATGATCTTTTTGTAATTACCTGCTCAGAATTCACTGACCAATTATGCTCAGTTGAAATTATTGTGAAGTGAACACTAGCTTGTTCAATGGAATACCAAGGCTTATCCTTTGCCGAAGTTGGCATTGGAAAATAAGTCTCATAAGCAACTCCACATTCTCCACCTGAATCAGGAGTTAGATATACTGATCCTGAGTCTACATAGTCCCTAACCAAAAAAAAAAAAAAAACATTAAGTCAATCCCAATTGTTCTTAGGATTACCATATGTAATAATAACAACAGCAGCAATTATGTATGTGTTTGTATGTATATGTATTTTCCGGTCACATATATATGCCTAGCAACCAATTTGAGATTTAGAACTAACACTGATTAAATAATGTGTTGTTCAAGAATTACATTTGTTGTGAATAAGTAACAAAAAACATAATAGAAGTTTTAATGATTGCTCAATTAAATGGATCTCAAGCTAATTTAGGTGCTTCAATTAATTCTTTGAGCTTCATTTAGAGGTTGAAGAATACCATAAAAAACTAAATCAAAGTAATGATAAATTGTTAACACATTATTAATCTTTGCATATATTAATTTTACATTAATCAAACCAAATGATTTATTAGAACAGAATTGAAGCATATATAGCCGAAAAGGTTACCTCTCATGGTTTCCAATTGCGGTCATGTAAGCAACTTGAGAGGCCACTGGGTTGATAAGCTCAAGGAAAAAGTCCCATTCTACTAAGAAACCTGTAGCGTAGCTTATGTCTCCAATATGGAAGATGGAGTCCACATTTACAGAATTCACTTCATCAGTCACAGCTTTAATCACTGAGACCGATCCTGGCTATAAGTTCAGGAAATTATTAAGAACATCCGAAATATGAAAATATGAAGAACATATAATTAATAGATTATACTTTCATCACTTTGGTGAGGATGTAACTTTCTTTCTTTTTGCAAAAAAGAGTTTCAATTATAGGGAGAAATCCTTTAATTTAGGGGTAACACCAATATGGGGCTTAGATGTTTCGAACCCAAAACCTCAAAGATTTCACGAGACCTTAAAAACTACTAAGCCAACTCCCTAAGATTTTTATAAGACCCACATTAGTCTATATATTCTATATATATATATATATATATATATATATATATATATATATATATATATATATATATATAAAACCGAAGCATTTGCTCGCACTACAATTTTCCACGTCAGCACAATATTTAAAAATAAAAAATAAATAAAAATTATAACTCTTCAAAACCCTAGCAACCTTACCCCTCTCTCAAGTTAAGAAATATAAAGCCACGGTTTCTGTAATCTGTTTGCTTAAATTGGAGTAAAATGAAGAAAAGGCATAAGTTTCATCTATTTCAGGAAGAAGACTCCAAGATTCCGATTGTGGACTTTTCCCGTTCTGGTGGATGGACCACTTGGGGTTGTTTCCGCTGCTGAATTGATTGGCATGATCCTCTTTATCGTGTTTGTTATCTGGGAAGTTTATGTCTTTCAGGAAGAAGACTCCAAGATTCCGATTGTGGACTTTTCCCGTTCTGGTGGATGGACCACTTGGGGTTGTTTCCGCTGCTGAATTGATTGGCATGATCCTCTTTATCGTGTTTGTTATCTGGGAAGTTTATGTCTTTCAGGAAGAAGACTCCAAGATTCCGATTGTGGACTTTTCCCGTTCTGGTGGATGGACCACTTGGGGTTGTTTCCGCTGCTGAATTGATTGGCATGATCCTCTTTATCGTGTTTGTTATCTGGGAAGTTTATGTCTATACTACAGTGATCTTAGGAACGTTACCTGATTACTTGATCCCCGTAGAAAAGTGGTACGATATTTTGTTGGGTTGGGTGTTACTTAGTTTATAACTTTATTGTATAGCTTTTAAATTGAAACCATAACCTATTTTTATATTGCATAATTTTCTTTTGATCATTCTACTTCGGTAGTTTTTGCAGTTTTGTGTCATCCTTACAAAACTTTTAGGGAAATTACAGTAAGCTCACCAAGGTTAGGCCCGTTTTCACAAGGAAGCCCTAAAGCATTCAAGATCTACAATGCACGGTATAGATTTTAGCTTATAAAGTTCAGCTTTTGTAAGGTTAGTTTTGTTTATATATTAATTAATACATAGTACTTTGTTCACCATTGAATACTCATATAATCAATTTCCAATTAGCATTCAAGATCTACAATGCACGGTATAGATTTTAGCTTATAAAGTTCAGCTTTTGTAAGGTTAGTTTTGTTTATATATTAATTAATACATAGTACTTTGTTCACCATTGAATACTCATATAATCAATTTCCAATTTAGTGTTCAAGAATTAAACCAAAATTCTAACTGCGCTATCATAAAATATTATTATTAGTATGAATTTTATGAAGTTGCGGTGTTCAAGAATTAAACCAAAATTCTTTTAAATTATCTACAACCCACGGTATAGATTTTAGCTTATAAAGTTCAGCTTTTGTAAGGTTAGTTTGTTTATATATTTAGTCCTTACGTTTAGGTTTAGGTTTAGGTTTTAAGAGATTTATATATTACTACTATGTGGCTAAATTTCCCGTGACATCAGTTTTATGTTTTTAACCAAATACATCAGGAAAGCAAGAGAAGACACATAAATATTTTGTCCTTACGTTTAGGTTTAGGTTTTAAGAGATTTACATATTACTACTATGTGGCTGAATTTCCCGTGACATCATTTTTATGTTTTTTTTTTTTTTTAATTTGTTTAATTTGTTTTATGTAAGGTTAGTTTATTTACATCAGTTCTTTATCTCAAAGATAAGGCTTTTATTTTTACCGCAAGAACTATTTAGGTATGTATCCCTTGCAAGCACACATGAACTTAAATTGTCTTTTAATATATGCATGCTTTATTATTTTCTAATAGTTTTCCCGTGCATCGCACGGATTAGCGACTAGTTTTTGTTAAACTGGTACCCTTAATCCACTCATGAAGGTGTGATAATTGTACATTGGTAGATGAAAAATGTGTAATCAATGCACATAAAGTTTTGACATTCAACTATATTTTTTTAATATATACATTATAAAATTTAAAACTTATGTGGTCCCTTCAATGATTATTGTTTTTTATCATCTTGCTAAAAATCCAATGAATTTTATAATTTACTATTGGATATTTTTAATGAGTGTCATAAGGACCAAAAAAATGATGTGAATATAATGCTCTATTATTATTTTTTTTTTTTTTAAAGAATGTCAAATTATTTGCAAATATTATTTTTTTTATAAGTAATTTTAAATTTGTGTGCACACCACCATGAATTACTGAGATTTTTTTTTTTTTAATAATAAATTTGTAGTATGATAATCGAAGATCTAATATTTCTTAATCTATACATTCAAACCTTTTAATTTATAATTTTTAGAATTTATAACCATAAAATAAGGGTACAATGTATATTGAACACATCCTACCTGAATGTAGTGTTCAACTGAAGAATCAAGAGGAGCCTTTCCCATATCACCATATGCAATAAAATAGAGTTTATCTGATCCTGCATCTGGTGGAGTCTTGAATTGGATTTGATTACTCCAACCAACTGAATCACTGCATTGTGCGTAATGCCAGATATGTTAGCTATTTACATTTTTTATATATGATCATTAATTAAGTTAATCTTATTTAATAAAAAAAAAAAAAAAAGACACCTTTGTTCAGAACAATTTGACAGATGAACATTTAAATGACATAGTAAAATTATGTGATAAATTGTGAGATGCTAACCATACCTTCCATATTTGTAGGAGAAGTTGCTTGAAGGCTGAAGTCCTGTCATCACTGCAGTATGAATGAAGCCTCGATCATGCCACCCGAAGTCTTTGGCTGGACTCGGTAGAGTCGAACCTATAATTTTCAGTTTCATACACAAAAATTAATCTAATTAAGTAGAAGATGGACAATTAATTGGAGATAAATAAATTAAAAAAAAAAAGGAGAAAATCAAATTGGCTTAATATATAAAAAAATAAATATTATATATAAATATATATATATATATATATATATAAGGATATTTAGACCTCTTCAAATATCTGACTATTTCTTTAGACATGTGCAGTCCTTCCATCTTACACACACCAAGTTATTACTGGGACAAATCCCTCCCCAAGATGTTGGTAAGAGGTTTCGAACCCAAAATATCATAAATATCATGAAAACTTAGGAACGACTTAGCCAACCTTTTAAGACTATATAAAAGAAATCTTTAACATACCATTGTTTGGCTAATTAGAAGGTAACAATATAAACTATGGAAAAGGGAACTCACTACTGCACATATCATCTTGTGTAAATGTAGTAACTACAGAATTTTGTGACATGCCATCTCCATATTGCACTTGCTGAGGCTTCTCATCCCCACTAACCCATGTTAATCTCATCTGTACCACCAGCCAATTTGTAAATGTTCAAAATAATGAACCTTTTGTTGGCTTTTCTCTTTGTATCCATCTCTGTTTGAAAACCAAATCAAGAACAAGTATTTTTTATTTTTTATTTTAAAAGCTCCTTACCGATTTCGCAGTTGAATCTATGCTTGAGAGATGTCCATATAGTGGCATATTTGGATTAGTAAAATCCAAAGGGTTCGACCTAGTCAGAATGCAAGGTGTGTCGAAGCCACCAGCAAAGAACACAAATTCAATGTTGGTTCTTACATTAATAACATGAAATGTTAGGGAACCACTGCAAGTGGCCACCACACATTTACCAAGCACAGATTCCTGGCAATCCTTCTTCGTGCAATTTAGATAGTCTGGATCATTTTTCACGTATTGAGCCTGAGATTTTACATAAACATATATAATATATAGTTTTAGAAGTCAATTTTATGCATAAATTTATAAGTTCAAAGTTATTTTGGTGGCTAGAATGTCCATGTTTTGTGTTTAGTTATATTCTTGTCTATAAGTAAAAGAAACCATATATATCAATTATGTAATTCAATGGTTTGGACAATCAACTAAATATGTGAAAAACCACAAGGAATGTACATTATTATGAGATAGAATGATGCATATGTTGATAATAATGTTATAGTCAATTGTTCAAGTCACTCCAATGCAATTTCAATTACTTGCTCGGACTTTTTTAGTTAATTATGACATATTACCTACCTACCTACCTGAATGTATTAAATATACGCGGCCGTCCTAAACATTAAAGTATATGAAAGTATTTAATTTCTTCCTGTGTATTATGTTTTTCTACATTCCTATTAAATAGCTTCTCCTTATATAATTTTTACTTGATTTTTCTTCCTAAATGACGTGGCAAAGCACAACTAGTCAACTACAAATTTATAGCTAATATTCTTTAGCCAGTAATGCTACAAAATAATCTTCACCCTTTTTATGAAAAATTATAGAATATTTTGAGAGTAAAATAAATGTATGTTCATTCCTATCACATGAATAATTGATCTCATCATGAATTTAATAAGTGTGACATACTATTATGTAAGAGGGAATACACAATTATTGTATCTCCATACTATTCTATTATTACCCTTCATAATTTTCACTATCAGTTTCATAATTATTGATATGTCAAATTTTAATTGGAATTACGTTTTTTTGCATCAATGAGAACACACATGCCACCTCAACAATTATTATTATTATTATTATTCAATTTGTTTCGATATTAGCATTTTCTGAAAAATAATTCATTTTTCAAAAAGAACTTTTTAGAAATTATCCAATTTTTTCATGTTTGGTTGCAACTTTAAAATGAGTTGGAAAATTATATCTTAACTTCTCTTATTTATTCTAATGTAATATAGAGTGGTTTTTCAAAAAAAAAAAATTAATGGAAAACAACTCTATCTCTTACCAAGCTAAATAAGATAAATTAAGAAATAATTTTCCTTTAACTTATTTTTTTATGATACTACCAAATACCAGAAAACAATGAAAATTATATTTATATAAGGTTTTCAATTAAAACAAACGGAGCATTATTGCTTTTTAGCAAAGCATATCATCATTTCATTTGAACAACCTCACTTTAACATAAACTCAGCATTGGGATTACATTTTTTTCACCAATGAGAATACACATACCAATTTATGTGGTCCCTTTTATTATTATTATTATTATTATTATTATTATTATTATTATTATTATTATTATTATTATTATTATTATTATTATGTCCTTAAACTTATTGCTATCTAACAAAACATGTCAGTCATTCCATTTTTCATTTATTTTGTTCATTTCATAAAAAAGTAAAACTTAAAAACCTTCTATACAATCTCATCTTTACTAGTGCATGCTTGACTTTCAAATTTAGAATCGTAATACCTTAACAGGATATTGGCATAGCAAAGGAAGATCACTAAGGTCACCAGTTTGTGCATAATAAGCCTCACTCAATGGACAATCTGTGACACTGCATTTATATATTAGAGAACAAATTAATAAACAAACCTAGTAACATATAATCCAAAGAATATATAGATGACATTAAATGTGTGAAGGTTTCTATATAATTCTTACTTGGAAGAAGATGGTGATATCATGGCAACCCAATCGCTACTAGAAGGAAGCAGAACTCCACTAACAGTAACCGTGAGGTATTCTTCATTTGTCAGGGAAGAGTTTGGATCAACACTAATTTTTAGATAAGGGTTTGGATCATCACACTTTAGCAACTTTCTTCTGTTTAGTACACGAAAGTCCGATATTGCAGTGTAATTCCGGTGCTCAGCCATGGAGGAGCTAGCCAAAGGATGCAACCATGATGAAGAAGCAGAAGAAGAAGAATAACCAAGAATGATAGTGAGTAAGAAGAAAATTTTAAGCAACCAAGGGGTGGAGTTTTCCATTGAAGAAGGCGGCAATGGACCAAGAAAAAAAAAAGACTAAGAATAACTCAAAAGCTCTTATCTAAAGTTGAAGAAATTGTAATGGTTTTTGGGTTCTCTTAACTTTGCATTTGTTTTCCTACTCCTTTTATGTCATTCTCAGTATTGAAACTATGGAATGTTAGACCCAAAATTTGGAGAATGATGCTGCTAAGGATACTATGCATAATGCATAGACACAGCTAATGCATACATATCTAGGTGAATTCTACTAGGGAAGTTTGGTTTTGTAACATGATATTATTGGTTATGTTAATGATTTATGATTGAGATATGTCAACTCTAGCAAATAGTCTTTTTTTTTTTTTTTTTGGTATGAATTGTCTTGATGCATGTGCTGATGTGTGCCTCTTTACTTTGACTTCTTTTTCGTTATCACCTCATATATATATATATATATATATATATATATATAGGGTTTTGCTAACGAGTGCCCTTAGAGCACTCATTAATAATCCACTTTAAGAAAGTTTTAATACCACTTTTATGAGAAATGAAAAAAACTGTCACAATATTAATTACTTTTTTTTCATTTCCCATAAAAACTTTCTTTATATGGATTATTAACCAGTGGCCTAAGGGCACTCGTTAGCATTTCCCATATATATATAATCCATAGAAAGTTTTGTCCAAGACTCCTAATTGTCTAACCAAATACGTTTTAGATTGTTTATCTATAATATTCCATTTTATGACTTTAATTAAGGGTTTGTATTTGACTTCAAAACTCGATAATTATTAGGAAAGTGGTATCTTATTTAGAAGGAATTATACCACGTATCGACTACATGTATTCTCTCTCTCAGGGTAGGTGGGTCCCACACATCAGTGGGGCCCACCTACTCTAAAAGAGAGACTACTTGTAGCCAAAACATGGTATAATTTCTGCTTCTGTAATTGCAAGTTAGCAAGATTAATGCCATAAAAGGAGTTGTCTTTGACTTTTACATGGTTAATTGGTCCTCAATCAAATAACATAGTTTAATCTATATATATATATATATATATATATATATATATATATATATATATAAAACCGAAACTTTTGAAGTTTTCACAATTTTCCACGTCATCATTATTTTTAAAACATTAACATTATAAAACAAAATTTCTGATTTTAATAATTATTTCTCCCCGATACTCCTTCCCCTTCCTTATAAAAACCCGATCAACTCTTTCTCTTTTCCAATTTTTCCTTCTTCTCCGTTCTTCTGCATTTATTCTTCTTTTGCTTCTTTGGCATTTCCTTTCTTCTCCTGTCATTGGTGCCCAAAACCAAAAGAAATCAAAAGTCTTAGATTTTTTCTTTTCCAATAAAGCTGTCTACCAATATGGCAGACGCTACCCCTTCCCCATGAAAAAGTTGGACATGTGGCCATGCTTCAACCATCCAATTGCTTTTAAATTTTTTAAATCTTTTTTTTATTTAATTGCATTTTTTATAGGACATTTAAATATTTAATTGCATTATTTATTGGTACTACAAACCCACATATTCGTATATTAAGTTCATGTACTGGTCTTCTCAACAACCACTCATGTACTGTTATTGTAAATTAGAATTTATATTATAGATTAAATCGGTATAATATTACATAAATTTATAAAAAAGTGTACAATATATAACGTTATAGACATTCATTTTGTTTATAATATTAATCTATTTTATCATGATAGTATAATGTAAACTAATAATTTTATTATTATTATTATTATTTTTAACAATTAATAATAATAATCCATTGATTTTTGATATATCATAATCAAAGTTATGATATAGAAAATACATTTGAATGATTGTCTTTATATTTATTTAAATTATTTTGGTTAGTTTGTCTATTTATGTTAATTTATTATATTTATCTATATTTTGAATAACTATTAAATTAATTATGATATCATCATGGCTCGACCTCGGTCTGACCTCGAAAATCTTGAACCTTTTCCTTCTCCAATTCTTTGAACAGTCTGAGTTTCAAAACCATGGTATAGGTAACCCCACTATTCTATTCCGTTCCAAAATTCAGCCTGTACCAGCATTCAAGTTAAAATTTTGTCATTCCAAACAGAATATGAATTTTTGAGCTAAATGAAGAATGTGTTTTCACTGAGTAGCTTCTTTTGGATTTGATGGTGCGGACGTTAGAAAAGAAAACCAATTAAAAAAAAAAAAGTTGAGCGATGAAGATGAGATGAAGGAGTGTTATATAGATTTGCATATGCTTGAGTAGTTTGAGAAGAGGGATGAAAAGAGTCAAAAAAAAAAAAAAAAAAAAATTGAGATGACATTTATGACACTTGGGAGAGGTAGAAAAGAAGTTTCTAGGAGGGTACTTCCTTTAAAATGCCATCACATGCCTTTTTATTCACAAAACTGCCATTACATCATTTTATAAAAATATTTCTTTTAAATAAATAATCAGATAATCATTTTTAAATATTTTAGCTTAACTATAACAGTAAATAAATTCCGACATAAAAAAAAAAATAGTAAACAAATAACTTTATTTCAATTCAGAAAAAGAAAAAAAAAAAAAAAACTTATTTCAGCCCAAAAATAGAAGTAATAACCATATTATTATTGTCTAAAGTCTAATTGAAATGCACAAAAAAAAATTGCATAGGTGATAGCTTAAACTCTTCATTCATTTTTTTTTTTTTTTTTAAAGTAATAGCTTAAATTAATTCTTCATTCATTATTGGATTTTTTTTTTCATAATCAATAGTTTTCCCGTGCATCGCACGGATTAGCAACTAGTTATATTAATTCTAAAGGGAGGTGATGACAAATAATTTTTTTCTTTTTTTCAAATTTCTAATGTGGATATTCCTTTGTGAATGGAATCAACTAGAGCTTGTCTATTGTAGTTTATACAAAGACTATCTGTCCAAGCAATCTCATTTTTTCTGACAATTTTCAGATTTCACTAATATTCAAAAGCGTCATGTAATGTCACTTTTGAGGATTCGTCCAATAAAATTTATGTGAAAACATGATGAAATGGGTTTATCAGATTGACCGAGGGTTTGTATCTTATATACTTTTAGTTTTCTTCTTAGGGCTAAACAAAGAAGTATATACTTTTAGTTTTAAGAAAGAAAAATAAGTTTGAAATTGATATATGTTATTAAATTAGGAGATAATTTAGGAAATATCAATTCAATAATATTATTTAACTATATATATTACAAATTTTATTTTTAAAAAAATTTATTCTTCTTACTTTTTGATATGCAAAATTGTGATGCAACGATAGGTAAGGATTACTCAATAGGGACGGGATTGACAAAAAAAGAACGACTATTTGATGCTAATATGGTAGCCAAATGGGGTATTCTAGCTAGGTTGGTTACTTCATGGTGATTCCACTTCATTGGTTGATGTGTTTACACAAGCAAGTGGAGATATGGTTGCCTTTCATGCCTCTCCAATATTTCAAGCTCTTCATTCTGAAATGCCTTACCTAGTATCCAAGTAGTTTGTATAGAAGGAACATGATCCTGTCTTACCTAGGTATCCAAGTAGTTTATATTAGAAGGAACATGATCCTATCCATTTCGTCTATTGCATAAAAGGAGAGGATCTTTTTCCTACATAAAATCATTACTTATTTGAGTTCTATTGGTTTTGAATATTGGATCATTTAGTTAGGAAGATAATATATTAAAATATTAAATCGATCAGAAGCTTAAGTTAACATATTTACAGAAGAGAACTTGAAAAGGCTAATGCATAACTGCATAGGAAAGCCTATTGAAGAAACTAGTATCTAAGGAGAATATGGAGACAAGTCAAGCATAACCTAGTAAGGACCTACACGGATATAGGTGTGTTGTGGCAACCAGACAATTTTTAAAAAAGTAGGACACGGGTGTAGCGGGATACATTTATTAATTAATTATTTAATATATTTTTATTTATATTTCTATATATTGCAATAAACTTGAAATTGTTGCAATAAACATCTATTGCAACGAAAAAAATTTGTTGCCCACCTTTGCAATAAAGTAATAATTGTTGCAATAAACTTTTATTGCAATGAAAAAATTTGGTTGCCCACCATTGCAATAAAGTTTGTGGCATTAGACTATTACAACAAAAATTTCGTTGCAATAAAGTTTTGTTGCAAAACATTTGTTGCAATAAAATAGTTTTATTATTATTAAAAATATTTTATTGCAACAAATAAAAAGGCAAGGGATTAATCTTTTGGGACAAAGTTTTTGCAAGATATTGTAACAAATAAATGTAATATAATAATATTTTTAGGTCCCTATTGCAACAAAAAGTAATATACTTCAATAGTACACTTAATTAAGGCAATCGATCAAACCTGAATTAGTTGTTTTTCAATGAAATTGAAATTAAATGTGTAAGTTTTGTAAAATGTTTCTATATAATTCTTACTTGGAAGAAGATGGTGAAATCATGGCAACCCAATCACAACTAGAAGGAAGCAAAACTCTACTAACAGTAACCATGAGGTATTCTTCATTTGACAGAGAAGAGTTTGGATCAACAATAATTTTTAGATAAGGGTTTGGATCATCACATTTGAGCAACTTTCTTCTATTTAGTACATGAAAGTCTGATATTGCAGTATAATTCTGGTGCTCAGCCATAAAGATGCTAGCCAAAGGATGCAACCATGACAAAGAAGCAAAAGAAGAAGATAAAGAATAACCAAGAATGATAGTGAGTAAGAAGAAAATTTTAAGCAACCAAGGGGTGGAGTTTTCCATTAAAGAAGGCGGCAACATACCAAGAAAAAAAAAGACTAAGAATAACTCAAAAGCTCCTAAAGTTGAAGAAAATGTTGTGGTTTTTAGGTTCTTTTAACTTTGAATTTGTTCTGGTTCCCCCCCACCCCCCCCCCCCAAAAAAAAAAAAAAAACTTTGCATTTGTTTTCTTACTTCTCCTTTTATGTCATTCTCAGTGTTGAAACTACAGAATGGTAGATCCAAAATTTGGAGAATGATGCTGCTTATGGTACTATATGCATAATGCGTAGACACAGCTAATGCATACATATCTAGGTGAATTGAACTAGTTTCGTAACATGATATTGCTAGTTATGTTAATTAGGGCTGTCCACGAGTCGGGTCGGTTTTGGACCCAACCCGCCGGCGTCGGGTGGAAGGCGGAGGGACCCGAAACCGACCGCCGGCCTCACTCGGTCGAGTCGGTTTGGGGTTCGGGTGGTGTTCGGGTCGGTTCGGTCGGTGTTGAGAGTCGCCGGAATCTGCAAAAATCCAGTAGATCTACACTAAAAATCGCCGAAATCAGCCTGGATCTCCTCGAATCTCGCCGGATCTCACCAAATATGGTCGAGATCTTGCTTGGATCTCCTCGAATCTCACCGGATCTCACCAAATATGGTCGAGATCTCGCTTGGATCTCCTTGGATGTCGCCGGATCTCACCAAATCTCACTTGGATCTCCTCAAATGTCGCCGGATCTCACCAAATCTCGGTTGGATCTCCTCGCATATTGCCAGATTTGTATATAACGTCGGTCGGGTCGGGTGGCTCGGGTTTTGGAGAAGAAAACCCGCCACTCGACCCGCTAGCGTCGGGTCTTGGGCGCAGAAATCCGTCACCGACCGTCGAAGTGGTCGGTTCGGAAGGTTTCCGGTTCGGGTTTAGGCGGGTTGGTCGGGTTGGTCGGGTTTCGGGTTGGGTTGGACACCCCTAATGTTAATGATTTATGATAGAGATATGGCAAGTCTAGCAAATAGTCTTTTTTATTTGTATGAATTGTCTTTTCATGCATGTGCTGATGTGCGGATGTGCGGCTCTTTACTTTGACTTCTTTTTCATTATCACCTCATATATGTACTATCAATCGAAAGTTTTGTCCAAGACTCTTAATTCTCTAAAGAATACGTTTTAGATTGTTTATCTATTGGTAATATTCCATTTCATGAATTTAATTAAGGATTTGTATTTGACTTCAAAACTGGATAACTTTCCTAACTTTTAGGAAAGTGATCTCTTTTTTAAGAAGAGGTATACCATACAACGGCTGCATATATCCTCTCTTTCACGGCAACTCTCACATATCAGGGAGGCCCACCTACTCTAAGAGAGAGGCTATATGTGGCCAAAACATCGTATAACTTTCCCTTCTGTAATTGCAAGCTAGCAAGATAAATGTCATCAAGTACTTGTCTTTGATTTTAACATGGGTAATTGGTTTTCAAATAACACAGTTTAATTATATTCATACTAGAGGGAGGTGATAACATATAATTTTTTTTTTCTTTTTTTAAATTTCTAGTGTGGATATTCCTTTGATAATGGAATCATTTTCAGTTAGAGCTTGTCTATCATTGTTTATACAAAGACTATCTATCCAAGCAATCTCATTTTTTCTGATAATTTTCAAATTTCACTATATTCAAAAGCATCACGTCATGTCACTTTTAAGGATTAGTCCAATAAAATTTATGTGAAAACATGATGAAATGGGTTTACAGATTGACCAAGGGTTTGAATGTTATATACTTTTAGTTTTAAGAAAGAAAAATAGGTTAAAAATTGATATATGTGATTAAATTAGGAGATAGTTTAGGATGAGTCTTTTTACGTGGGCTCTTCCATAACAATTCTCATAATAAATAACAATTAAATAATATTATATATATATATATATATATATATATATATATATTACAAATTGTATTCTGTTTAAAATGTATTCTTCTTAATTTTTTATATGCAAAATTGTGATGCAACAATAAGTAATAATAGGGACCGCATCGCGCGACAATAAAATAACAACAATTCGATACTAATATGGCAGCCAAATGGGGTACTCTGTTATGCTTACTTCATGGTGATTCCACTCTATTGGTTGATGTGTTTGGTGTTTACACAAGCGAGTTGAGATATGACTGATTTTCATATCTCTCTAGTGTTTTGAACTCTTCATTCTAAAAAGCCTTATCTACGTGTCCAAGTAGTTTGTACAGAAGGAACAAGACCCTGTCCATTTCGTCTATTGCATAAAAGCAGAGGATCCTTTTCCCACATAATATCCTTACTTATTTGAGTTCGGTCGGTTTTGAATATTGGAAGCAGTTAAGATTTCACTAATATTATTGACTCTATCCCTTGATGTGCGATCAAGATGATACATTGAATGGGCCAGAAGCTATTTCTACAAAAGAGAACTTGGAAAAGCTAGTGTATATTGGGGAAAGCCTATTGAATAAACTAGTATCTAAGGTGTATTACAGAGTAATTACATACAGGGGCGGCTTGATGCATTTGGGGGCCTAAGGCGAAAATTGATTATCTTATTTAGATGCAAAATTACTACTAGTTAACATGAACTACATAGAATTTTTTTTTTATTGAATTTTTAAGACAAAAAAAAAATTTGACAAAATTTTTTATACTTGTTGATATGGTAGATTGATAGTGGTAAGTAAAACAGTGGTGTTAGTGGTAGATTTAGATGAAAACTAGTAAAAGTTTGCTAATTAAACTCTTATTATTATTCTTTTTTTTTTAGAAGTGCAACATTCACAATATTTTTTACAACAAATCCTAGATTTTAAACTGCTTTTTGTTTTTTATTTGAAAATATCACTATAATTATTTTTTTGCCATCAACAATAGGCTGTAATAACTTGCTACTTAGTATTAGTCGTAAAAGTGTTGTGAAAAATATTGTGGACGACGTTGCATTTTTCTCTATTTTTTTATTTGTTTTTCATCTAATAAAAAAAATTATTTTATTTATTGATTATAAATAATTCTATTGGTTAAAATTTAGGGGCCTTTTTTTTACTTGGGGCCTTAGGCGGTTGCATTTTTTGCTCCACCATAGAGCCGGCCCTGATTACATATGCAACTTCTCTTCCTTACAAGTATGCAAAAATACTTTCCCAAGAAAAGAGGCTTCGTAAGGCACAATCACGACATACAAACAAGTTTACATGCGCTTGAAAATCTTATAGTTAAATAGTATTATTTGATCTCCTTTATAAGGAGAACCAAGATTCAAATCCTCCCTTGCTATTTGTTGTAACAATTGATTTTTTTTTTTTTTTTTAAGATGAAATAAAGAAGATAATTTGTTATCTTTAGTACACATTGGAATAATGATCATGTACGTATTTACTAACCAAAGAGTTATTATATTCAAAATCTCTATAATTTGATTTATTTTGATAATAATTATTTAGTAGTTAATATTTATATGCAATAAAAAAAAAAGGTTATCGAAATAAATTGAAAGTCTAATTTAAAATCTAAAAGTTTAAAAAAATTAGAGAAATAAGTTTTAGAGAGAGGAAAAAAGATATTAACAATTTTCTTTTGACAATTAACCCATGCCCTTGTAAATATGAATTATCTTACTTATTCGGTGTGATTTTGGAACTTATTTGCATATTCAATCATGCTTGAGACGTTAATGAGTCCAAATCTTTTGTTTCATTTTTCTTGCTTTCTCTATTCTCCACCAATAAAAATATATTATATGTCCACCCTTTTAATTAAATCCTACCATTATAATTTTTCTTATTTCAACTATTTAAAAAAAAATATTTAAAAAAAAAAAAAAATCCAACAGTCACCGCCACCCTTTGCAGGCTCCAACTATCTAAAATAAATAAATAAATAACTCAACACCTCCTCACCACCACCTTCACTAGCACTAGCAGCCAACGGCCGACACAATCAATGTCATTGGTCATTGCCAATAGCCATAGCCGGTCACCAGGCCCACATCATTGGTGGCACAACCACACCACTTTCTCAAACCCAAATCCTCCATAGCCGAAACCGATCCATGTTTCAAACCCAAGCCAAAATCATTGAATCAACCAAAGACAAATCAAAACAAAGCAAAAGAGAAACTATGGTGGTTAATCAAGTGGAGAGAGAAAAAGAGAGGGTCAGTAGTGTGATGGTGGTTCGTGGGTTTAAGAGGGATGGTGAGTTATTAATTCTTCCAATAATAAATACATTTCAAGTTATTTAAATCTCATGCAACTTCATTTGAAAGCTACTAATAATCTTTCAAGAAGTCATAAAATTCTTTAGCATCTTCATTGGTAACTTCTTTACATCGTTGTAAATTGGACCTGTCCCAACTACTTCTTCCAAATTATTTGCATCTATATATTCTTCCATAAATTGACTATGCTCGAGGAACATCTCATGTAGAGTGCCACAAATATCAACATATTTTCTCACTGTAAATATCTTCTACGTGACAATTAGTAGTTTTATTAGGTGTTGTTGTATATATGGATTCCCCACAACAAAACCAAAGATCATAATTAAGACAAATTCCACGAGTCATATATGATCATGTACAATTTATGGTTCAAACTTTGAATGCATATAATAAATGTCATGTTAATAATAATAATAATAATAATAATAATAATAATAATTGTGATGCATTGATAGATAAGAATTGTTGAAGCTAATCATTAATTGCGGCAACCTTTAAAACCTCAATAAGATTCTAATGGAGGCTAAAAAAAATATAGGAGATTTTATAAGAAGGGTCCGGTTAATATATACCCTTAAGGCATACATTAATCATATATTTTATAAAATTTTATGGCGAATCGAAAAAGCTATCAAAACAATTAATTACTTTTTCATTTTTTCATAAAAAGTTTCTTAAAATAGTTTACTTATGTATGTTCTTAAGGCATATGTTAGTAAAATCTTTATA
Organism: Quercus lobata; assembly: GCF_001633185.2. Lineage (NCBI taxonomy): Eukaryota > Viridiplantae > Streptophyta > Magnoliopsida > Fagales > Fagaceae > Quercus > Quercus lobata. Next base: position 12,765,501 of record NC_044907.1, on the reverse strand, counting down.
AAAAATACAATACATATATATATATATATATATATATATATATATCTATGTGTGTGTGTGTGTGAGAGATCTTTCAAGAACTCGTGTAAAAACATTAGAAGACTTCGGCTTTATATAAAAGAAATATAGGGGTAAGGTTATAAAAGAAAAATGGATTACCAGTCAAGAGATGCTTTTTTAGAGAGAGAGAGAGAGAGAGAATGTTGTATGAGTTTCTTCCAACCTTAGCTAGGCATGGAATATTTTCCTAGAAATAATTCAATGTGTGAGATATATTGCTTTATATTGCTATATAAGTATAACATTACTGAATTATACATAGGACGGAAACTCTTCCACTTAGGTGGCCCTAAGCTGTTTAAGTGCTCCAGTCGAAAATCTCTCTCTCTCATCAAAACTAAATATTTTTCTTCTTTTTTCTTGTTCCCGCAGTCTCTTAGACATTGTTACTTGCTAGCATATGAATTATAGTTTACGTAGCACAACTCTTATTTCTAATGTGTATATACTCAACCTATATTATGACTTAAATTAAGGCATATCAATCAACCTTGATTCAAGACATAATCAAGGTTTTTAGGTCATTCATTTTCATTGTAATACTTCATGCATGAATCTTGTATACATACTCAATTATTTCTTGTATACAGACAAAGTATACTGAATATAAAGGTTTTCAATTTTCATACAACTCTTGTTATCGTTTGTTCTTTCTCTATGTACAACCATTTTGGAATTGTGTTGGACTTGAAATCTTACATTCCGTGCGGGTGCATATTCTTCAACACATATTTTAGAGGTGGAAAGTTACAGTATAACTCATTCGTACAAGCCAAATAACTGTTATAAATTATAGTTAAATAACCAATTTACCACTTAATAATAAAGACAAATGCTAATTAGTCATACAATATATACAGGATATTTTCGAAATATCAAGGTCTATATATTCTGGATATTGTCGAAATTTTGTTAACTTTTTTTTTTTTTTTTTTTTTGGTTTCCTCAAAACTCAATTTACATTAATTTATTTATTAACTTAAAAGTTAGTTGGCGATGTAATTTTTTTTCTTTCTTTTTCTTTTTTTAAACAAAAGATTAAGGGATGATTACACTTTACCTACCTATGGTTTGCCTCTAATTTGATGTGCCTATCCGTGGTTTAAATTTTGACACTTTACCCACCTGTGATTCCCACCGTTATTGTGCCATAACCCACCTCTGCCCTCACCGTTACTCTAACACATATTATGTAAAAAACTCACTCCCATCCAGATCAAAACACTCTCACTCCCAAAATCACTCACTCCCATCCGGCTTGCTCACCAAACTAAGATCCTACAATGGGCTTCGCTTGAGACATTTGGGTTTTGATCGTGCATGCAAACCGAGCCAAGGAAGACAGCTCCTCTGTTCAGCTGTTGCAAGTAGATCAGAATAACCTAAGACAATGCAATGTGCTTCGCTTCGCTTGAGATAACTGGGTTGCTCTTCGCTTCGCTTCGCTTGAGATAACCGAGGAAGAAGGAGACACGGTTGCTCCTTTGTGCAACTATTACAGGTAGATCAGGATTATTACTTTTTAATTTTTGAAACCTAGGGTTCTAAATTGGGTTTTAAAATTCTTTCTTCCAAATTGGGTTTTTGCTTAACCATGGAACTGGTAGTGCTGTGATCGAACTGGTAGTGCTTGTTAAACAACTATGTTTCAATTTCATCAAACTGGGTTTTTGCTTCCTAAAGTACAAGTTGTGATCTACCATGGAACTTGTTAAACAACTGGTTTTTGCTTCCTAAAGTACAATCTTTTTGTTCTATTAAACCCGAGGATTACTATGTTTTACATACTGTGAATATGTTCTGTGCCAACATATATACTCTGATTATCAAACCAAATGTGAAAAAAAGGAATATGCTTGTCATAAAAATATGTTATGTGCCAATTACATCCATTTTGAGTCACCAGCAAAGGAATATGCTTGTCATAAATATAAATAAAAAGTAAAAAATAAAAATAAAAAGGGGCAATGCAACTGGATTTTTGCTTCTATTCTTCAATGTGGAGCTGCTCAACCATAGTATTGATTATTGCTTTTCTGCTTTCCCTTTCCATGGGTTTGTCTTCCAAAAACAGAACAAAAACTTTTAATAATATTGTCTGTTTCTGTGTTATGCTTTGTGTGGACCACAGGTGTAACGACCCAAGGAAAAGCGCTAGCCACATCAACGCTATACCTCAAAAAGACTAGTCACAATTGAGACTTCTTGTAGTTGTTAATAAAGTCCAGATCTACCCAGTAAATACCCAAGTAGGACTCATCACACAACCACACACATCACACACATCACACAATCAATCAAATTAGGATATCACAATCTCCCCCACTTAGATCTCTAACGTCTTCGTTAGGGCCCACTTTATGGGATAGTGTATCTGAACCCATATGGGATTACTGGACCGGCTTTGATACCACATGTAATGACCCAAGGAAAAGCGCTAGCCACAACTGCGCTATACCTCAAAAAGACTAATCACTATTGAGGCTCCTTGTAATTGTTAATAAAGCTCAAATCCACCCAGTAAATACCCGATGGTGACTAGTCCTTTTGAGATATAGCGCAGATGTGGCTAGCGTTTTTCCTTAGATCATTACATATAGTATCAAAGCCAGTCCAGTAATCCCATGTGAGCTCAAAGGCACTACCCCACAAAGTGGGCCCTAACGAGGACGTTAGGGATTTAAGTGGGGGAGATTGTGATACTTCAATTTGATTGATTGTGTGATGTGTGTGGATGTGTGATGAGTCCCACATCGGGTATTTACTGGGTAGATTTGGGTTTTATTAACAACTACAAGGAGTCTTAATTGTGACTAGTCCTTTTGAGATATAGCGTAGATGTGGCTAGCGCTTTTCCTTGGGTCATTACATATGGTATCAGAGCCGGCCAAGTAATCCCATGTGGGTGCAGAAGCACTACCGCACAAAGTAGGCCCTAACGAGGACGTTAAAGATTTAAGTGAGGGAGATTGTGATACCCCAATTTGATTGATTGTGTGATGTCTGTGGGTGTGTGATGAGTCCCACTTCGGATATTTACTGGGCAGATCTGGACTTTATTAACAACTATAAGGAGTTTCAATTGTGACTAGTCCTTTTGAGGTATAGCGTAGATGTGGCTAGCGCTTTTCCTTAGGTCGTTACAATAGGACCACATGATACTTTTCCACATGCAAACTCATCTCATACTTTATTCTGTTGTGTTTTATATGCAGATGGCTAACTTGACATTCAATTTTGAGATTCATCATGGTGGCCAATTTGTGTGGAACCCAGATTTGGTATATTTAGGAGGTAGTACTTCTTTTGTTGATAATGTTGACCCAGATAAAATTAGTTATTTTGAAATACAAGATATTTGTTCTGATCTGGGGGCAGTTAGTACAAGTAGATTTCATTATCTTATTCCTAGAGGTAATTTGGAGCAAGGGTTAAGGCTTACAAATGGAGATGATAATGTAGTTTATATGTGTGAGATTCATGCTGCATGGCCTACAGATAAGATAACACTATATGTTGAGGGTGGTGAGGAACCACTTGCAGTTGAACAACCATTTGGTAATGAGGAAGTAGCAAATGATGATGATGTGCATCAGAATGGTGATGATGTGCATAAGGTGGGTCAGAATGATAATGATGTGCATGAGATGCATGAGGGAGATAATGTGGATGCTGAAGGAGGTGGTGGACAAGATTTTGATTAGTTAGAGGAAGGGTTTGAGGGGCTAGATTTTGATGATGATATATTTGGAAATGTAGATGATGGGCCATCTACACAAGGAGTTAGTGTTAATGCAGCAATCCCACATAGGCCCTCTGAGGGAGATAATGGGCCATCTACACATAAGGATCTACATGTGTATGCAGCCCCACATAGGACTACTGCAGCTGACAATGACCCACCTTTTGAAGAGGGTGAATGGATTGACCCACCTCTTGAAGATGATATGGAAAGTCTAATAGGGTCTGATGATGATCAGCCAGCACCAACTACTGCAAAAGAACCTGAGTTTATTGTCCAAACTGACATGAGAAAACCAGAGTTAAAGAAATGAATGAAGTTTCCAAATCTAAGGTATTTAGGGAGGCATTGAGGGAATATGCTATAAAAAAGTCAGTAGATATCAATTTCAAACTGAATGAGAAAAAGAAGATATCAGTTTATTGCATAAATAAATGTGGATGAAGGTGTTATGCATCTCAACTACCTGGGGAGTTAACATTCCAAATAAAAACATTCAATCCAGAATGCACCTGCCCTAGATCCTTCAAACACAGCCAAGTGACTTCAAGTTATGTTGCAAAGAAGTTTATGCAAGAGTTTGACAAAAATCCCAATTGGAAAGTGGCTGATGTTCAACATCATGTGAAGCAAGCACTTGAAATTGACATAAGTTACAGTCAGGTGTATAAAGCAAAAAGGAAAGCTACTGACTTGATTACTGAGGATGAATAACTACAATATGGGAAGCTTAAGGATTATGCAGAGATGATAAGATTGAATGATAAAGGAAGTAGGGTTATTTTGCAAACTAAAATGGAAGATGAAAATGCACAGCCCAAATTTAAGAGAATGTATATCAGGTATAATGCACAAAAAGTTGGTTTTTTAGGAGGTTGTAAATCAATCATTGGTTTAGATAGGTGCCACCTGAAAAGGAGATTTGGGGAGCAAATATTTTCTGCCATAGTTAGAGATGCAAATGATAACATTTTCCCAGTTGCATTTGCTGTTGTTGAGCAAGAGAACAAAGATTCATGGGTATGGTTTCTGCAGCAGTTTTCAGATGACATTGGGAATCCAGAACAACTTAATCTGGTCTTCATCACTGATAGAAAAAAAATGTATGACCTACAATTGTATTAACATATTTAACCCACATATTTAAAGTTCAATAATACATGCTTCAATTCATTACAATTGTAACTAACATATTTACTTGATCTGTTTTGTACATGAATTAGGGCCTTATACCTGCAATTGAGATGTTGTTCCCAACTTGTGAGCATAGGTATTGTGTGAAGCATATCTATAATAATTTTAAAGTGGATCATAAGGGCTTGGAGTTGAAGGATGCACTATGGAGATGTGCTAGAGCCACAACAATCAAGGAGTTTGAGAGAAGAATGCAGGAAATGAAGAATTTGGATGTCAAGGCATGGGATTATCTTGCTAACATCAACCCTACACAATGGTCTAAGTCTCACTTTAGTAGTAAAGTTTTGTGTGACTGTTGGAGTGGATCAGAGTTAGGCTCATGACCAAACAATACAAAAAAAATGAAATGTATGGTAAAATACACTAGAAAGGTGTATCCTAATATTCAAGACAAATTAGAGAAGTTAAAACATGAATCTATACCTTTCGATGTTACTCTAGCAAGCAGCTTCATGTATGAGGTTGATAATGGTCGTGAGAGACATTTGGTTGACTTGGCTAAGAAAGAATGCAACTGTAGGATTTGGGATTTGATAGGACTTCCTTGCAAACATGGGATCTCTGTTATTGTTAAGAACCTGGAGAAAGTGAAGGACTATGTGCATTCTTGTTACTTGAAAAAGACATTTGCTAAAACTTACAAAAAGATAATACAGCCAATGCCTGGCCAGTTTGAGCGGGTTGAGACTAACCAACTTACTCCTGTTGCTCCTCACGTGTATAAACCACCTGGCAGATTACCAAAGCAAAAAAAAAGAGATCATAAAGAGCCAAGGAACCCTTATAGAGTTTTTAGGATGAACAAGAGAATCAAGTGTGAGAAGTGCAATAAAGGAGGACATAATGCAAGAGGGTGTAAGGCAGGCATCACTGGTGAAACTCCATGGCAGAAAAGAGATAGACTAGCTAAATCAAAAGCTATAAGTATTTCCATGTTTTGAACTATATTCATTTCCTCAAGTATTTCATGTGTATGTAACTTGTACTACCCTCTTTGCAGGCACAAGGCAGTAAATCTACAAAAACAAAACAGATTGCAACACCTTAAACTGCATCTCAGCCACCAAGTACTAGATCTCAACCTGTATACAGAGCTTTTGGTCAAACTGCATCTCAACTTGCACCAAACAATAGATCAGAGGCAGCAACTCAACCTCCAACTAGATCTATGGCCAATTGGTTCTCTTCATCCTCACAACCAAGCTTCCATACCCCTAGAGAGACATGGGATTCTTTACCATCTCAAGCACCTCTACTTTCTTCTATTTTGTTTTTTTTTTTTTTTTTTTCCCTCTTACTTGCTATTATTGGACCATCTTGTTAACTGCTGGATTTTGGTTATACAGCCAAGTGCATCTGTGAGCACTAGTAGTGTACCAAGTCAAGGAAGTGATACTGCTGTTGCTAGGGGATTTAAAGGCAGAAAGTTTCAACCAGTTGGTAGAAAGAGCAAGAAGACAGCTAACAAGGACACCAAAAGCAATAAATGAAGATAGAAGATGTTAAAATTTCAACCACTTTTTTTGTTATAGTTCCCACTTTTTTTGTTATAATTCCCATACTTAATGTATTTGCTTAAGCATGGTCAAGTGTCAAAAATAATATTGGCAATTTTGGTTGGAAGATGTGAATGTCTAATGTGTGATGGACTAGTAGTTGGGTTTTAGTTGGAAGATGTGTAAAGTCACAGGATTTGCCAAAAATAATATTGGCAATTTTGTATGCATGTGACATAAAGTCACAATAATTGACACAAGATAAAGTATTTTGTTGTGTTGTGCTTGTCTTTGCTTTTGGTGGATTTACACAAGTGTGCTTTTGGTGGATTTACACAGGTGTGCTTTATGGGCAGGGTAGGTGTGCATTAACACAGCAAACATGTTCCATGTTTCATATATTAATCTTGCATTAACACAAGTGTATGTATTGAACCAACATGTTCCATTCATGTTATTAACATTTTCACATAAAACTTTGTGCCAATATATATCAATCACAGAATAAAGTAAAAAAAAAAATATATATATATATATATATATATATATATATATATATATATATATACTAAAGAATATTTGCACTAAAACAACACTTTCCATTACTTTCCTTTTCAGGAGATAGAAACAATAATCAAGGACTTTGTATTTCAATTACCCAATAACCTTTCAATATCCCCCCAAGCATTATGGCAGATTAAGGTTCCTCATCCTTACATTGTTGTTCACTGAGGCAAAACACAACACTAACATTACAAAAAATGAAAAATAATCATGATAAAACTAGTGCCACCTTGTACAATCTCTCACTCTCTCTAACCCTCTTAAGTTTCTCCCTAGCTTCTACATAAAGCTCATGAGTTTCTCTTTCCCTCCGGCTAGATTTTTCTTCCATTTCCCTAGTTGTCATTTCGCTCTGATTTGCAAGCTGCAGTTCATTCTCAAGCATACTTATCCTTTCACGGTCACTCTTACAAGTTTCATTATCCACCCACTGAAAGAAGCCATATTTGGGACCAACATGATCATTACAATTGTAACAATTAATTTCACAGTTCATAATTAATCACAACTAATAATTTAATTCAATTCAATATACAACAATGTAATTGTTTCTTACATTAAATTGACTACAACCAAGGAATCTTCTTCCATATTTACCAGGCTTTCGACTTGTTCATTAGGCACAATTCTCAATGGTACATAAATGACCATCTCCGGCACGGTAGAAACCGCTAGTTATAGAGCCATTGCCAGTTGATGAAGACATAGCAAAAATTTATTACAAGCTTATAGACCAATAAATCTGTTACAAGTAGCATAGTTCAAATTTTCAGCATGTGTGATAGCATAAACCATTGTTAACACTTATCAAATTAAGTAAGATAAACTCACATTGAAATCCTGCATTAATGCATTGCAAACAAGGTTGAAATCCTGCATTAATGCATTGCAAAATCCTGTATAATGTTTCTTTGTGCTTTGAGGTGAAAGTAACTAAGGTTTGTAGTTTTTCCCATGAACATGACATTTTAACACAAAGTGATTGAATCATAGAATAAATCTAGACATACTCAAATTTTTGTTAGGAACAAGCGTATTTAGTAAACAGAGCAACAGAGAAAACTACTCAAAATAGAAAAGACAACTCCACATTGGTATGACATCTTTAGTCTTTAAAGATAGTTGAGGACATTTCCCAATCTGAAAAAATAATCCTGTTAAGAACAGTTTTCTAATTTCTTTCTTCTTTGGATGAATAAAGAAAACATATACATATGTTTTACTCTATCACAAATTATAAGCAAATGATTTTTCTGTAATTGTGATTATTCATGAAATAAGAAGGTCAACATGCTTTCTCTCCTTAATAACTTTACAAATTTGATGTTCACTAATAGAAAAACCTGAAACTGGAAGCCTGGAACTACTCCCCGTTGATCTCCTACAAGCTCATTAGGGCAATTGCTTTTTCCTTAAGAAAGAGTGTGAAAGTTTTTATCTTTCAATCATAGTAGAATATTGGACAATGTTCCAATGTTAGGGGGAATGCTTTCTCATTGTTGGTAGCTATAGACAAAACCAATTGGTTACTAGGAGTGAATGTACTAATAAACTTCTGCCAATGAGTTTCAACTTGCTATAGACTTTTTAAACTATGTTCTTTATCTGCTAAATTAATCAAAACTAATCTTACATTATTAAATTTCATAAAGTCCCTTTACTGAGATCAGATGGTGATCCTGTTATCTGTTAATTAAAATAATCAAGTTATGACCTTGATGCTCTCTTCTTCTTTTTTCTTTTCTAAAGTATCCCCAATGCTTCAATTTCTATGGTTAAACCCCCCCCCCCCACCTACCAACACTACTCTAATACCTCCCACTGTCTAACTGCTTAGTTGCCCAAAGCCAGTTGTCCATATCCTAACTAACTAACTAACTATATTAACTAACTCTCGTGCTATACAATACTAGTGTGGAGAATATAAGTACATACTGTCAACAAAGCAATTACAATTATCACCTATAGTACAATATCACTGTACACTCTAGCAACACTAATGGATGCACACCTCATTAGCTACACCTGCATGCCTCATCAGCAACTCATGCATCCTTCATCAGCAACTCACACACGCACCCCACCAGCACCACACATGCAACACCACACGCACAGCTAATCAGCACCACATGCACACCTCAGCACCCAACTAAGTAACACACTCACACACTTCTAACAATTTCACAGTTTGTTAACTTTTGCTAGTGGACACTTTTTGCCCACCTATTAACTTGACTCACTACTTTTTGTCAATCACTCATAATTGTGAGATTGAGCATGAAAATGGTTGTGTTCTTAGTATTGATGGTTGGAATCTTACTGGGTAACAGAAGAACAGTAACGGTGAAACTAAATGAATAAAAACCCAAGTACCATGATTAGCCAAAATAAAACAGAGACTTTTTAAGTACCATCAGTACAATTAAAACGTAACTAGTATCCCCACGTTGATGAATACAAAAAAAAAAAATGAAACATAGATTTGCATTTAAATCATCCTTGCAACAACCGAATTTCGAAAAAAAAATTTAAAACCCTAGGTTTCAAAAATTAGATGAACAGAGCATATGAAAGTAAAAAACCAAAACTTGAAGCTCACCCAAGTAACAGATGAACCCAGAATCAAGAGAAAACAAACGGATCAAATACAAAAAATCAAAAATATAATTATTGCACAATGAACTCACTCAAGCAATAAATGAACCCAAAATCAAAGCTCCTTCTTCCTTGGGTTACTTGCATGATCAAAGCCCAGATGACGGTTCTCAGTCAACCAAAGCACGTTGCATTGTGACGGGTCTTCGTTTAGTGAGAGAGTGTTTTGATCTAGATGGGAGTGAGTTTTTTACATAGTATGTGTTAGAGTAATGGTGAGGGAAGAGGTGGGTTACGGCACAATAACGGTGGGAATCACAAGTAGGTAAAGTGTCAAAATTTAAACCACGGGTAGGCACATCAAATTAGAGGCAAACCACAGGTGGGTAAAGAGTAATTATCCCAAAGATTAAAAAACTCTTATATCCAAAATACCAAAACATTTATTCTAAGTTGACTTCAGGGCCTTCACCATACAAAGGCAAAAAAATCAAATGTAGAGGTAAAAAGATGAAACAAGAACAAGATTGTCTTTATTTCACTTTAGATGGAGGAAGTCGATTCAAAGATGATGATAGATCTTCCCCTTTTGTAATCTTTTGCTTTTGTTTCAATAAAAACAACTAATGTGCTGTGAAAGAAGCGAGGAAGCCACTAAAATCTGAAGTGATAACTAACACGTCAAGCCTAGCCCAAACTAACATGACGTATTTGACTGGCTTGGGCTTTAAATTTTCTCCTTATCTTATAGTGGGTTTTAATAGCATGGGCCACTTTTATTGACTGAGTTTTCATTCTTTAAAGGTTGGAAGCCTACACAAAATAATTGTATTCTTTAACCTAGAAATGTATCAATCTTCTTATGGATTCTTGGACAAACCCTCCCTTCGTACCTTCTTATATGATCTCTTTTGGTTTGCAACCTTTGCATCGTCATCACTTTTATGATCTCCATCATAGTAAGTTTATCCCTACCCTCCAAAATCCAAGCATTGAAAGACTTTGTTATGTTGTTTACTAGAGTGTCACTCTTGCTTCTTATATTAAAAGCATGTCTGTTCCATGTTCTCACATCTAACTTCACAAGTCACTCATATGTCTTCACATCTAGCTTCTTCAACTCATCCATTTGGAAGTCAAAAGAATTTTTTGTTGCTGCCCTAGCAACATTCCACATTGCATATAGAGAATAGTGGGGAAAAAATTTACTTGAATGAGGTCTCCAAAATGAACAACATATATTTCATCATGTAACCCAAAATCTATAAATAATTATCAAAGTTTTGAAAAGACTTCTACATATTCATTTTAGCAATAAAATATGGTATGTTTTCTATTATACAAGCACTGATGCGAGTGCTATATATTGCCTCCTATAAGGAGACTTCCAAGCAAAACAAAAACATTATACCAAACCATTAGCTAGTAAAAGTTAGGATTCAACGTTTCAATAATTATTAACATAGAAGACCTACTCACTAAGATCTTTCTTGTTTGCCACAAAACCAAATCTCTTTATACCTATTCTACATTCAACCTAAAAAGATTAATAAGAATAAAAAGAATCAAGGAAAATCTTTTTTTATAGTGGATGTGATGCCCTAGATTAAGTGGGTGATAATTGGGTGTGTAGTAAGACCCACATTTGACATATATTGGGTTGATCTGGCTTTTAAAACTATGGTGACCTTAATAGTTCTTCAATTTTTTTTTCTTGGTCTTCCTAGGCAATCAATAAACGTTGAAGTAGAAGACATCGAAACATTATTGGACCAAAAGAGAAGTATATTAGGTATCTACGGGGAGACTTTTAGTTAAAAAATTAGTGAAAAATACCATTTTGGGTCACTATCAATTTGGTCCATAATATTTTTTAATTTGCAATCAATTTGGTCTTTATATATCGTTGGGGCCCTTGGAAGTTGAGACAAAGGCTTTTGAAGTGGGGATTCAGCTTGCGAGGAATGTCGGAATTTAGGATTTCATCAATTGAAGGGGATTCTTTGATATTGTAAAATGCTCTCTGTGGGAACACACCACCTCCTTCCTTGGTGGCAGCTATTATTTCAGGTATGACAATGATGTTTGGGGATCTTTACTGTGTTGAATTTTCACATACTCGTAGACAAGGTAATAAACCAACTCGCTTACTAGCAAAACATGCTCTTTGTATTATTGATTTTATTGTATGGATGAAAGATAATTCTTGCTTTATAAAGTAGGCTCTTACACATGATGTATCGTTCTTATTATAAGTTTTAATAAAGTTTTCAGTCTTCTTATCAAAAAAAAAAAAAAATTAGTCTTTATATTTTTGTAGCATTTAAATTGGTTCACATTATTTTCAATTTGTAACCATTTTGGGTCCATATCTAGGTTTGCAGTAGTTGCTAAGTGGACATATGTGTCTACTAGTTGAAGATTCACTTTTTAATCTCACCTCTTGGATCAAACAATTTTTTAATTTTTTTTAACTTATCAAATTTTTACATCTCAAGTCACAAGTATTACTAACTCCAGTTAAGTTAGAACGTGATCAGTTACCTTTTTTTCTCCCACCAAAAAAAAAAAAAAAAAAAAAAAAAAAAAAAAAAAAAACACTTTTCACCGAATCTAGAAAACCAGTTTTCATTCAGTACTTATCGCCGAATCTAAAAATCAGTTTGGTCGGCGTACGATGATGTTTTATTTTCCACACTCTCCGGGAAAAGTGGAAAACATAGACTATGATCGGTCTCTCTGCTATTTAGAAAGGTAAAAATAACTCTGTCTCATCTGATTTTTATTATCAGAACTATCATCTTTCTCTCTCTGAATGATTCTTTGATGTGATGCAAAAACCATACAGGTAGTAAAGGTAGCTTCTTTTGTATTGTTTGAATTTATATTGATTAATCTTCATGCTCTGTTTGGTTGCTGAGACGCAGAAATTTGGTATTTAATTGAGAGAAATCAATTTTATTGTCACAAGAGGAGGACTATGTTATGACTGTCACAATCTTATGGAATCCCTTTTCATCCTATTTGTTTTTCAGAACTTTTGAGACGTTTAGGCCTCTGAATTTCATGCTTTGTGTTTTCTAAGACAAAACTATATTTTGGAGAATTTAATGCTGTGGCTGTGCAAAGGCCTAGGTAACTGAGTTTAGAAAGGAATTTGAGGGACTAAAAAAGGCTAGAAACTGAGAGCATTAGGGTGGGAAGATCAGTTGTCTATGTATGTGATGTAAGTGTAGAATTTGAGATAGGGGATGGGGTTGTAGTTATAAGAGAGGAGGCACATATTTCTTTTAATACATTTTTTTAAAGAAAAAGATAAGCTTTAAAATATTTTTGCAGGTACTTATAAGAAAAAAAAATTAGATTCTATCATACAACAACAGACAATAAACAAAGTAGTAAAGATAGATTCTTTTTTTTTTTTTTTTTTTTTTTTTTTGAGAATTTATATGGATTAATCTTCTTGCTTTGTTTGGTTGCTGAGAGAGAAGTTTGGAATTTAAAATGAGAGAAATCAACTTTAAGAGAGGACTATGTTAATGCTGGTTTTTTTTTTTTCTTGCATTTTAAAAATCTTTTGAGAAATTAGGACTCAGAATTTTCATGATTTTGGTTTTCAAAGACAACTTTATTAAAGAATTTAATATTTTTGATCAATGAAATATTGAGTTTTGAGGTTTGGGAGAAATTTGATTATGGTTCTTTTTTTTTTCAACTGCACACTATTCACAAATTGTGCAGAAATTCAATTCCCAGCTCTTCTTAAGCTCTTTTCAATCAAAAATCAAAGTTTTATTTTTTTTTTTTTTATTATTATTTTTTTTTCCCTATTGAAACCACATACTTTTTTATAGCAAAAAACCTTCATGTAACTCACCCAACCACTTTTGAGTTTTTATTAAAAAAAAAAAAACCTCATAACCCTTTTCTGTAACTGTTCTAAATCCACCACTAGCAGACATAGACAAAAATTCCAAATTTTCCTACATCAATTTTAACTATATGAATAACTGAGTGTGAAAATCTGGTAGGAGGATATGGTCTAGTTTGGATATCTGCCTATATGGTGAGTAATTTCTACTTCTTTGATGTGGCTGTTTGGACTTAGAGAGAAAGGAACTCACGCATATTTGAAGATAAAGAATGTTTGATGAATCAACTTAAGTCACAGTTGGTAGGCACTTTATCTGATATACTTTCAAGCTGTCTTTTCTTTTCTTGTTTTTAGGGTTCTGTAGTACACTGCCTGTATACTTGGACCTATTGTTGTCCTCTCTCCTCTTCAATAAAATTTTATTTTACTGATAAAAAAAACATCAGATACAAAAGATGGGAGAGACTCAGGAACCAAAATAGCAGAAAAATTTTAGTTCAAACAAAACCTGGCATCCTTGCACTCCTTCTTACACTTCTAATATAGTTAATATTCTGATCTAGTTCCGAACCTACCAATTTTCTTGTGTTGTGCCTTTCCCTTCCTCCAAACAGCATCGATTTTGAACTTAATCCAGCCCCAGGGGACACCACCCTTCTTCCTTATCCCTTTCTATACTATACTTATCATTTGCATTCTTTGGGCAAAACTTGCCATAACAGCCTTAATTTTCCTTTGGAATTCCAGAGGGTCCAACTTTACTTTTTAACATAGTTTCTAGCTATGCATCCTCCATACTTTGTAGAAAACAGAGAAGCATTATGGGAAACTGATTGAATACAATAATAACTTATCCCAGTCAAATATATCTATGAAATGTTTTTTATGTGACCCTTAACATATAATGGAATCTGGAGAATAAATTAAACACTCCAAATGTCTTCCACTCTGCTTCTTCAATTGGAGTCAAATGTCAATATAGGACAAAAATGAACTGTATTTACAGGTCTTGATAACTGTACTAACTGGGACATTAGTTTGGACCTCTGTTATATTGTAACAATTTGGTGTCACTGCAGATTTTTGAAGTGATTATCTCTGTTATGACTTGGGTTTATACTTTATAGTAATACTTTCTTGTTTGTATCATTTGCAGCTTGTTATAACTTGGGTTTTTGTTCATAAGAAAAATGGAAGTCATTTTTTCAAATCAAGATTTAGCAATGGAAATTTTAAGTCGCTTGTCAGCTAAGAACCTTTTAAGGTGCAAGTGTGTCTCCAAGAGATGGATGAGCCTTATATCTGATCCATCCTTTGTGCGTATTCACCATCAGAGGTCAAGATGCATTTTGGGACTCCTTGTTCAAGAGTTTAAGGAGTATGGGGGCAATTTTCGTGGAGATGATTATTTCCTTTACACTAGTGTTAATGGTGAATTGGGCATTTTTAAATTGATGGATGAAAGTTTCCCTCAACCAACTTCTGTCATTATGGCTTCATGTGATGGACTCATCTGTTATAGAAGTCGTCGGACTAGGGATGTAGAGGTGCTGGACATAGTTGTTTGGAACCCAATGACCCAGGAACGGTTAACCTTGAGACCCACTGACTGTCATGTTGGTAGCATCTTTGGATTGGCTTTCTATCCATTTGGTTCTTCAGCAAAGATGATCCCTTGCTTTAAAGTGGTCAGCATTCAGCATGCAAAACATGACCAAAATTCCTACTCCTTTGTGATCTACTCATCGGAGACAGGGAAATGGAAAACTTCCCTTGAAGTTTGCTATTGCAAGGATGAGCTTCACAAGAACAAACATATTTATGTTAATGGAAGGTTTTACTGGTTGACGAGCAATCAGAACATTATCACTTTTGAGGTGGATGAGGAGTTATCTGGAGTCATTACAGTACCAGGTTCTAAGTGGTTGGATGGAGGTGCAAGACTGGCTTGCCTTGGGGATTCAGATGGGTATCTTCATTATGTGTGTATAGATATGTCTGAACTTAGGGTCTGGATGTTAACAGATCATTGCAAGCCCATTTGGGTTCTTAAGCACCATATAAATATAGATCAATTTGGTGAAGAATCAAGGGATCATTATATCCATCGTGTATGGCACTCTACTGAAATGATTGGGGATTCGTTTGTAGTGGACGCTCAAACTTTCCATGATGAAGTTGTGTATTTGTCTATACGAGGTAGGTTATGTTCATACGATTTCAAAACTGGAAGGCTAAGATTCTTCTTTAATGGTTCGTACCTGAGGCATATGACTAAAGTTCAGGCCACTGTGCTCCCATATACACCAACCTTGGCAACAACTGGCCTTCCCTGGTTGAAACAGAATTTTGGTAGTGCTTCTATTTCTTTTGCTTCAACATCTTTTAATTACCAAGGAAGACCTAGAAAAAAATTGAAAACAAGGAAGACCTAGAGAAAAATTGAAAGAACCCTTTAAGGTCACCACATTTTTAAACCGCTGCTCATTGAAATGGAAGTAGTCAGTGCATTTATATAAATTAGTAAGCATGGACCGGTCAATTTCATTGGCCTAAGTTTTTTTTTGACATGGCCCCATGGGGGATGCTGTTTGCCTGCGGTACTAACTTCTACTTATTTATTTCTTCTTGTATTTGTTGCTAAGATTATATGGGATTTGTTGAACTTTTGGTTTCCATGTAATTTTGATCATTGACTTCTAATTTTTAACCAATTGATAGAGCATGAACATATTGCTTTGCATATTTGTTGCAGATCAATTGTAAGCAATTTTTTGCATCTTTACTGTTTTCATTTTCCTAGCCAAAATGAGATTTTGTGTTTTTTATTTTTATTTTTTTATTATTATAGTTGAATTTGGATTTTACGATCTTTCCCTTTTTCTAGTTGAATTAGGATTCTGTGTTGTTTGTCTTTTCCTAGTTGAAGTAGAATTTCGTTATTTGTTTTCTTAAAGGAATAGGAGAAAATATCTACATCCTCTTTTGGGAGTGATGGACCTGATGGATTCAGGTTCTTTTTATTATTATTTAATTTACTGGTTAGTTGTGCAACAAAATGTGTGCTTGGCAGTGACTTCCTTATTCCAATCTAATGGATTTCTTGGAGAAGAAAATTCCACTGTGATCAATTTGATCCCCAATGTTGAGAACCCGTCAAGAGTTGATGATTACAGACATATATCATGTTGCAATGTGCAACATAAGTGTATTTCCAAAATCCTTGCTAATAGACTCTATGGCTGCTAGAATGAAATAATTAATACCGACTAATTTTTTTTTAATCATATTAACTCTGACAAAAACTTTGTCAAGGGGATGAGTATCTCTGAAAATATCCTGCTTGCTCATGAGTTTGTGAGGGTCACTGAAAATTTAGGGGTGGTAAAATTGATCCAAAAGTGCAACAGCTTCATAACTGATTGTGAATTCTCAAAACCCTAACGTTTCACCAAAGCCAATCACCAATTACAAATTCCTTACCACATGATGAATGAGAAACAAAGCATCCTGAGCCAGCAAGAACTCCAACATTCTTCCACATTACCACACATTGTTTTCCAATTTCTTAGTGCTTCAGAGCTAGGGTTTCTGGAATCTTGGTTTCATCTGTTCTTTGTGTTCTCCAATTTTTTTTTTTTTTTTCCTCAGTGTTTGTTTCTTGGTAATTTATAAGTTTTTAGCATTTGTAATTATGTATGTGAATGAATGTTAAATGGGTGGGTTGCGTGGGTTGGGTGGGATGGGTTTGTGATGTATTTTTTCTTTTGATATATAAGGTTTATCTTTCTTTTTTCTTTTCTTTTTTTCCTATACTGGTCAAGAATGTTCATGCAGTGCTCCCTCAGCCTTCAGTGGGATCAAATATGCACTCAAAATGGAAGGTTTGGGGCCTAAAAGGGTGGAAAATTGGAATATGGCTGTACTTACAAACCACATACTGAATATGTCCACTCAAGCTGGTTTCTTGTGGGTAGCATAGGTCCATGAGGTGTTGTTGAAGGGCAACTTGGTAAATAGGACATATGATCAACAAGAGCAAGGTAGGTGCAACGGGGCTTAACAGGGGACTGTGCTTGTCTTTTCTGTAGGAGGGGTTATAGAGAGGAGTCACTTGTTCTTTGAGTGCTCTTTACAAAGATAATTTAGAAGCATGTCGTGGGGGTTGCCTGGTGAATTATTTCCCTACTAAATAGGATGGTATGGCCTGCTTGGGTATCAAAAATCTCGAGGGAGAAAGTTTTATTGCCTCCCTTTGCAAAGTGACATTGTGGGCTTCAGTATATCATTTGTGGCGAATTGTTAAGAACACTAAAAGAGTTGTCAAACTCTTTAGATTTAGGAAAGAAACACGTGACATTTAGGAAAGAAACACGTAAATTCATACAAATAAACATTTCACCAACTCTTTGGATTTATCTCAAAATTTGTCCCAGTTTTTATTTGATGTGTCAGTAAGGAGTGTGGGGGGAATTTATGTGGAGATGATTTTTTCCTTTACGCTAGTGTTAATGGTGAATTGGGCATATTTAAATTGATGGAAGAAAGTTTCCCTCGACCGACTTCTGTCATTATGGCTTCATGTGATGGACTCATCTGTTATAGAAGTCGTCGAACTAGGCATGTAGAGGTGCTGGACAAAGTTGTTTGGAACCCAATGACCCAGGAACGGTTAACCTTGAGACCTACTGACTGTCATGTTGGTAACGTCTTTGGATTGGCTTTCTACCCATTTGGTTCTTCAGCAAAGATGATGCCTTGTTAAAGTGGTCAGCATTGATTCAGCGTCCAAAACATGAACCAAATTCCTACTCCTTTGTGATCTACTCATCGGAGACAGGGAAATGGAAAACTTCCCTTGAAGTTTGCTATTGCAAGGATGAGCTTCACGAGAACAAACATATTTATATTAATGGAAGGTTTTACTGGTTGACGAGCAATCAGAACATTATCACTTTTGAGGTGGATGAGGAGTTATCTGGAGTCATTACAGTACCAGGTTCTAAGTGGTTGGATGGAGGTGCAAGACTGGCTTGCCTTGGGGATTCAGATGGGTATCTTCATTATGTGTATAGATATGTCAGAACTTAGGGTCTGGATGTTAACAGATCCTTGCAAGCCCATTTGGGTTCTTAAGCACCATATAAATATAGATCAATTTGGTGAAGCATCAAGGGATCAGTATATCCATCGTGTACGGCACTTTCCTGAAATGAATGGGGATTCGATTGTAGTGGACGCTCAAACTTTCTATGATGAAGTTGTGTATTTGTCTATACGAGGCAGGTTATGTTCGTACGATTTCAAAACTGGAAGGCTAAAGATTCTTCTTTAATGGTTTGTACCTTAGGTATATGACTAAAGTTCAGGCCACTGTGCTCACATATACACCAACCTCGGCAACAATTGGCATTCCCTGGTTGAAACAGAATTCTGGTAGTGCTTCTATTTCTTTTGCTTCAACATCTTTTAATTACCGAAGTAGACCTAGAAAAAAATTGAATGAACCCTTAAAGGTCACCACATTTTTAAATTGCTGCTCATTGAAATGGAAGTAATCAGTGCATTTATGTAAATTAGTAAGCATGGACCGGTCAATTTCATTGGCGTAAGTTTTTCTTTGACATGGCTCCATGGAGGATGCTATTTGCCTGTGACATTAATTTTTATTTATTTTTTATTTGGGTAAATTCAAGTAACCTCCCCTAAGGTTTGGGGAATTGCCAAGCACATTCAAATTTTTTTGAAAGTTACCAATTTGCTACTTCAATACAAATGGCAAGTACTGCCGTTTGTTCACTCTCTCCAAATGATTTTTTTTTTCCATGTTTTCTATTTGTTCACTTTCTTCTTCGTGCCGTAACATAAACTCTTCTCTCTCAAGCTCAAACCAGTCCAAAAGAAAAGATAAACACAAACCACGTATTTTGAGAAAGATTAATATAAATCAATTGAGAAAGATTACCAATTGATAGAGCACGAGCATATTGCTTTGCATGTTTGGTGCAGATCAATTGTAACAAATTTTATGTTTCTTTACTGTTTTCATGCTCCTATTTAAAATGAGATTTTGTGTTGCTCTCTTTTTTCTAGTTGAACTAGGATTCTCTTTTCCTTGTTGAGGTAGAAGTTCGTCATTTCTTTTTCTTAAAGTAGGAGAAAATCTATTAAAATCTCCACATAAAATTCTCTTTTGGGAGTGGTGGACCTGATGGATTAACTTTCTTTTTTAAAATCAAAATTCTTGGTTAGTGGTGCAACAAAATGTGTGCTTGGCAGTGACTTATACCAATTTGAAGGATTTCTTGGGGAAGAAAATTTTACTATGATTATTTCGATCCCCAAAGTTGACTCTAAAGAGTTGATGATTACGAACATATATTATGAGTGGTCTTTTGCATCAGGCCTTGCCTATGGTATTTCTATTCACTCCTTCATAGAGCCAATTCATAAGTAGACATTACCATGGTTCACAAAACTGGACGATCGGACCGCAGTCTGTGCGGGTCCCTGCTTTTTTGGCATGGAATGGTTCTTCACCCTAAACAGACCGTAAAACTGAACGGTTTGAGGTTTTTCCGATCGGACAGTACGGTCCGGTCCGGGTTTCAAAACTTTGGATATTACCCCTTTGTAATTCTTTAGGCTACTATGTGTTCCTTTCACTACATAGTCTCTTTTGAATAATATTATTTTTACCTATATAAAAAAAATAAAATAAAAATAAAATAAAATAAAGTAATTTACTATATAAGTGTCTTTCCAAATTCCTTGCTAATAGACTCCATGGCTGCTTGAATGAAACAATTAACTGTGACATTGTCAAGGGGATGAGTATCTTTGAAAGCATTTCATCCAACTTGCTCATTAGTTGGTGAGGGGTTACCCCTAAAAATTTAGGGGTGGCAAAAATATCAAAAAGTGCAATGGTTTTATAACCTATTTGCAAATCCCCAAAACCTAAATGTTTTACCAACGCCAATCACCAATTATGAATTCTTTAGACGAGAGCTGTCAAGGATCTTATCATGTATGAGAAACAAGGCCTCCTGAGCTGGCAAGAATGTCGGTATTTTTCCCTATTATCACACATTGTTTTCAATTTTCTTAGTGCTTCAGAGCTAGGATTTTTGGAATCTCAGTTCTATCTATTCTTTGTGTTCTTAATAATAATATTAAAAAAAAAATCTCAACGTTTGTTTGTTGGTAATTTCATTAGTTTTTAGTGTTTGTAATAATGTACATGAATGAATTTTAAATGGGTAGGTTGCAAGGGTAATTATATACGGATATACCCGATTCATTTATGACCTAAATCGAAAATCTACCTTGCCACCATTATTTGAAACAGAGGGAAGAAAAATTGGGAAGATTAGATGTGTTTTCAGAGTTGATTTGGAAAAGGCCTAAAATTACATTGAATGAAATTTTATATTGATAATATTGATGTCTGTTGGTTGTCCACCAAAGTATGTCAATTGGGTTAAAGAGTGTATCATAAGCCCAAGTTTTTTTTTTTTTTTTTTTTTTTTGATAACTGATAAATATTAGGCCGAGCTTGTCTTTGGGGCTCTCGTAATTTTGAGTGTGCAAACATCGACAGCTGTGTTTATGTTTCATCTTATAGAGATCACAAGTGGGCCTGGGCTCAAGTACCCATACTACTTGTTTAGTTTTCTTTTTTCCCAAGGATGCAATAGAGAATACAGCTTTAGATATAATATTAAAGAATAAAAATATAGATGCGACCGACTCTAATTAATCCAATGAAGGTTTATAATTGACCTAACAAAATTTGAGATTAAAACTTGTTATTGTTGTTTTTGTTACTATGCAAACTAGCCAATGTTCCGCAAACAAGAAAATACCTTTAGAAGACCTTGAAAGTAGTCTTCTTGATCAAAATTAGATTCCAATGAGTGAAATTTCTTATGTTATACTACTCCAAAAGGATGGTACAAAAGACTTTGAAAGTAATCTCGATTTGAAATTCAAGTAATTACTAATTACCCAACGCAAAAAACCTTGAAAGTAATTTTAATCAAAATTGGATTCTAATAAGTGAATTTTCTAGGGTATACTACTCCCAAGAGATTAAGTTAGCCCTACTCATAAGACAAAATAATATAATATATATATATTTTTAGTTAGAAAACCCTTCTTTATGAGTAGAATTTCCCTTTTTATAGACAAAAGAAATTAGTTTTTTTTATTCCCAAGAGGTAGGTTTTTTCTTATCATGTAAGTGATGCGGCCAATCCTCAAAAGGAGGAGACGGGTATTAAACTTCTTATAATATAAGTTATAGAAAACACATGTTGTTTCTTAGCTTTTCCTCTTAAAATTCAACCATGTGACTTTTTTCTCTTGGAATAGAAGTATATTTTTAGTTATGAATAGTCATATGGCTGAATTATAATAGAGAAACTTATAGAACAGCACCTAAGTATTGTACCTAAGTTTGCCCATAAGTAATTGATTTTTTTATTATATTAATTTAATATTTTAATATCTTAATCTCTCCTTTTAATTATGTTACTTTGATCTTTTGATGTCTTAAGCTCTCCTTTAATAGTATATGGCATGATTGCCAGATTTTAAACATGGCATACAATTTTAATATATATATTATTTTTGGTAAAACAACAACTACCAAAAAGTCTATCATTGTACTTGTATTTCTATCTCTAACTCTTAAATAAGATATAACAGTTAAATAAGAGATTTGGGGTTTAATTCTTTCCTACACCAAAACTTGACTAGTATACAACATTTGCATAAGCTTGGAAAAAGTTTTTTTTTGTCCATCATGATTTTTAAAACTATTTTTATTTTTTTACTTACAACAATCACTATCCACTTTCTTCATTCATCCTTGGGATACATAAAGGTAAAACAAAAACAAAAACAAAAAATGCAAAATGAATAGTTTTAGTGTAAATTTACATGATTACTTTAACAATCATGTGTATTTTTTTTTTTCAAAACGATGCAGAGATTGATGTTGGTGAATTTTGGGCTTGATTGACTAAAATGTGGTACTTTTTTATATTATATAAGAACTAGTATAAGTGTTCTATATTGCCTACTAGAAAAAGACTTCCAAAAGCCATAACTTTAAGACTAAACTTGAGAATCTAGAAAGCCTTACTCTGTTTTCTTATATTTCTTAGATATCTCTATCAAACATTTAATCAAACAGCTACATAGCATACTCAAAAGTAATAATGAAATACACATTCACTAGAAAACTGGCCACATAAACATCAATTGCAAAACAATATAAAGAGTATAATCTATTCACCTGATATGTATACTATAATTTCAACCCCAAATTTAACGTTTGTTTCATTTGTAAGTTCTATTAACTTCCATAAAGCACACATGCTCACAAAAACCCTATCCCAAAAAATTAAACCAAGCCAATAAAATTCCTACAAAAATTCACATCCGGAGATTAAAAAAAAAAAAAAAAGGTTCTTTATGGATTTAAATAACAATACTTGGGAAGAAATAAAGAAAGACAAAAACAAACAAACATACCATGTGGTGGCTATCGAATGGTGACAGCACAATCAAGACACTGGCGACGAGATGACGATGCTACTTGTCACAATGGCTCTGGTTTATCTATCTCTCTCTCCTCTCTCTCTAGTGCTCAGACCCAGCTTTCTCTTCTTTCCATTGGTTTCAAATTAATGAAATTGAGTTTGCTAATTTTTAAATCTCATGTGTCTCTCACATGAGTTAACTGTTAGTTTTTTTAACACCAAACTAACAGAGGTATTGATTTGACAGCTGTGTATAGTTTATGGAATAAATTGGCCAATATAAAAGTTTAAGAGGTGTATTGTCTAGTAGTTAAAAGTTTAGGAGGTGGGTAAGCATTTTTTTCCAAAATTCAAGAACATTAACCTGATTTTTGGATCATGATTATCATCTATGGCTCAATAAGATGTCCACCAATCCAGGATGGTTCCACGTTAGGCCCAAAGGGGCCGGGAGGCCCGGGACCATGGATCCCAAGTTTTCCTTTTTTTTTTTTCTTTTTTTTTTTTTTTTTTGCTCTGTAAAGTAGACTTTTTTCAAATTTTGTTTTATATCTATAAGCTTGAGTCCTCAAAAATTACATTTTATCCCGTGAGAAACTTATAAAAAAAAAAAAAAAAAAAAAAAAAAAAAAAAAAAAAAAAAAAAGACCAACAACAATGAGAGAAATATTATATAAAAGCATGATTTTCATGTTTTTTGACACCTGTATTTTTGTTTAAAAATACTTTAAAGTGGCGATATTTTTGCATTTCTTTTATTTATCTCTATCTTCTTCTTAATAAAAATGGACCGAATGAGATCTACTTGATGACTTCGTTATTTAAATTATGTTAGGTTAGGATTTTAATTTTGTTTTTGCCTATGCTTTTATCTTATGGCTAGAGATCCCCCCCTCCCCCCCCTTTTTTTTTTCTTTTTTAATAAATTGCTAGAGAACCCTGTTATATAACTATAAGATATTTGACACTACTTTGTGATCTCCATCTTACATTGTTAGAATTATAGCTAAATGATAAAATTCACAATTTTCTAACAATTTAAACTTTGAAATAATCATCCTTCTTGATTTTGTCTTACTATTGCTTTCTGTGACAATATACAGATACCACATACTTTAAAATAGCTCCACAACTGTATGTGATACTCTGATACTACTATTAATTACTCTCTGGTAGCCCCATATTTGTTTAAACACAGTAGCTATAACTTGGCTTAAAAAAAAAAAAAAAAAAAAAATCCCAAAAACAAATAATAGCTCTAAATCCTCCAATCTTCAAGCTTTCCATTGGAAACAGTCTGACCAAGAGGAACCAATCTGGTGAGTCACACGATGCCAGCAATTTAGACTAAATCCTACTTTTGTACAAGGAAAATAGAAGAAAAGGTGGTCTTAATACCCAAATGTGCTTCTACAAAACACATAACATATCCCAAAATAACTGTCTCAAGAAACCTTTCCTAAATTGATACTTGATAGCCTGTTTACTATTAAGAATAGCACCATCAGAACGCTTGGTCCAACCGTATGACTAATGACTTGAAGCTAGACCATTGAGCCACGCATATTTTGTTGCTCAAGAATGGAAAATTAATATTTAGTATATATCACATCACAATTTGACCTCAATTAAGCTCCAATTTAACCTCAAAAATATTGAATCTTTCCCATTTTTCGACTTTTTGAACGGACTGAGCTTTAAAACTATGCATAATATTTTTTTTTTTTTTAGAATCAAAACTATGCATAATATTAGATTGCTAATTAAATTTAAATACATAGCTATACTGATTAGTCAAACGCAAATAATATTATCATTTTTTAAGGAAATAAAATAAAATGATACAATTTGTTTAGCTTTATTATATGCTTAGATTTAATTGTTCTTTCTAAATTTAATTGAGAAATAAAATATACTGCACATACCGTAGTTTTATGATTTATTCTTCTCATAAAAAACAAGTTTTATGATTTTTTTTTGGATTAAAAAATGTAGGATTATGGAGATAAATGACATCATACCAAGTATAATATACCACAAGATTTCCCATTGACCAGCGGCCTTGGCGCTAATGAGTTCCACACTACTCAAATCCAAATGTTATGACAAGGTAGATGAGGAGCTTGATCACTAGACCCACATGGGTTAAAAAACTTTAGAACTTTTTCTTTGGTTCATTGGTTTATCACTGTGTTAGAGCCTATATTTTTCTATTTTACATTATTGCTTTTCAAAACACTCCTAATTTCATATTATATTATCTATCTTACATTATATTTTGTTATAATATTTTTTATTTACACTTTTTAATTGTTTAACGTTCTTTTTATTTACATTATATCTTTTTATATAACAATCATTATCTACTCTCTTAATTCCTTTGTCCTTAAAATATTTTAATATCATATCATATTATATTATATATATAATAAAAATTGGGCTTAGAAGCCATGGTTGCGCCAAGTGGCTTCACCAAATTGCAGAAATTTTTTTAAATTTTTAGATTTCTTTTATAAAAAAAATCTTCTATAATTTTTAAGTTGATAAAAATCTTAATTTGATTACAATCCAAATTCTTCTATAATTCCTTATTTTTCAAGTGTAGTGTATTTTTAATTACTACTCACTATACGTTTATATATATAAATAAAAAAACAAAGGTAATGCGGTGATTATCAAATATCACTTCGTCTAATTTATCTAATCTCATTTTTTAATACACTACATGTTTATATACATAAAACGTAATGTGGTGATTCTCAAATACCACTTTCAAAAACTAAATAGATAATCCTAAGCCAAATAAAAAATAAAAAAATAAAAAAGAATTTGATCACAATTGGAATACAGAATATTAATCCGCATCAAATACCACTTTTTAACTATTATGTATTCTTCAAACGAGATCTCTCTCATTCTGTTTATCAAAAAAATAGTCTCTCAAAAAGTCTCTCTTTCTCTCTTGCAAAAGAAAAAGATGATTCAGACTTGACTCTGAATCAGAGCAGAAGATTACTCAATACTGAAAGCGTATTTTCAAGACTCACTTAGCGATCAGGTTTTATTATTATACTCTACTTTTGCATGCTTTTTTCCATGTTATATTTGGTTGAGGGGATTGTTGCCATACCACATATTTAGGAGAGGCTGTTCATCATTTTTAATATCGGTAACTTAGGTTCAGATTGAAATAATCTACCACACATCCACACTCTCCACTATCATTAAATATCAACATTAAGTATATACGTCATTGTTTACTATATCTTGATATTATGTCAGTATTTTTTTTCTTCCTTTTAATGACTTCTTTACCATCTCGAAATTATATTTTTTTTCATTTTAGAATGATTTGAGTTTGGAAAATTTTATTTAGTTTTAAGCTATTGTAACACGCTAATTCAGTTTAAAGTTTAAAGTTTTATTTGGGATAGGTTGACTTTAGTTTATTGTACACGTTTTGGGTGTTGCGTTCTTTTTTTGACAAATGTGTTAATATGCTAATTTTTTTTCATGGATATTTCCATTCATGTGCAGAGAAATGCTAAAATAACATCGAACTAGATGAAAACAAAATAATGAAATTACATTCCATGTTGGATCCTCATTTACATTATCCCCAAAAAAAAAAAGATGTACTTTCAAATTTTCTATTTGCACAGAAGTGCAAAATAATGTAACCTCAATTACATTCCATGTTGAATCCTCATTTACATTATCGAAAAAAATTGTACTTTCTAATTTGCTATCTGCTGAAATTAAAAGTGCATATATCACTCTCGAAATTAAGAATATGTCTAAGAATCAAATGAAACACATTAGAAAAGGAGAGATAGAGAAAATGTAAATAGTATTGTATGTATCAAAATATTTTCATTAAATCATAGAAGGAAATAACATAGGTTTTCATTTTTAAACTGTGTAGAAATTTTATTAAATTTTTAGATTTCTAAAGAACTAAAAAGGAATATTATACTACTAGGACTCTAATTCATTTTTATCATTAAGTAGTTTATCTCTTTAAAAAAAATAAAGAAATAAAAAACTGCTTCATGTAAGATTGTAGGTATATATTAATATTAGATTAATCAAAAAAAATATTATATTCATTCTTATCTCTAAACTGGTCTTACTCTCCCAATACCACCAAACCAAGCCTGCTTTATAGATTCACTAAATGTTCTTATTTTGCAGGTTTCGGAATATAGTTTTTTCTCCATAAGACACTTGGGACCTTGGCTCTGCCCATATTTTCTATATAGAATACCATCTGAATGCCACAAATCATGCCAAAGAAATATATTTTTACCTGAACCACTTCAAATTTGACGAAGGTTCTTGCCTCTGCTCTAAGTTTTAGAATCTTTCTCCAACTCCATGTGCAAGTGCAATTTTTACCACCCAAAAGCCCATTTTTTTTGACAGATTAGAACGAGGCAAGAACCTTCATATTGTTCCTCTCTTCCAATATTCTTAACCCTAAATCTCCCTGTCTTTGGTTTACATACCAAAATCATACCTTACCATAGCTCCTGCAGTAGTATGGTCAGATACCTTCCACAATAAACAATTTAATTTTTTTCTCCCCTTCTTTAACAACTTTCTTGGGGAGAATAAACATCCTGGACAGGTAGCCTTGCAAGCTAAACAATTCTGATTTGATTATTTGCAAACTGCCAGCAGAGGTTTAATTGACCAAGAGTTAATTTTTGTTGTAATTTTATCCACCGAAGGTTTGTATTCCTTTTCAGTTGATCTTCCTAATATCAAAGGTACACCAAAGTATCTCACAGGAAGTTTCCCTTCTTTAAATTAAAGAATTGCCTAGATTTTCTGTTTCAAATTCAAAGGAACAACAGCTAGAGAAGCCTCACTCTTCAATGAATTGGCACTCAGTCCTGAAAGCTTCTTGAAGGATTTTAAATACATCTTCGATTAATCCAAGGGATTGAACATCAGCCCCCAAAAAACCATCAGATCATCAGCAAAGTAAAGATGGGTTAACTTCCAATTTGCATCTGTAGGATGAAATTTGAATGTTGCTGAATTATAAACCATCTGCTGCATTAGCTTGGAAACTCCTCCATAGCCAATAAAAATAGGTATGGAGATAAGAGGATCACCTTGCCACAAACCCCTACTCCCCTTAATATAGCCCCACCAAACTCCCGTTAAAGGGAATAGAGAATTTTGGAGTGGTAATGCATTCCTTAACTCATGAAACAAATTGATCAGGTACTCCAACAGCAGTAAGATAATGTAGGATGAAGCCCCATTCTCTGAATCATAAGCCTTCATAAGGTCAACTTTTAAAGTGCACCTTGCAGGCCCTTTTTTTATGATAATTCTTCACAACTTCCTGAGCAAACAATACATTTTCTGCAATGTTTCTTCCAGGGACAAATCGTATCTGATATTGACCAATAAGATTGCCCAAGCGAGGCTTCAATCTATCGACCAATATTTTAGTAATACACTTGTATATAATGTTGCAGCATGATTTTGGTCTAAAAACCCCCCATTCTTGAAAGATTAGGAGTTGTAGGAACCAAAGTTAATATAGTAGCATTTACCTCTCCTAGAGCTTACCATATTGAAAGAAAGACTTAACTGCTGCAATAAATTATTGATGAACTATACTTCAAGATTTCTAAAACATTGAGCAGCAAGGCCATCTGACCATGGAGCCTTATCTCCATTTAAATTGAAAATAACTTTCTGTATCTCCTAATCAATTACTTCTGCCTGCATGACCCTCTGTTGCTCCGCAGTAATCTTTTGACCAAGTAACTGAGTAACTAGTGCATCATCACATGTATTGAAACTACTGTGAGAGGTTCCAAGAAGTTCATAGAATTTAATACAACTCCTGAAGTAGAACAGGACCTTCTTCCTTTTCCACTTAATTGCCATAAAAGCATCTTATAGTATTCCTTGCACTTCTAATAGACACAGATTAATGAAGGAAAAAGAAAAAAAGTATTAAGATCCCCCCAAATTGAGCCATCTAATTCTTGCTTTCTGCCTAAAAAAACTCTCTTCTGCCTGCAATAAAGATTGGTACATATGAAGACTCTCCCACTCTTGCCTAATGATCATTAAGATTTGTAAGCATGCGATTCTGTACTAATTCCAAACTTAGTTTATCTTTTGAGACCGTTTGAACAATGCACCAAACACTTTCTTGTTGACATTCTTCAATTTCCCCTTTACTGATTTCAGCTTACAGTACAGCTTATACATAAGAACTCCTTGGACATCCTGATTCCATGCTTCTTCTACCCACTTCAAGAAATCCTTGTGCTCAGCCCAAAAACTAAAAAATTTGAATGGTGTAAAGCCAGTGGAGGAAGGGACACCAAATGTGATGAAGGCAAGAGCATGATCTGATACTCCTGGAGCCAAAATTCTGCTACAACATGATGGAATCTTGAGAATCACTCAAGATTGCCCAAGACTCAATCAAGTTTCCTCATAATAAAAGCCCCCTGTTCTCTTTTGTTTGCCCAGGTTAAAAAAAATACCACTGTGACTTAAGATCCATTACTAGGAATGAGCATTTACTCCTACTCATTTCATTCATTCTCACCTAAGAAAAATACTTAAGTCTCGGAGTATAGTGAAATGGTGTTTCTTCCTCTCACATTCATAACGGATTCTACTATAAATTTAATGAGCGGACTCTACCATGATTGTGAGAGGAGGAAGTATCATTTACCGTACTATGGAAGTACCTAAGAATTACTCCTCACCTAAACTCCCAAAGTCCATTCCCTCCATTAAAATTCATTTTGTTTTCATTCTTTTCTTTTACATCTTCCCAAACAAGTTATAAAGCAATAAGGTAAACAGAAAGTAAAATAAATTTTTTATCTCCCACCCATACATACATTCACCACCATATAAGTGTAGATACAACAATGATTCATACATGAATTCATATATACAACAGCTATACACGTATATATTCATAACACTTACTGAAACTGAACGCAAAGAAATTTGAAAAATATATAAAAACAAAAAGTTATAACAATTTTCAAATGCAATAAAAAAAACAAAAAGATTCCGAAGAGAAAAGTATAGAGAAAGATAAAATACGTTACCATTTTCAAAGTCACAATCCCTCAATGCTAGCTCTAACTTGATTCTTCCTTCTCAAGCAATAGAAGTAGGGGAGTTCTTTTCTTTCTTTTTTCTTTCTTTTTACTTTCTTTCCCGTACTTTACTTAATGATTTATATCTTGGCCTTTTATCCCAAAAAAAAAAAATGGTATTTTTTTTATCCTTCCCGTAATTTACTTATTAACGATTTATATCTTGGCCTTTTATCCAAAAAAAAAAAAAAAGGTTTTTTTTTTTTTTTTTTTTTAATCCTTACTTTACTTAAGGCTTTATGTCCTAGGCTTTTATCCAAAAAAAATGGGTTTTTTTTTTTTCCCGAGAAATTTACTTAAAGATTTATGTATTGGCCTTTTATCCCAAAAAAAATAAAAAAGGGTGTCCTTGTCTTTATGAGATATTATATATATAAATAATATGCTATTTTCACAGCTATATTTCCAATATTTTTAGAATAAATTTTAAATGATAAGTTTTTATTAATTATTACTGATGCAAAAGCGTAATTTAACTTAATAATTTAAATTAGAATCAATAACAAATTATTATCTATAATTTGTTGTGCAAGTAGTAGCACTTATCATACATTTATTACAAGGATAAAAGTTTATATTTTTCTTTTCTTTTCTCTTTCTCCATTTAGATTGGTTAGAAATATTTACGTAATTAAATAACCCTACCCCTTCTCACCCAATGACCACCTGAATTTAGTACCAACTCGACCAACATGGGCATTGGTCTACAAGTTTACATCTGGCTTAATCTCTTATAAGAAATCCCTTATTATACTTAGAACCCACTTAGAATTCCATTTAATTAGCTACAAACTTGTTGTATGTCTTTACAATATATTGTCTAATTTTTTATTTTTTTAAATAAAATGTCGGAAAATTCTTAGGTACTCTTAGATTATAGAGAAATGGTGTTCCATCCTCTCATATCCATGGTGGACCCCCACCATGAATTTAATGAGTGAATCCCACCATGAATGTGAGAGGATGGAGCATTATTTTTCGTGCTCCAGAAGTACCTAAAAATTACTCACAACACAACATGGACACTGAGAAGAGCTTTGATGGAACTAGAATTTCAGTTCTGGGGCAAAGAATAAAAAATATCACCTTTTAATAGCAAGAAATATATTAAAATTAAAAAATGAAGTAATATATAAAATAATTATTTCTTAATACTTTTCAACTCATTTTATTATTAAAATAGAATTCAACATTGTGGGGACACGATTTTTGTTAACCCGGTCCTGGATGGTCAGGCCCTGGCCCAAAAGGTCCCACACAATGTATCTTGTAGAGTATGGGCTGAAGAACTTGGTTCCAGTTGACTTAGACGGTCCGTTGCATGTTCTTAGCAGATGTAGGAACGTGAATCAAGAAAATGGATGTGAGAGTGGAAGTTTTATTCATGGCTATGCATTCATACAATGAATCCTTACTTTTCTCTCTTCTCTCCCCTCTCTTTTTTCGTCCCCCCCCCCCTTCTGAGGGACTCTTATATATTATATAGGCCATCTTTTATCATCTGGGCCTTACATTTGTTGATCATCCAAACCCCCATTTGAGCATCTGTCCCATCAGACGCCCTTACCAGTTTTTTGTGAGTTGCAGTGACTAAGGTAACACTGTTCAGGGGTCTTCTCTTCATTAATGCGTACAGGAGAGTAGTTGTGGTGCATTTAATGTGGTGGTGACAGCCTTTGCTGGGATATTTTGAACCTTCTCTCTTTTTACGTGTTTGGAGTGAGGGCTACAGTAACTGGGATGCATCATTGACCCGGACTTTGGAATGTCCGAGGAGGAGTTACTCCTCGGACGTGTTTTTCTTCGCCCCAGTTGGCTTGGGCAGGGATTATGGGCTGCGACGTCTCCTCGGACAGAATGGTCCTCGGATGGGCCCAAGGCCCAGTCAACTTGTTATTCTGGGCCGGTCCCCACAAACATTATTTTGAATTCCAAAAAATTATTTATGATTTATTTTATCATAAATTTAATTGTAATTCTCTTTCAATGTACAATAGGGTTTGTTAAAATAAAAAGAAATTGAAAAAATTCATTTTGTGGCAGAATCTAGTTTGACAATATTCATAGGTGGAAAAATTAAATATTTAGTTGATCTTTCCATCATCTGCTACTATAAATCAGATAAAAATTATATTTATTATCTCCTTGTATATTTTTTATTCTTCTAACTAAGAACTAATTACTATTATCAAGTAATTTTTATAAAAATAAAAATAAAAACTTTATACAAACATAAGTTCAAAACCATTGAGCCCCAACTGCTCAGCACTATATTCTATTAACCTGTAACCCATGTGATACTTTAAAAAAATTATGTCAAATTTAATTGTTATGTTTATATACTCTCACTATAACCAAAATCATCAATGAATTCAATAATATAGTTTATGTTCGAGTTCTCCAATAAATTGTCTGTACATTAAAAAGAATAAGCAAATTAACGAGAATGTATCAATACTTAAATAACTTTAAGATATCCACCTTTTTTTTTTTTTTTTTTTTTGAGAAGCTTTAAGATATCCACTTGAAGTACAAACTTTGCTTCAAACACTTTACTTAACAAATTATATTAAATAATTATGTGTGGGGACCGATCGATTGATGGGTCCATAGGGTTCAGAATTGGTTCGGGATTGTTGGGCCCGTGGCCCATCCGAGGCCGTAAACCCGTCCGAGGGCACCATGCTCCTCGGCAGTATGCGTTCGAGGACGATCGCATCCGAGGACGATCAGGACGTGGTCTCACTGCGATCAGGTCTCAGAATTAGGTCACCACAATGGATAGAGTAGCCGACTAAAGATGAAAGAGATAAGGCAAACAAATATCTGCAACTACAGCTGCCTCCGCATTAATGACCTCTCAACCAACTCTCTGGCCGCATTAATGTGGAGGTGATACCTGAACAGTAAGGAAGCAGCCTTACAGCTGCCCATAGGAAGTTCCAAGAGATACCAGATGGGACAGGAAGAAATCCCCCGGACATAACCAACACGTGTGCGGTAAGGATAGAGCGCAAAGGGGAGTATATAAACTAAAAGAATAACCTGAGAAAGGGGATCGGAAGAGAAAAAGTAAAAGGAAGAACAGACATAAACTAGAAAGAAGAAAGTAAGAGAAGAAAGAGGGAGTCGCACTATTCACTAAAGAAAAACGTCCACGATACCAATTTTTAAACTTTGATCGTACTGGAGATTAAGTCTTTGGAGGAGATATCATAGTTAACCTAGTTCTTTACACCCACGCTCTAAAATCATATTGTCTGGGCCTTTTACGTACGAACCCATTACTGCTTAGGTTCGTCACCAAATTGTGTCCTTACAATTGGCGCCTTCTGTGGGGAGAGCTTGTGTTAGCTTGTGCAACCTCTAATACTACGCTTCCGATGGAAGGAGTGGAACTACCTCATCCCGCAGCGGGGCTGCATCAGGATGATGTCAGCCTGCATCAAGCGGAGTCAAGGGGCTCCCAGCATGGTGGCCCTCGAAGGAGTCCCGAACGAAGGGAAGTCTGGGAGGGGAGTATACATACCACTCATACCACGAGAAGCCATACACGCGGGAAGAGTCACGTTTCCCACGCGAAGCATGGTGGGGATCTGCAACGTGAGATTGCGGATTTGAAGAGAGAGCTGCGCCATGCACGACGAGAACGTTCCCCATCTCGCTCTGAACCATCATCTGGGGAGTCGGATGGAACTAGCTACCGGCGGAGGTCGAGGACTCCGCAAAGCGAGACTTTCTCCTACGAAGAGGAGCGTCGCCGTAGGCGTAAAAGTCCAACTAGTAGGAGCTTGGGAAACGATGCCATGAACAAAGCCTTGAGTCAAATTTCCAGGTCACCCTTTACGAGAAGCATAGATGATGCTACCCATCCTCGGCGGTTCAATCAACCCACGTTCTCTCTGTATGATGGCCATTCCGATCCGGTGGAACACGTAAGCTATTACAGCCAGAAAATGGCTATTCATTCCAGGGATGATGCTCTGATGTGCAAGATTTTTCCATCAAGTTTGGGTCCAACGGCGATGAGATGGTTCAACGGTTTGAGGGCCAATTCTGTTGGATCTTTCAAAGCACTGACCCAGGCTTTTGGTGCTCGCTTCATTACATGCAGCCGAACTCCTTTGCCTCTGGGATCCTTGTTGACTTTGTCTATGCGAGAGGGCGAGACTCTCAAGAGCTACTCGGATAGGTACTGGGAAATGTTTAACGAAATAGGGGGGAAGAATGACGCTGTGGCTATAACCACTTTTAAAGCCGGTCTTCCGGCTAATCACGACTTGAGGAAATCCTTGACGGGTAAACCTATCACCAGTGTGCGCCAGCTGATGGACAGAATAGAGAAGTACAAGAGGATAGAGGAAGATCAACTCCAGGGGAAGGGAAAGGCCAAAGTGATCCCTCAGGAGAGGAGGGATTTCAGGTCGGATCGTTATAATAATAACCGACCGAGAAGGGACTTTGCTGGGCAGTCGGCCTCGGCGAACGCCCAGGTTGTTAATGCAGTATTTCGGGAGCCTGTTCAGCAGGTTTTGGAGAAGATAAAGGACAAGCCATTTTTCAAATGGCCGAACAGGATGGCGGGAGAGCCTACAAAACGTAACCCGAGTTTGTATTGCCATTACCATCAGGATCATGGGCACACGACAGACAACTGCAGGAATTTATGGGACCATTTGGAGCAGTTGGTCCGGGAAGGGAAGTTAAAGCAACTCTTGCATCATTCCAGCGGAAGGGCGAGCCAAGCAGGTTCCGAGGTGCGTGGGGATGCTTCATCAAGGCTCCCTCGGGGTACGATCAACGTCATCTTTGCGACCCCGGGAAGGAGTGGATCTTGCCCCACTAGAGTGTTGTCGGTGTCCCAATCCCCGGCAGAGGATCGTTCTCCAGCATTGAAGAGGGCCAAGAGGCGCGTCCCCTTGATTTTGGGTTTTTCAGACGAAGATTTGGTTGGAACTATACAACCCCATGAGGATGCCTTGGTGGTAACACTGAGGATTAGTGGGTACGATGTCCGAAGAGTGATGGTTGATCAGGGAAGTGCAGCGGATGTGATGTATCCGGATTTGTACAAGGGGCTTGGTTTGAAACAGCAAGACTTGACAACCTATAATTCCCCTCTAATCAGTTTTGAGGGAAGGTTGGTTATTCCTATGGGGCTAATCAGGCTGCCTGTGCAGTCAGGCACGGAGGTGGTGGAGGTGGATTTTATTGTCGTAGATGTTTATTCTCCGTATACGGCCATCTTGGGTAGACCTTGGCTTCACGCACTTAAAGCAGTTTCATTCACCCTACATCAGAAGGTGAAATACCCATCCGGAGACCAAGTGCTGGAGATAGTAGGGAACCAAGCGGCTGCTCGACAATGTCAAGTAGCGACTATTCAGCATCGGCCAGAGGCAAAA
Organism: Quercus lobata; assembly: GCF_001633185.2. Classification (NCBI taxonomy): domain Eukaryota; kingdom Viridiplantae; phylum Streptophyta; class Magnoliopsida; order Fagales; family Fagaceae; genus Quercus; species Quercus lobata. The sequence continues at coordinate 12,729,860 of NC_044907.1, read as the reverse complement.
ACCTCAACTATGGCCGATAATGAGTCATAGCAATTAAAGTCCCCAGCATCAGGTTTAGACGTACCAACCAATGGGGTAGAGTGCGAAGATCTGGAAAAGGTGATTGTTACTGATGATCCAGAAAAATTCTTCCGGGTTAGGGCCAAGTTGCCTCTGCAAGAGAAAGCGAGTTTGCTGGAATTCCTCCGATCCAATGTGGACGTCTTTGCATGGGACCCGTATGAAGCCCCAGGAGTAGACCCAAGTTTCATTTGTCACCGACTCAACGTGAACCCTGCCGTTCCCCCCAGGAGGCAAATTCCTCGGCGACCATCGAAAGAGCATGCCGAGGCAGTCAGAAGTGAAGTTGCCAAGCTAAAACAGGCTAGGGCTATTAAAGAAGTCTTTTACCCCTAATGGCTGGCCAATACGGTGGTAGTGAAGAAGAAAACGGGGAAATGGCGAGTGTGCGTGGATTTCACGGATCTTAATAAGGCATGCCCTAAGGACCCATTTCCTATGCCGAAGATTGACCAGTTGGTGGATGCGACCGTGGGCCACCCAAGGATGAGTTTCTTGGATGCCTTTCAAGGGTATCACCAAATACCGCTGGCCGCCGATGATCAAGAAAAGACCGCTTTCATGACCCCGGTTGGAAACTACCATTACAAGGTGATGCCTTTCGGTTTGAAGAATGCTGGATCTACCTACCAACGCATGATGACGAAAATGTTTGAACCACAGCTGGGTAGAAGTATTGAAGTTTATATTGATGACATGGTCGTGAAGAGTAAAGTAGTAACTGAACATGTGGGAGACCTCACTAGTATCTTCGAGATACTGAGAGAACACAAATTGCGCCTGAATGCTTCAAAGTGCTCCTTTGGTGTAGGTTCAGGAAAATTATTGGGCTACATGATGACCCATAGGGGAATTGAGATGAATCCAGACCAGATTAGGGCCATTAACGATTTGCAAGCACCTCGGAATCCAAAGGAAGTGCAGAAGCTGACGGGGATGACTGCTGCGTTGAACCGATTCATCTCCAGGTCGGCTGAAAGGTGTCGTCCTTTTTTCCGTTTGTTACATAAGTGGCGAGGATTCGAGTGGACCGAGGAGTGCGCTGAGGCGTTCCAGCAGTTGAAAGACTATTTGTCCAAATCGCCGATCATGTCTAGCCCTGAGGTAGATGAAGTGTTGTACGCCTATCTGGCGGTAGCTCCTCACGCAGTCAGTTTCGTCTTGATGCGAGAAGACAATGGCGTCCAGAGGCCAGTTTATTATGTGAGTAAATCCCTCCATGAAGCCGAGGTGAGATATATGTCGTTAGAGAAGGCCATACTGGCAGTGGTCCATGCAACACGTAAACTTCCGCACTATTTTCAAGCTCACACTGTAGTTGTTTTGACCCAACTGCCTCTTAAATTCATACTTAGAAGTGCTGACTACACCGGCAGAATTGCCAAGTGGGGTACGATTCTGGGTGCTTTTGACATCAAATACATGCCCCGCACCTCTGTAAAGGGTCAAGTTCTCGCCGATCTGGTAGCTGAATTTGCTGAGTGCCCTGAGGAAGTTAGTAAGAATCAAGATCACATGGATGAAAAATCGGTTGGTGTGATATCCGCGCCAGGAGGGCCCGTATGGAAAGTATACGTGGATGGGGCCGCGAACCAACGAGGAGCTGGATTGGGATTGGTTCTGATATCCCCCGAAGAGGTCATCATCGAAAAGTCGCTAAGGCTAGGGTTCTCGGCTACTAACAACGAATCAGAGTACGAGACTTTGATAATGGGAATGAGCATGGTCCATAAAATGGGTGGAAAGACGGTGAAACTATTCTCGGATTCGAAGCTGGTCGTCGGCCAGGTGATTGGAGAGTTGGAGGCCAGAGACCCGAGGATGCAAGGGTATCTGGACCGGGTTAGGCGTATGGGAACAGAGTTCGAATCTTTCGACGTATTACATATTCCACGAGGTGAAAATACCCACGCCGACTCCTTGGCGACTCTTGCCACCTCCTCAGTAAGAAATTTCCCTCGGGTGATTATCGTCGAAGACTTGCGTACTCCCACTTCACCAGAAAAGGAGGTTTGCCAAATTCGTCAAGCTAGTTTATCGCCATGCTGGATTGACCCTATATTAAAATTTCTCGACAGTGACGTGTTGCCCGAAGATAAGGTTGAAGCTGAGAAAATACGAAGGAGAGCACCTCGGTATTGGTTATCCGAGGATAAAAAGCTATACAGACGGTCCTTCTCCGGGCCATACTTGCTCTGCGTTCCTCCTGAGACATCAGAATTAATCTTGGAAGAGTTGCATGAGGGCATTTGTGGAAGCCATACGGGAGGAAGGTCCCTATCATGCCGAGCATTAACGCAAGGTTATTGGTGGCCGAACATGCAGAAAGAAGCACAGGAGTACGTTAAGAAGTGCGATCAGTGTTAAAGATATGCTCCGAATATCCACCAACCAGGAGGAGTTCTTAACCCTCTCTCAAGCCCTTGGCCTTTTGCACAATGGGGGCTGGACATTGTCGGCCCTTTTCCTAAAACTATAGGAAACAAGAAGTACCTGCTGGTCGGCACAGACTATTTTACTAAATGGGTTGAAGCTGAGCCCTTGGCGAACATCAGGGACATAGATGTGAAGAAGTTTGTCTGGAAGGACATTGTTACGCGATTTGGAGTCCCACGAGCTCTTGTTTTGGACAACGGGCTCCAGTTTGATAGCAATGCCTTTAGGAAATACTGTTCAGAGCTGGGAATAAGAAACAGATATTCCACTCCAACTTATCCGCAAGGCAATGGGCAGGCTGAAGCTGTTAACAAAGTCATTGTCAATGGGCTTAAGAAGAGACTAGACGACGCGAAAGGAAAATGGGTGGAAGAGCTGCCACATGTGCTTTGGACGTATCGGACAACACCCCGACGTTCGACGGGAGAAACTCCCTTCTCCATGACCTATGGGGCCGAGGCCGTTATTCCTCTGGAAACTGGATTCCCAACGTTGAAGACCAGTGCATTCTCTTCGAGTAATAATGACGCGATGTTGGAAAAAAGTTTAGACCTGATTGAAGAACGAAGGGAGAGCGTGATGGTTCGGCTAGCTTACTACCAGCACAAGCTCAAGCAGGGCTACGATAGCAATGTGAGGATGAGGCCGCTAGCCATAGGAGATCTGGTGCTGAGAAAAGTCCTGGGGGCCACTAAGAATCCAAATTGGGGAAAACTGGGACCCAATTGGGAGGGACCATATCGGATTACTTCTGTAGCAGGAATAGGGGCTTATTATCTAGAGGACCTAGACGAAAAACCTGTACTCCATCATTGGAATGTAAACAATCTCAGAAGGTATTATTATTAGTAAAGAAGTTTTAATTCAAATATTCTCTTTTAACTTACGTCAAATATGCATCCTGTAAATCTTGCATCCTGTCCTATCATACTAAATTGTTAAACAGAAACTAGTTGTGCCAGGTCCTCGGATCGCAAACTTAGTGGAAATTAACATCCTATCATACTGAATTGTTAAACAGAAACTAGGTTGTGCCAGGTCCTCGGATCGCCAACTTAGTGGAAATTAACATCCTATCATACTGAATTGTTAAACAGAAACTAGGTTGTGCCAAGTCCTCAGATCGTAGACTTAGTGGAAATTAACATCCTATTATACTGAATTGTTAAACAGAAACTAGGTTGTGCCAGGTCCTCGGATCGCAAACTTAGTGAAAATTAACATCCTATTATACTGAATTGTTAAACAGAAACTAAGTTATGCCAGGTCCTCGGATCGCAACCTTAGTGGAAATTAACATCCTATCATTCATATTGAATTGTTAAACAGAAACTAAGTTATGCCAAGTCCTCGGATCGCAACCTTAGTGGAAATTAACATCCTATCATTCATGCTGTATTGTTAAACAGAAACTATGTTATGCTAAATCCTCAAACCACAAACTCGGTAGAAATTGACCTGCTAAATTGTGTATTGAATTATTAAATGGTAAATAGAGCGGTGATGAGTTTTCTAAATCATAAACTTGGTGAAAGTAATGCCCTATGAACACTCATTAAGGAGTCAGAAAGAGAGAGCTTCGGGTGCAAGATTGACGTACAGTGGAGAGGGTGGTTGAAATGAATCCATACAAAATTACGACGACAAAGTAAGTAAGTGTAAAGGTAACTTAGAGCCATCAGAATGATAAGAAAGCAAGCGAAAAAGTCCTCTATTAAGTGTCTATTTAAAATTACAAAATAGCTTCTACTTTTTTACTTTTAATTGGTAATGCCCCCAGTTGATTGAACTGTGGAGTCCAATTCTTGTTGAAAACCCTGTGAGACCGTCTCTGCCTTCGAAGCGGTGGTGGATTTGTTTGGGGAAGCTCCTGGAAGGGAATTACGAGGCAAGACCTCCTCGTTAGGGTTGATAGCTAGAGAAGGAGTATCAGCCTGGTTTGGTTGAGGAGTTGAGGAGCGTATCGCTTCGGGGTAATATACGTTCTCTGGCTTACGTAGTTCAGATGAGGCTTCAACCCCAGCACGGTTAAGAGCCTCGCTCCAGGTTCTCACGCAGAAGATGCGGCACACCTCCGGAACTTCGGCTCTTAAAGCTTTCTCAGTTTTGGCTATCCTAATTTCGTAGCCCCTCTGCTCGGCTTCATTCATTGCCTGTTCGGACTTGACTTTCGCTTTCTCGGCTTGTTCTTTGAGCTTTTCAGCTTTCTCCCTTAGCCTCTGAGTTTCTTCTAGATGCTTCTTAAGAACAAGAACTTGCTCCTGATACTTCTTCAGCTCGGCATTCGCCTCGCGCAGAAGCTTGGCCTGTTCCTCGGCCTGCTTCTGGTAGCCTTCTGATGTCGATTCAGCACTCTTGCGAGCTTCTTCTTCAACCTGTAGTTTTTTTCTTACATCGATTAAATCCTGTTCAGATTTGGACAAGGTCTGTACGGCCATTACCCTTCTTTTCCTTTCACCATCTAACTGGTTGGAGCAAGCATTGAGCATCCCATCTAGCTTGAAAGTATTTTGGATGATCTGTAGAAAATGGGGGAGGGGGGTGAATTAGTATTATAGTTAATGAAAAGTGCGCATTAGTAAGTAACAGTCACAGAATGAAACAGTGTAAAAGATAGCTTCTCACCATGCCCAAGTATCGTTTGTTGTCGAGGATGAGTTGATTCTTCCTCACATTCTTTATCTCAGCCATATCCTTTGGGAGCAATAAGGCCTCCTCTATGGCCGAGGCTACATGACACCCAATTCCGCCGTTAAAGTCCCTTATAGAGGCATCGTCTCGCAGGGGCTCCCCACCGAGCATAGGAACTGGCAGCCACGCTTGCGAATCGGGATGTGGGGAATCGGATTTCTCTCTGCCCCGCGTAGCGGGGTGCCTTGTTTTCTGTTGCTTTGCGGCTCGTTAGACATCCTCCTCTCGAGTGGGACGAGATTTGCTCGCATCTGCCACCTCCTTACCCTTCTGTTCCCCGCGCTTTTCTTGTTCGGCAGCGCTGGGTGGCACTGGTTGCGGGGATGATCGAGAAGGGTGGCGAGGAACTGGAGGAGGAGACCTGGTGGGGAGAGATGAAGCCTGGGATGGTATTATTTGGGCAGATGCCGACGTTCCTTGTTGACCTTCCATCAGCTCCATCAAGCTTTTCTGGGGTTTCCTTTGTACCCCCATCTCGTTAGGACTTTCCTCAGGGCTTGTGGGTTGATCGAAAACTTCGAAATCGTCTGTAGATTCAGATATTGTTACAACGACTTCCTTGTCTTTTCCCCTTTTCCTTCTCCTATTGGTTCCCTTTTTCTTGAAGGGAGGTGAGGGTGAGGAAGGCCCCGTCGAGACGCTGGCCACGAAAAGAGGCTCTGTGAGAGGTGTGTATTTGGGAAGTGGAATACCCTCTGGTACGATAAACCCTTCGTAGGCAACGCTGATACGGCAAAGCCGAGGATCGCGTGCCTTAATCACGCACTTCGGCGCCTGAAAGCCAAAAGAAAGGGGGGTATAACCAAGAATTAGATGTGCTGCCCGTAGCTGACCATCAGCCTTGTTCACGTATATTTCAGCTTTCAATAACCTGTATAGATTCGCTTTATTGACTAATCTGAGATTGGGCTTCGTATAGCGTCTATCTGCAAAAACCGTTGATTCTAAAGTTAAAATTGTAAGACACGAAGATAATAAGGGTAAGTAAAATGTGTTCGCGAGCTAAGCAGCAAAGGTCTATAACTTTGCACCCACCTGGTGTTCCCTCTACGGTCGGGCAAGGTAGACCATCATGCCATTCCCCAGAAAAAATAAGGAAATCCTCTTTTAGGTTCTTATTTGAAGTAGGAAGGTACTGAATTAGCCTTACTTCAGGATATCTCGACTTGAGATAATAGTCCTGGTCCGCTAGGCGGTGAAGGCTGTACACCCAATTCACGTCGTGATGGGATAGCTTTAGATCCATTCTCTGATTCAGAGCGTCTATACTTCCCAGGATCCTAAACATATTGGGAGCACATTGTGTGGGGGACAGCCTAAAGAAATTGAGGTAACCCCTAGTGATACTACCCATGGGGATGGTCATCCCGCCCTCGATAAAAGCGATCATGGGGATAACCACTTCCCCAGTTTGCCTAGCATCAACCCATTCCCCTTGGGCTGCATACCTCATCCCTACCGTTGGTGGGATCTTGTACTTAGAGCGGAAATTTCTAATGCCCTCCTCGGAGTTAACGAGACACCGAAAGGGATTCCTCTGTTTCCCCATTTTTCTAAAAAACTTAGTGGAAAAAACCTTTTGGCTTTAAACAGAAAGGGTAAAAACTTCAAGAGGACTTACAGGTTCAAAGGGATGACCTCGGACAATGTACGATTATTTGTAGTCGCCAGAAGGATAGCGAAGACTGAAAGAAGACGGATCCAATGTATAAACTCTGGAACCACGTACTCATCAAGGGTAAAGTACAGATTTAATTAGGGAGCACCTTTATAGTCATGTGAGGATTGTGAGCGGTGAAATTCCCGCTCACAAAACAAGAGAAGTCCCCTACCGCTTGATTTGGATCTCACCGTCGAACGTGGGAGACAAGGGAGTTGTTAGAATTTAATGCTGTCAAAATCAGGGTGCTGAAGCGTCAGGGGCATGCCCTAAAACGCGCACAGGTGCAGGCTTATGACGTCAAAATCCACATTTTCTTCCAAGGAGTCGAAAAGTAGGATTTTAAGGGGCTATTGTGGGGACCGATCGATTGATGGGCCCATAGGGTTCAGAATTGGTTCGGGATTGTTGGGCCCGTGGCCCATCCGAGGCCGAAAACCCGTCCGAGGGCACCATGCTCCTCAGCAGTATGCGTCCGAGGACGATCGCATCCGAGGACGATCAGGACGTGGTCTCACTGCGATCAGGTCTCAGAATTAGGTCACCACAATGGATAGAGTAGCCGACTAAAGATGAAAGAGATAAGGCAAACAAATATCTGTAACTATAGCTGCCTCCGCATTAATGACCTCTCAACCAACTCTCTGACCGCATTAATGTGGAGGTGACACCTGAACAATAAGGAAGCAGCCTTACAGCTGCCCATAGGAAGTTCCAAGAGATACCAGATGGGACAGAAAGAAATCCCCCGGACACAACCAACACGTGTGCGGTAAGGATAGAGCGCAAAGGGGAGTATATAAACTAAAAGAATAACCTGAGAAAGGGGATCGGAAGAGAAAAAGTAAAAGGAAGAACAGACATAAACTAGAAAGAAGAAAGTAAGAGAAGAAAGAGGGAGTCGCACTATTCACTAAAGAAAAACATCCACGATACCAATTTTTAAACTTTGATCGTACTGGAGATTAAGTCTTTGGAGGAGATATCATAGTTAACCTAGTTCTTTACACCCACGCTCTAAAATCATATTGTCTGGGCCTTTTACGTACGAACTCATTACTGCTTAGGTTCGTCACCAAATTGTGTCCTTACATTATGTATTATGTAGTGAATATAGGCAAATTTTTTAATTAAAATTTTTTCTTTTAAAAATTATGTATTAAAAGATTTACCACGTACTTAGTACAAACTACAAAACAAATAGGTATATAAATCTTAGAAATCATTGAATTATGTTAGATTTATGTATTTTACTAATAATTAATAAATATAATGATCAAGGTCAAGAACCTTATGGCTCAACTAGTACTTCTTATTGCTATCAATTAAAAAAAAAAAAAAAAAAAAACCTAGTACTTCTTATTATTCCAATGGAAATATTTGTATATAGTTCAAATCTTCTTACCCTCAACTATTGATGTAAAATAATAATAATAATAATCTATAATAATCAAAGAGATTGGTTCATTGTAAGAACCAAGTGGAGTTGTTGAGAAGGAGAAATACAATAGAAGTATAATGAGTTTTTTTTTTTTTTTTTAAATAATTCGATAGTTATAATGAAAAAAGGAGAATTTGAATTATATAGATATTTCCATTGCAAAAATCAGATATCAGTTGAGGTACAAGACACTTGACAATAGAACTTTAATGAGATTAATTATGGGTTAATCACATTTCCCCTACTTACCTATGGCTATTAACATTAAGTAAAATAGGATGATAAATTGGGTTTTCTAATTTCCATTTTTAATTTTTTCTTTTTAGCTTATGTCATATACATGGCTTCGGCCAAAGTGATGAGGTATGTATATTTGTTATTTCGGTTTCAAATCTAATTGCAAGAATTTTATTTGTTTTGCAAATTTAGTTACAACACTATAGAAATCTTTTAATCTTAGCATTAAGATTTGTCCAAATAAAGGTATAGGATTAAGATTTGTGCGAAGTTAGATATGTTACTTAGCATAATATGAGCCACTTCTAGGGTTCTCATCTTCGGAATTTAACTTTTATCATCAGATAATGTGTTCAATATTCTTTAAATGTGTTGTCAAAAGTAAAAAATAATATTAGGCGTGTAAGCCCCTTGATGCATGGAATGATACAGTGATACATTATTGAATCAAAAGCAAACAATACAAAGGGTTGGTCGTAGCAAGAAACTACAACAGCCGTTGAGGCCTGTGGAGCTTGAAGCTAAGGGTTTTGAAGAGGGGTTGCTATTTGCTAGGGACATTGGTGCCTGAGAGATAGTGCATGAGGCTGATTCTCTTGTGTCTTGTGGTTTCAAATGTTATAACAGGTCAATCTCCTCCACCATCATCAATAGCCTCGGTAGTATATGGCATCACTTCCTTATCACATGAGTTTCTTCGATTTAAAGTCACACATACTCTGAAGGCATGAAACCAATCAGCCTACTTGTTAGCAAAACATGTTCAAAGTATTTTAGTATTATGTTACTTGAATTGAGGAGAGCTCTTATTTTTTAGAACACACTAATGATGTAACTTATTTTCTTTCAAATGAATGAAATTCCAATTTTCCTATCAAAAAATTAAAAAGTTAAGCCAAAAACCCTAGATACATTTTAAAATCTATTATGATTAGTATAATATCACTTTTCCAAAGTCCACCATTAACTTCTTATATTGTACGCTAATCACAACATGCTACTCATAATATCTTCTTTAAAAAATAATGCCTTCTTTAATTAAAGAAAATTCATAACATTTTTTTGATAGATACAAAAATTGTGAAAAATCATACTACTCAATAACTGTGATGGAAAAAAAGTGCAAAATTTTTCACATCTCTAGACAGCTATGACTTATTAAATCCTCACACGATTAGGATCTTGTTGTAATTGCATTGAAAGCCCATTTGGCTAAGGTATCAATTGCTAAATTATGGTTGTACAAAATGATTATCTAACTTGTAGACATGGAGAAATTATTTGGCTAAAATTTATTACATCCGAGTGTCCATGTGTGCTCACACACAAGTGTTTTACAATTGAAAACGTGGGTTCAGTCTCAATAAGCCGTTAGTACACTACCCAAATCCCTGTGTTCTAACTTAACAACTAATTCTTCTCAAAGAAAAAGGAACTTGAGTCCCACATCGCCAAAGTAGGAACTAACTTAGGAGCTTATAACCATCGCTAGTCTACTCAAAAAAAAAAAAAAAAAGTTGTAAAACATGTGTGCAACAGTCACTTCCCAAATTATCTTATAATATAACCTCAAGTCCAATAGAATGGATTGAATGGCACCACTCGGCAACCCAGTTTGTACCTGATCTGGGCCCGTACCCATCTCTGCTATCCCCCGGCCCTGTACGGGGCCCCAAGTAGAGAGACATCTCATCTTTTATTTTATTTTTTAAAAAAGAGACTTATTATTCTCACGTTGAGCTTCTGAGTTTTTTATTTTTTATTTTTTATTTTTATAGAACTATTTGAGTTGTTATTCAAAAAAAAAAAAAAAAGGAATGGGACCACCTGGGGTACAAAGCCAAGGGCAGCTTTAGACTCACGCTAGACCTACCAATTTTTCTTTTTTAAAAAATTACTATCTATAAAAAATGGTTACAATATCTTTTTTATATTTTATAATTAGATTATTGGAATGAGAGGGATTTGGACTCTAGATTATTAGATTGGAAACCCTAGGAAGGGGGGACAGAGCTAGAACCAAAGGTGATCAATTGCAATTGTTGTATATTTGTTATGGAAATTGTAAGGAAAGAATTTGAAATAGTAAACATTGTATAACAACTATTTTTAAGGTTATTGGGGCAATTTCAGTTGTTGTATATCTGCTTTTATGATGGCAAAAGTAAGGAACTAAGAGCATCTCCAATGGTCTATGTAAAAGCAAAATTTTCTCTATAATAGAAAATGAGACCAAAAAAAGCCACTCCAATAGATTCCCTATACCCAATTTTTTTTTTTTTTTGGCTCATGAACAGTAGCTCATCAAGTCTGATGGGTTACTATTCATTTTTCAAAATTTTTTTTTCCTATTATAATAATCAGGTGTTGAATAAAAAAATATTGGAAAATGTGTAGTTGTTAAAAAAAATGAAGAAATAATATTTAAATGAGATAGAGAATCTGTTGGAAAGTGTATTTGAAAAAGTAGGTAGATAAAAGGTAAAAGTTACTGTTCATTCTCCAAACAGTACAAAAATTTGATGAATTTGCTGGAGATGCTCTAAGGACCAAATGGGATTTGAAGTCGGGGCATGAAAAAGATTCAAGAAATGGCACCATTTTTCTTACTCCCCCCCCGCCCCCTTTTTTTCTTTGTCAATTCTCCTTAAAGGTTATTGTTTTTTGTATATGAGTGAGTTGTATGTGTGAATAGTTTTTTTTTTTTTTTTTTTTTTTTTTTCATTTTTTTGCATTCCTTTTGTAATTTTGTAATGGTGAACTATAAAATTTTGGGTTAAAAAGTGTAATTATTCACTTTATTTTATTGCAATTGGTTTGTCCATGAGTCAATGCTTAGTATTTGTAGGAAAACATGTAAACCCCCCCTTCCCTCCCCCCAAAAACAAATAAGAGCCTCATCGCATACATGAAGCGTGTGTGATAAGGTTTTCATGCATGCGATGAGGTTAGGGCCAAAGTTTGAGCATTTTATTCGGAACTTTAAGGAGAAATATTTTTTGGTCAATTTAATATTTTATGATCTATTTGTATCAACCACTCAAATTAAATTGTTGATATTCAGTATGTTTTTAACTTTTAACCATGTTCTTTGAACCCCCATGTTCTCTCATAGTCTCAACTAGGCATTTTAAAGCCCAATTAGTATTTATTTATTTATTTTTAATGCTATTGACAGTTGATTTGACAAATTTTAACCTCTTTACAATCTCTGTTATATCATTGTTTGACTCTCCTAGCTCAAAAAGGCAACTCCACTTTAGTATCGACAAATTTCACGAAGATCAAGATAGTGAAAGAATAAAAATCAAGTAGAGGACCATCATGCACTCTTGACATGATGGTCACTTTACAAATAAAAAGTTCTTTTAGGTGGGTGGGGGGGGGGGGTAAGGGCCAAAATTCAAATTTCTAGGAATGAGGTTTCCATACATTTACACTTGGATTAGGTTAGAGTAGAATTTCTATTTTGTATAAATAAAAAATTTAAAAAATCAAGTAAAGGAGTAGCCTATGTGCAGGATGAGAGACTACAGAGTAACACAAAGAAGAGGAGTAGCCTATGTGCAAGGTTGGATGTTTTTTGTCTAATATTTTGGTCATTAAGTAGAAGATTTTGGATTAAAATTAAAAAAGCTTGCTTTTAATTCCTTTCATTTTGTTTCATTTAATTGCTATGTTACTTACTTTTCCTATTCATTTAACGAGAAATTTCCTTTCACTCACCTTCATCTCCGAGTTTACCTTCTAAAAAAAAATACAAACAATAATATAGGCAATTTTTTACACATTTTTTATAGGCAGTTAAATGTACAATTGGGACTAAAATAATGGTTATAAATAATAGACTTTTTTTAACGCTGATTATTTATTTGCTATATTCCAATTTAGGGACATGGATTTTAAATCGTAGTTGTGCAATTTCCTCAGGTACGGCGGACTCCTTCAAGATTTGGTAGTTATAAGGTGAATTGTGCTTTACATTATAATTCCTTTTTGAATTCATTAGAAATGCAAATGGTCAAGTGATTGCTGCTAAGAGTTCAAAATTGCCTTCTTTGGCCTCTTGATTGGATTCATTTGTTTTTGCTGTGGTTGCTATTATTCGGTTTTGTTCATAATTTAGTTTGTTTGAATTGGAAATTGAATTGGATAATAAAGAGTCAGTTCAACACTTAAGGCTTTTACTACCTTCTGCGCCTACATTTAATGACACTTTTTTTTTTGGGTTTTTTATGGTTACCATCTTATGAAAGTTGGAGGAGTTTTGATCACCTAAATTTTGCGTTAAGTGAAGACACTCTTTTCTTTACAAGCAAGGGTAGGGTCACCAGGTCTTTGGAGCATGTTATTTTGAACCAACTCAAGATTTAATCCGACTCTTATGACCTGTTGATAAATAGTTAAATCCAACCAAAAACCTCTTTATTCATACCTAAAATCCTTTTTACGGCCTTCAACTTAGCATAAATCATTTACATAAGAACTCTTTATGCTCAACCCAAAAATTGTAAAACTTGAAAAGGTTTAGGACCAGATAAGGAAGATGCCCTAAATGTGATGAGGTTTGGTGTGTGATCTGAGAAGTTTTTTTTTGCCACTTAGCATGATTTTCCTAATATATTCGTTATATGGCAGGAAAACTAAACATAATAGTTATGTAGTAGAAGCAAAACCTAGGTAGCAAGATCAAATCAAAGAAGAGAAGAGAGAAACAAATCTGGAGAAGAGAATAGCTCTGATCAACGCATAAAGGATCTTGAGTTTTTAAGACTCGAGTTCCACGTGGACTTCTTTAGTCCACCGTAGCTTTTCCACCACTTAGAACTCAAAGACTCGAGTTTATTCGTAGAACTTGAGTCTCAAAAACTCAAGATACTACTTAACTAATATGTTTGGTTCTAATTCTACATAACGAAAACATTAGAGAAATCATGCTAAATGGCAAAAATAAACCCCCTGTTATCTGATAAACCAGAGGCCAGGAACTCCATGAAGGTATGATCAAATCTAGTTAACCACTCCATGTTACATGAGCTTGACTAACTTCTTACCTAACTTCTTCATGGAAAGTTAAGACAGTATTCAATGCTAAATTATTAGGCTCTAAGTGTGGGTTTGAATATTGCTTATTTTGTTGAAAACTGAAAACAATAAAAAAATAATTTCCAATTACTATTCATTAATGAAATACTGTTCATTTGCCTATTTGAGGCACTGGACTTAAAAAAAAAACAAAAAACAAAAAAGACAAGCACAGAAAAGAAGTGACTCCTCTCTATAACCCCTCCTACAGAAAAAACAAGCAGAGTCCCCTGTTAAGCCCGATGCAGCTACCTTGCTCTTGTTGATCATATATACTTCAAGGAAAGCCAACCAATGAAACTATACTTACAAATTGCATTTGAACACCATATTAGCTTACACCAAGACACCTCTTCTTTCTTGCTTCTGAGTCTCTCCCTTGACTCAGAAGAAGCTGACCAGATTGCGATGTACTCTTCCTTGACCTTCAGCAGATTCAGCTTGCCCTGGATTTTAACCAGGTTTTTAGATCTTGTTGGCTTCCAGATTTGACCCTTATTCTTCAAAACACTAACTAAAATAACTTAGCTTCAACGGCATTTACTACATCATAGACCATTCTATGTCCAGAAAATTTGATAAATAATACCATCGAAGATGCCATCTATCTAGTCAGACCCCCCAAAAAAAAAAACACCTCTTTCATCCCAAAGCTTTTTATTTTTATTTTTTTATATGTCTCTTTCATCCCAAAACTTTATAGCATAGGAACTGCATGTTTAGCCACTTCCCTAAGTTTCAATAATTTCCACGACCCCTATGTACACTCTTGGGGACCTTCACTATCTAGAGGCATTTACCCAGTTGCCCTTCAACAACACCTCATGGACCTATGCTACCCACAAGAAACCAGCTTGAGTGGACATATTCAATGTGACTTATAAGTACTTCCATATTCCAATATTCCACCCTTCTAAGCCCCAAACCTTCCATTTTGAGTGCATATTTGATCCCACTTAGGAAGCAATACATGAGCATTCCTGACCAGTACATCTGGACACTATGCAGCATCGAGTGAATTAGGAGTTCGCCTAAGAAAGAGGGTTGTAATCCAAGAGTTAAACCTAGCAATGATCTTCTTGGTTAGAGGATTGCAGTCCTTTGAGCTAAGCTTTCTAGTGATAACGAGGTTTTCCAAAAATTATGATTGGGAGGTTTCCTGCTTTGAATTGCACAAAAAGGGATTTGTAGCAGGAGATCAAGAGTTACAGCAGCACAAAATACCCCACTCTTGTTCCCAATTATAGAAAAACCAGAAAGACCATTGAAGTTCTTCAGCGCATCCCTTATCAGTTGTTTTAAAGGTAGATCAGCAACTACAAATAGTAAAAGATCATCTATAAAGGTCAAATAAGTAATTCTTTGGCCTGCACATTGGGATGGAACTTAAAGTTCTGAGATTCACTGAATCTTGATCTCGTTATTTTAATAAAAGCCTCCATTTCAAGGACAAAAGGATAGAGGAAAAAGAGCCCCCTGTCTAATAGCTTTCCCACACTTAAAAGTATCCTACCAAACCTTCATTTATTGTCATAGAATATTTTGGGCTTATGATACACCTTACTTATCAAAAGAAAAAATACCTCACAAACCCATCCCACCCAACCCACCCATTTAACATTCATTCACATACATAATTACAAATGCCAAAAACTTATAAATTACCAAGAAACAAACACTGAGGAAAAAAAAATGAAGAACACAAAGAACAAATGAAACCAAGATTCCAGAAACCCTACCTCTGAAGCACTAAGAAATTGGAAAACAATGTGTGGTAATATGGAAGAATGCTGGCATTCTTGCCGGCTCAAGAGGATTTGTTTCTCATTCATCATAGGATCCTTGAGAGCTCTCATTTAAGGAATACGTAATTGGTAGTTGGCTTTGGTGAAACGTTAGGGTTTTGAGAATTCCCAATCAATTATAAACCGGTTGCACTTTTGGATTAATTTTACCACCCCTAAATTTTCAGTGATAACTGCTCACCAACTAATGAGCAAGCAGGATGTTTTCAGAGATACTCATCCCCTTGACAAAGTCAGAGTTAATATGATTATCAAATAAAAAAAATAAAAAAATAAAAAGTCAAGAGTTAATAATTTCATTCTAGCAGCCATAGAGTCTATTAGCAAGGATTTTGGAAATACACTCATATTGCACATTTCAACATGATATATGTCTGTTGTAATCATCAACTCTTGACAGTTTCTCAACGTTGGGGATCAAAATAATCATAGTGGAATTTTCTTCTCCAAGAAATCCATCAGATTGGAATAAGGAAGTCACTGCCAAGCACACATTTTGTTGCACAACAAACCAGGAATTTAATATAAAAAAAAGAACCTGAATCTATCAGGTCCATCACTCCCAAAATAGAATGTAGAGATTTTCTCCTACTCCTTTAACAAAAGAAATAATGAACTTCTATTTCAACTAGGAAAAGAAAAACAACACACAATCCTTATTCAACTAGAAAAAGGGAAATATCGTAAATTCAACTAGAAAAAAGAAAACAACACAAAATTTAATTTTAACTAGGAAAATGAAAACAGTAAAGATACAACAAATTTGTTACAATTGATCTGCAACAAACATGCAAAGCAATATGCTCATGCTCTATCAATTGGTTAAAAATTAGAAGTCAATGGTCAAAATTACATGGAAACCAAAAGTTCAACAAATCCCATATAATCTTAGCAACCAATACAAGAAGAAATAAATAAGTAGAAATTAGTACCGCAGGCAAACAGCATCCCCAATGGGGCCATGTCCAAAAAAAACTTAGGCCACTGAAATTGACCGGTCCATGCTTACTAATTTATATAAATGCACTGACTACTTCCATTTCAATGAGCAGCAGTTTAAAAATGTGGTGACCTTAAAGGGTTCTTTCAATTTTTCTCTAGGTCTTCCTTGTTTTCAATTTTTTTCTAGGTCTTCCTAGGTAATTAAAAGATGTTGAAGCAAAAGAAATAGAAGCACTACCAGAATTCTGTTTCAACCAGGGAATGCCAATTGTTGCCAAGGTTGGTGTATATGGGAGCACAGTGGCCTGAACCTTATTCATATGCCTCAGGTACAAACCATTAAAGAAGAATCTTAGCCTTCCAGTTTTGAAGTCGTACGAACATAACCTACCTCGTATAGACAAATACACAACTTCATCATGGAAATTTTGAGCATCCACTACAAAAGAATCCCCAATCGTTTCAGGAGAGTGCCGTACACGATGGATATAATGATCCCTTGATTCTTCACCAAATTGATCTATATTTACATGGTGCTTAAGAACCCAAATGGGCTTGCAAGGATCTGTTAACATCCAGACCCTAAGTTCAGGCATATCTACACACACATAATGAAGATACCCATCTGAATCCCCAAGGCAAGCCAGTCTCACTACATATCTATCCAACCACTTAGGACCTGGTACTGTAATGACTCCAGATAACTCCTCATCCACCTCAAAAGTGATAATGTTCTGATTCTTCGTCAACCAGTAAAACCTTCCATTAACATAAATATGTTTGTTCTTGTGAAGCTCATCCTTGCAATAGCACACTTCAAGGGAAGTTTTCCATTTCCCTGTCTCCGATGAGTAGATCACAAAGGAGTAGGAATTTTGGTCATGTTTTGGTCGCTGAATGCTGACCACTTTAAAGCTAGGGATCATCTTTGCTGAAGAACCAAATGGGTAGAAAGCCAATCCGAAGATGCTACCAACATGACAGTCAGTGGTTCTCAAGGTTAACCGTTCCTGGGTCATTGGGTTCCAAACAACTATGTCCAGCACCTCTACATCCCTAGTTCGACGACTTCTATAACAGATGAGTCCATCACATGAAGCCATAACGACAGAAGTCAGTTGAGGGAAACTTTCATCCATCAATTTAAATATGCCCAATTCACCATTAACACTAGCGTAAAGGAAATAATCATCTCCACGAAAATTCCCCCCATACTCCTTAAACTCTTGAACAAGGAGTCCTGAAATGCATCTTGACCTCTGATGGTGAATCCGCACAAAGGATGGATCAGATATAAGGCTCGTCCATCTCTTGGAGACACACTTGCACCTTAAAAGGTTCTTAGCTGACAAGCGACTTAAAATTTCCATTGCTAAGTCTTCATTTGAAAAAATGACTTCCATTTTTCTTATGAACAAAAACCCAAGTTATAACAAGCTGCAAATGATACAAACAAGAAAGTATTACTATAAAGTATAAACCCAAGTCATAACAGATATAATCACTTCAAAAATCTGCAGTGACACCAAATTGTTACAAAATAACAGAGGTCCAAACTAATGTCCCAATTAATACAGTTTTCAAGACCTGTAAATACAGTTCACTTTTGTCCTATATTGACATTTGACTCCAATTGAAGAAGCAGAATGGAAGACATTTGGAGTGTTTAATTTATTCTCCAGATTCCATTATATGCTAAGGGTTACACATTTCACATAAGCGTGAGTTCCTTTCTCTCTAAGTCCAAACAGCCACATCAAAGAAGTAGAAACTCACCATATAGGCAGATATCCAAACTAGACCATATCCTCCTACCAGATTTTCACACTCAGTTATTCATATAGTTATAATTGATGTAGGGAAATTTGGAATTTTTGTCTATGTCTGCTAGTGGTGGATTTAGAACAGTTACAGAAAAGGGTTATGAGTTTTTTTTTTTTTAAAAATAAAAATAAAAACTCAAAAGTGGTTGGGTGAGTTACATGAAGGTTTTTTGCTATAAAAAAGTATGTGGTTTCAATAGGGAAAAAAAAAATTGATTTTTGATTGAAAAGAGCTAAGAAGAGCAGGGAATATTCTGCACAATTTGTGAATAGTGTGCAGTTGAAAAAGAAAAAGAACCATAATCAAATTCCTCCCAAACCTCAAAAAACTCAATATTTCATTGATAAAAAATATTAAATTCTTTAATAAAGTTGTCTTTGAAAGCCAAAATTATGAAAATTCTGAGTCCCAATTTCTCAAAATATTTTTAAAATGCAAGAAGGAAAAAAAAAAAAAAAAAACATAGTCCTCTCTTAAAGTTGATTTCTCTCATTTTAAATTCCAAACTTCTCTCTCAACAACCAAACAGAGCAAGAAGAATCTATATAAATTCAACCAAAAAAAAAAAAAGAAAAAAAAAAAGCTATCTTTACTACCACTATGGAGTGTGTGATTCTGTATGGTTTTTGCATAGATAATATATCTGAGATTGAAATCACATGAGAGAGAAAGTTTTTACTGTTAAATTGCAGAGAGACTAAAGTGAAACTCAGATTGGCAAGAGGGTAGAAAGTAAAGTGTTTTGGATCCTTGATTGATTTTACTCAAATTGTAATCAACTTGATTAAGTAACCAATTATGTATTCAGATTAAATTTCTTAATAACCATAGTTTAAACATATCACTGAATAATGATGAAATGCAAGAAATTAAATACACAGCCCTGTGGCAAAGAAGTGAAAAACCTACAAAAGCATCTATAGGAAACACCACTACATGGATAAACAGTAACACTAAGAAGAATTTCAATATTTAGAATTGAAGTTTACAGTAGAGACACACTCATATCCCTATTCTTTCCCCTATAGAAACTTATTGATGTGACCCCACAATTTGCTCCAAGTTGCTTGGGTAGAACAAGAGTCCAATTTCTATCCAATTTCTATATGAACACAAGTCACAACTAGATGGTGGTTATGTCAACAAAAACAAAAAACGGATGGTGCTCATATAGAAATTTTCAAACCAATAAGCTAATATATTAGGTTGCAGATAATAAATGTGGAAAATGTATACACATTGCACTTGTGTAATATAAGAACAATGCCCTACATGAAAATCATTATAAAAAAATTAAGGACATGGTAAAATTGATATATAATTCAAAATTAAAGAATTTGTGTTTGTGTGTCTCTCATATGCATTGGAAGTAGAGGTAATTTACACAACTTTAAAGAGCAACAACCATAGAGACACATTGTTTCCATGGTAATTTAAAGTGATAATTTTTTTAACCATGCTTCTCATCCCTATCTTTTGAAACTTTAATTAACGAGGTATTCCATGTAAGAAAAGCACATAACAAAGACCCAAAACACTACTACCTGCCATCATATATATATATATATATATATATACATATATACTTAAAGCCAAAGCTGAAAGAAAATCTAAAATCTAATTATATTCTTCTTTTTTTTTTTTTTTTTTTGAGAATAATTATATTCTAAATTGGATAGCTAATTTTGACCCACATGACCCATTTAAAATTTTTAATTTTTGTGCCAAAATGAATGATGCATTAACACTTGACATAAAAACCAAGAAGACTATAATAATAGCACTCAAACCTCTTAAAGCTTATCTTTTTATTTTTAAAAAATGTATTAAAAGAAATATGTGCCTCCTCTCTTACATCACATACATAGACAACTGATCTTCCCACCCTAATGCTCTCAGTTTCTAGCCTTTTTTAGTCCCTCAAATCCCTTTCTAAACTCAGCTACCTAGGCCTTAGCACAGCCACAGCATTAAATTCTCCAAAATATAGTTTTGTCTTAGAAAACACAAAGCTTGAAATTCAGAGGCCTAAACGTCTCAAAAGTTTTGAAAAACAAATAGGATGAAAAGGGATTCCATAAAAAAGTGACAATCATAACATAGTCCTCCTCTTGTGACAGTAAATTTGATTTCAATTAAATTCCAAGTTTCTGTGTCTCAGCAACCAAACAGAGCATGAAGATTAATCAATAAAAATTCAAACAATACAAAAGAAGCTACCTTTACTACCTGTATGGTTTTTGCATCACATCAAAGAATCATTCAGAGAGAGAAACATGAAAGTTCTGATAATAAAAATCAGATGAAACAGAGAGTTTTTTTTACCTTTCTAAATAGCAGAGAGACCGATCACAGTCTATGTTTTCCCGGAGAGTGTGGAAAATAAAACATCGTCGTACGCCGACCAAACTGGTTTTTAGATTCGGCGATATGTACTTAGTGAAAATTGTTTTTTTCTTTTAAAAACTTCGATGGTTTCTAGATTCGGTGATAAGTGTTTTGTGGTGAGTTCTAACTTAAATCGAGTTAGTAATACTTTTCGGGTTTCCATGCATTCATGTAATTATTACGATATTTCTCACAAAAAAAAAAAAATGTAATTATTACGATATAGTACTTTGACTTGTGACTTGTAAAAATTTGATAAGTTAAAAATAAAAATTAAAAAAAAAAGTTAAAATATTTGTTTGATCCAAAGGCTGAGATTAAAAAGTCAATCTTCAACTTTTTTATCTCACCCTCTAGTTTAGTTTTGTTGCAATTACTATTGCATATGTGATAAAAATTACCCGTTGAACTATCCTATTTAAGTAAAAATATCATTTTGGTCCTTATATTTTGAGGTAACTATTAATTTAATTTCTACATTGTGAAAACAATCAATTAAGTCAATGTTATTTTTAAAATTGCTGTTAATTTGATCCCCTACTGTCAAATCATAACGTTTTTTTTGCACTTTCTTGACAACCAAATACAAAAACACAAAACAAATTTATTAATCTTCAACTAGTAGACATATATATCAACTCAACACCTACTGCAAACCTAGATTTGGACTGAAAATGACTACAAATTGAAAATAATAGGTACCAAATTAACTACAAGTTTAAAATAATATGGACCAATTTGAATGCCACAAAAATGTAAAGACCAAATTAATTGCAAGTTGAAATATTATGGACCAAATTGATTCTAACCCAAAATGGTATATTCACCAATTTTTTAACTAAAAGTCTCCTTGTAGATACTTAACATACTTCTCTTTTGGTCTAAAAATGTTTCAATCTCTTCTGCTTCAACATTTATTGATTGCCAAGGAAGACCAAGAAAAAAAACTAAAAGAACAATTAAGGTCACCACAATTTTAAAACCCAGATCAACCTAATATATGTCAAATGTGGGTCTTAGTACACACTCAATCAACATCCAATTGATCTGTGGTGTCACATCCACTATAAAAAGGATTTTCCTTGACTCTTTTTATTCTCATTAATCTTTTTAGGTTAAAAGTTGAAGAGGTATAAAGAGATTTGGTTTTGTGACAAACAAGAAAGATCTTCGTGAGTAGATCTTCTATGATAATAATTATTGAAACGTTGAATGCTAACTTTTACTGGTATAATGGTTTTGTTTTGCTTCATCTTTTTACTTTTTGTTGAAATCCAAAATATCACAAGAATCGTATTGAGGCCCAAAAATCACAAACATTGAAATCTAAACCCAATTAAGCCCTTAAAGAAAGGGCAAGGCCCAATCCGCCGACCAAGACCCACTTAAAATAAGTAAAAGGAAGCCCAAACCCATGAATGGGCAAGTTTTGGGCCTTAGAAAAGAAAGGAAAAGGAAAAAGGAAGCTCAACTTAGCCTTTGTAAGGGAAACTTCTTGGGGACCCTAGAAAAGGACTAGACCAGGATACCTTGGGACTCCCAGAAACCTGGGATCCTTGGGAAATGCAAAGAGAAATTAGCTGGGATTGGAACAACTCAAGAAAGCATGCTCATGGGCACAAAAACGAAGATGGGTATGTCCCATTAGGTGCCCATGATTTATAAAAAGGCTAATGACTTAGGAATCAACAATTCATAAATAAATAAATGAATGAATAAATAAAAAGAAGCTTGATACCTTAGGGAACGTAGGAAGGTAAACCATGAAGGAAGGTGGCTGGGATCTTTCAACTTGAGTGAGAGAGATCTGCCCATTTAAAGAAAATGACAAAAGGTGAAGTAGCCAAAAGGTGGGTTTGAAAAGTAGCATCTAGAAGCTTTGGAAAGAGAAGATTGAAAGTCAGCTCTTAGGATCTCCCAAAAGAGGAAGGTCAGCTGAGAACTTTTTGAGGGGAACCCTCAAAAGGGGAAAATAATAAGGAAATAAGGAAGGAACCATCCACCAATGTTACTAACACAACATTGGTCTTGGTACCTAAGGCAGCAGATGGAGGGAATCAGTGGTACATCAAAAATCCTAGGAAGGTACTATAAAAGGGGATGAAGCCATCAACAAAACCCATTCAGCAATAGAGAATCAGAGCAAAAAAGTCCTTTGAAAAACTTCTTTAGAATTCATAAAAGCAGAAAAAAGGGAAAACAATGTGAGGGATCCTAAGATAGGCACTAAGGGATACACTTAGATTCAAAGGGATTCAAATCTCAAAAGTCTTAGAAGTCTACAAAGAGCTATCTAAGTCTGTGACTTTTGAAATTATTTGGACCTTGCGACATACTCTAGTGGAGAAAGGATCTAATGTACTACAACTAAAAAAATAATGAAATATTACTTATCATTCCGATGATCTCTGATGTTTTATTTGCCTTTTATTATTCTTTTACTGTTCCTTTCCTTACTGTACAATACATGTATATTTTGTATGCATAAATGTGTATGTGTTGTAAGAATCATATTTTGTGCACAACTTGGTTTGAAATCAGCCCAACATAGCTGCAGTGAATCAAGCCTAGCCCACCAAACCACAAGCATAAGGCCCATGATCCCTGTTTTCTACTTGGGTCTGGATATTGTATAAAAAAAATTAATAAAAAAAATCCACACCTTTATATTTGATTTTTTCACCTTTGTATGGTGAAGGCCCTAAAGTCAAAATGGAATGCATGTTTTGGTATTTTTGATATAAGAGTTTTTTAATTTTTTGTTTAAAAAAAATAGAAGGAAAAAGAAAAGAGAATTGCATCTCCAACTAAAATTTTTAAGTTAATTAATAAATTAATGTAAATTGAGTTTTGAAAAACCAAAAAACAAAAAATTCAACAAAACTACGACAATATATAGAACATATAGACCTTGATATTTATCTTGGATATATTGTATGATTAATTAGCATTTGTCTAAAAAAATACTATTATTAAACAGTAAATTAAATTAAAATTTTTTCTCAAAATTTTTAAATTTTTTTTTTTTTGGGTTTGCTAGTTTGTTTTTTAGGGAAGAACGTGAAGTTCATGGTCTGGGAAAGAAGAAATGTTCTTACAAAAAACAAAAAAAGCAAAAAAAAAAAAAAAAACAAAAAACAAAAGAAAAGTAAAAAAAAAATATATATATATATATATATATTAATTAGATTAATGGTTATTTTAATTTTTTTTTTAATTTTCTTATCCAACTTTTTTTTTATTAATTAAATCTGTTGTTAAGGGGAAAATTTTTGATGTTCCCAAATAGAATATGGGGTAGCCAAGCCGAAACTCAACAATGGGCCCTTGAAATAAAGCCCAAAGGCTATCGGTGTGGTGTAAGTCCGCCTAAGTAAGAGATGGAGGTTGCACCCTAATAAGAAGACAACAATAAAACCCAATAAACACGTTAATATTGTTAGTTTGTTATATTATTAGTCTTTTTACGGCGTCATAGTTCAAATCAGTCCTCTAGCAGTACGGTATTATCTTCAGCGGTAGGGGTGAAATTATACTCAGAGTCCAGCAGTCAATGATTAAATAAATTTAGGAAAATGTTCACTCCTGGGGGTCCTTGTGTGTCTTGGTCAAGGGAATTTATAGTACTTTCAGCCATTATTATATCAATGTGAGGGAAAAATTCAATTGTTACAAATACATTATATCATTCATCATAATAATAATAAACAATAATCAAAGGCTCCATAGTTACAAATAAAAGAGGAAAAATAGGATGGAATGAAGGGAGAGAAAGATCCCCAACTCAATGCAGCAAGTATTAAACTAAGATTTTGGTGAGTGTATAATTATAAGGCATGAATAAGGTGAATGTGGACTATTTTGAGTGAGTGAGATGGGATTAACACTGAGATTGAAGCTTTTTGTGAGTAATGGGCCGTTTCTGTCTAGTTGGAGGACATTTTTGAGCTGTGGTTGTGTAGAGGGATGAGAAAAATATCTAAAATTAGATGAGTGTAGGCTAAAGATAATAAGTGGTGAGTTTAAGGAAAGCTAAACCATGAGCAAAGTAGTAAACAAACCAAGGGTTTCAAAGGGAGTGGTTGTCCTGGTTAGTTATGGGACGTTTATGGAATAGGAATGTGTAAGTAAGGTGGTGAATGTTGGTGTTATGGTGACTATAGGGTAAGAAAGGTTGTGAGTGAGCTCAAGAGAGCTTGGGGAAGCTTAAAGAAAGCTTAATAGGGGTTGAATTTCTGCAGAATGTAGTCAATGACAGAAGTTCTTAGAGAGGCTTCTTCCTTTTTCCCCAGTAGGCTAAGGTGTGTATGTTTTTATAATGGAGCTTTAGAGAAGCATTGATTGACAAGAAGCCAAAAATGCATGACTCATCAGGGGTGACGAAATCAAGGTTTAACTTTCCTAAGATTTTTGATCAGAAGTAGGAAAATCCACTTCGAGGGTTTGTCTTGCTTCTTTGGATAATGATGGGATTTTAGAGCTTTTTGCATTAAGTGCCAAGATTTTCGGGGCTAAGCTTAATTATTGTATATCAAGAGTGACTCCTAATGTTGCAAACTAAGATTTGGTCCCCCAAGAAGTAAGATTTCAACACCCCAAGCTAGGTGTCAAGTTTTAGTCTACTTTAGGGGGTTCCGTTGGAGATCCCTTTATGCGTTCAAACCACATGTTCCCAAATTTTCCCCTTTAGGATTCATGGGCTTGGTATATGAATCATGTCTTGATCATTTTTAATATTTATAGCATTAATTTGTTGAAGTTTGGATAATTTGGTCTCAGCTCCCCTTCCGTTGGAGGTGCAGTCTTGAGGAAGATCATGGAGTCTCTTCATCTTTTTGACCTCAACTGATATGACAGCCCTTGGGCACTATTCACGTCAGGTAGAGGGTGGCAAAAAATTGATGGGACATCTCTTAGTCCATTCTCAAATGTTTGGTTTCCTTGTATGAGTCTCTAGTTGCCTTTTGGTTAGTTGCTTGTGTTTTTTTGCTTGGGTTTGCTCACATGGGTTGGGTTGTGTGCACATGTTGTCATGAGCTTTCATTCCTCATGGATTTTATTAGTAAATATTTTTGGGTTTTTCATAAATACTTGCAATGGGCCTTTGAGCAATTAGTTGTAATGTTTGAAACAATAGGACAAGTTTCAAAATACTTTTGTAAATACTATTTACTTTGATGAATTCCATGTTGCAATAATGTTCATGGTTTCTAATAATCGCATCATAACTTGAATGATGAGCTTGTGGGTTTGAATGTTTGCCATGAGTGTCAAAGGCATATATTATGGATGTCGCGATGCAAATGATATCCATGTATTTCATGGGTTTATAACAATAAATATATGTCATGGGTCTAATAATCATAACTCTCCATGGGCTTTTACAAAATGATTGCCATGGGTTTTGAGAATAGACAATTCATAAATTCCATGAGCTTGTAATATTGTAATAATATGTTTAAAAAATTAAAGTATTGTTTATTATCGGACTTTTAAGTGAAATAATTATGATATAGTATTTTGCCGAGTATTTAATAACCTTGGACTTTTGATAGAATAGTGTCAAGTAGTTAGTTTGGGCTTTTAATGGTGCCAACGCAAGTTGAGTTTTGGATATTGCCAATGAGAATTGGGCTTTGATATTGCCAATGAGAATTGGGTTTTAAATAGTGCCAATGTAAGTTGGGCTTTTAATGTTGCCAATGAAAATTGAGTTTTGATGTTGTCAATGAAAATTGGGTTTTAAATAGTGCCAATGTAAGTTGGACTTTTGATATTGCCAATGAAAATTGGGCTTTGATGTTGTCAATGAGAATTGGGTTTTGGACAAATAAATTGCCATGGGTTTAAATGATGGGCTTTGATCATGGATTTGAATTCCATTAATAAAATTGTTTTGCCATGGACTTGAATCATGACCTTCTCAAATATTGCCCAGCATAAGTATTCTTGGGCTTTAAATAGAATATGATAATAAAATTGGATAAAATATGAGTTTTGGGGCTTTTTTTGTGATAGTTTATATCATAACCCAATTTAGATAATGAGATATGAAACATTTGTGATTAACTTAATAATTTTTCCAAAAATTATTTGAGAAAACTCAATAACTTATTAGTGGTGTTTGAAAATAAATAGGTGGTACCCAAATAAAATTAGGTGTAAAAAAAAAAAGTACCCTAACATCTGGCATGGCATTTAAAAATGCCAAATAATTTTTTAATGGCCACGTAAGCGCCATGTCAGAAAGAATGGCACTCGATCTGCTATGTAAGAGTTTTCTGTTAGTGGGTCGACGGTAGGGACCAAAATAAAATTGATTTTCTATTTTTAAGAATTAGAATAGTAGCAAAATCAAAATATGAACAAAAATAGAAATCAGCCCAAAATGTAAGGATCAAAAATATTTTTGCATTCAAAGTTTGAACCATAAGTTATGCATGATCATATATGACTTGTGGAATTTGTCTTGTTTATGATCTTTGGTTTTGTTGTGGGGGAATCCACATAACATCTAATAAAACTACTAATTGTCACGTGGAAGATATTTACAATGAGGAAATATGTTGATATTTGTGGCATTCTAGAATGAGATGTGCATGAGATGTTCCTCGAGCATAGTCAATTTATGGAAGAATATATATATATATATATATATAGATGCAAAATAATTTGGAAGAAGTAGTTGGGACAAGTCCAATATACAATGATGAAAAGAAGTTATCAATGAAGATACTAAAGAATTTTATGACAACCTGAAAGATTATTAGCAGCTTTCGAATGAAGTTGCATGAGATTTAAATAACTTGAAATGTATTTATTATTGGAAGAATTAATAACTCACCGTCCCTCTCAAACCCACCAAACACCGTCACACTACCACCCTTCTCTTCATCTCTCTCCACTTGATTAAGCACCTAGTTTCTCTTTTGATTTTCCACTTGTTTAACGACCATAGTTTCTCTTTTGATTTGTTTTGTTTTGTCTTTGGTTGATTTGATGATTTAGGCTTGGGTTTGAAACATGCAAGGGTTTCAGGCCTTTTGGCTATGGTGGATTTGGATTTGAGCCAAGGATGTCAATACCGTACCGGAGGCCGTACCGGTTTGGCCACCGGTACGATATATTTCGGATACCGGTCAATACAAGTGTACCGTTTCGGGTTTACTGCTATTTTTTATATTTATAAATATATATATATATATATATATATGTATGTATGTGTTTGTGTATATATATATTATAATAAATATAAAAGTTTACCATAAAATATTTCCTCAATTTAGAACTAGTTATTCATGGTTTTAGACTTTAGTATCAATTAAAAGGAAAAAAAATAAAAAAAAAATAAAATAGAAAGCTTAAAAGTTACCATTGCATACTAAGAAAACAAATAATACTAATAAGTTAATACAAATAAGTTACCATTTTGTCCTAACAAAAATTCAAAAATTACAAAACTTAAAAAAAAAAAAAAAACTTTTTTCTTGTACCGGCCGGTACGCCCGGTACCGGCCGGTATTGCCCGAAATTGGCCGGTACGGCCGGTACGTGGCCGGTACGGCCGGTATTTTTTCCGGTACGAAACAAGGGGGTCAAGTGTACCGGATTACTGGCCGGTACGGTATATTCCGGCTGGTACGGCCGGTACGGTACGGTATTGACATCCATGATTTGAGCAAGTGGCGTGGTTGTGCCACCAATGATGTGGGTCTGGTGACTGGCAATGGCTACTGGCCATGACCAACGACATTGATTTCGTCAGCTGCCAATGCTATGAAGGTTGGTGGTGGAGTGAGGAGGTGTTGGGTTTTTTTGGTTTTATTTTAAATAGTTGAAATAAGAGAACTCTTAATGGTAGGATTTAATTAAATGGGTGGACATGTGACATACTTTCATTAGTGGAGTATAAAGCACAGCAAGAAAAATGAGACGGAAGATTTGGGCTCACTAACGTATCAAGCATGGTAAAATATGCAAATAAGATCCAAAATAACATTGAATAAGTAAGATAATTCATATTTCAATGGAGTGGGTTGACTGTCAAAAGAAAATTGTTAATATCTTTTTTCCTCTCTCTAAAACTTATTTCTCTAATTTTTTTTTTTTTTACTTTTAGATTTTAAATTAGACTATCAATTTATTTCGATAACCTTTTTTTATTGCATGTAACTATTAACTACTAAATAATAATAATAATAAATTACATAGATTTTGAATATAATAACTCTTTGATTAGTGAATATATACTTAGGACATGATCATTATTCTAATGTGTACTAAAGACAACAAATTATCTTCTTTATTTCATCTTTTTTTTTTTTGAAAAAAAAAAAATTCAATTGTACTGTTACAACAAATAGCAAGGGAGGATTTGAATCTTGGTTCTCCTTATAAAGGAAATCAAATAATACTATTTAACTATAAGATTTTCTGAGTATGTCAACTTTTTTGTACATGGTGATTGTGCCTCACGAATCCTCTTTTCTTGGGAAAATATTTTGCATACTTGTGAGGAAGAAAAGTTGCATATGTAATTAGTCTGGAATAAACGTTAAAACAATTGGTTATTGTAATAACACAAATGTGTGAGTGCACATACTCTACTCTATCAAGGTGTTCTCATTGCTGCCAGTAGACAGATGAAAAACAAAATCAATATCTAGCTTGTAGACAGGGAGAAATTATTTGGCTAAAACTTATTACATACGTGTGTGTGTGCTCGCACACAAGTGTTTTACTTTAACAACTGAAAACGTGGGTTTAATTTTAAAAGACGTGTGCAACAAATACTTAACAAAATATTTTGTAATGTAAGTGTATAACCTCAAGTGCAATAGTATGGATAGAATGGCACCACTCGCCAACTCAGTTTGTACTTGATCTGGGCCCGTGCCCATCTCTGCTATCCGTTGGCCCTATATTGGGCCCTAAGTAGAGAGACATCTCGCCTTTTATTTAAAGAGAGAGAGAGAGAGAGATATTAATATATTATTCTCACCCTGAACCTCTTTGAGTTTTTTTTTTTTTCTTCTCCTTTTTGATAAAACTCTTTGAGTTGTTATTCTGTAAAATATCTATATATACATATATATATTTATATTTACACACATATATGTGTGTGCGCGCATGTGACCACCTGAGGTATGAAGCTAAAGGGTAGCTTTAGACTCGTGAGCTAGACTCGCCAATTTTACTTTCTTTCTTTTTTTTAAATTACTAGCTATCTAAAAAAAAAATGGTTACAATAACTTTTATTTTTTATAATAAGATGATTAGGATGAGAGGGATTTGAACCTTAGATGATTAGATTAAAAACCCTAAGAAGGAGGGGACAAATCTAGAACCAAAGGTGAGCAATTGTTGTTATTGGGGCAATTGCAGTTGTTGTATATCTGCTTTTATGGTTTTTTTTTGGGGGGGGGGGGGGGGGGAGTATGGAACTAAGGAATCAAATAATAGATTGAAATCATACAATTGAAAAAGAGAGATAGATACGCCATTTTTTTCACCCCCTCCCCCCCCCCCTCTTTTCCTTTTCAATTCTCCCTTAGAGGTTTTTTTTTTTTTTTTTTTTTAATATGAGTGAGTTGCACGAGTGAATAGATTTTTTTTTTCATTCTTTTTTTAATTTTGTGTGAGAGTGCCTTTTTCTTCAGTACACTGGCTCAAGGATCTTAGACCAAATAGTTGTAGTTTGGTGGACTGGGCTTGATTTACCTCAGCTAAAAGGGCTGTTTAAGAACCAAGTAGCGCATAGGGCATGTTTCCTATAATACACATAAACTAGCAAAACGAGGATATTTGTATTGAACAACAATGAAAACAGCAAAGGAGTACAAAGTAATCAGGAAATACACAAAATAATTGTTAGGGATCCTCAAATTAATAAGAAATACTTCATTAGTTTTTCTTAATTATGGTTACTATGTGCTCGCTAAGACGTGATACAAGGTTCAAATAAGCTCAAAGATTACAGACTTTGATGGCTATCCAAACCTCTAAGACTTGTAAAATTTGAACCCTTTTGAATCCAAGTATGTGTTATAGTGACTGTTTCTGGAATACCAGGAGATATTTCACTGTTTTCCCTTGAATTTGACAGAGTTCTTTTAGTGGTTTCTTGTGGAGATTTTTTATTGCTCGCTCAAAAATTCCTTCCTTTTTGCTAGCTGCCTTCCCCCCCTTTTATAGTGTCATTCTAGGGTTTCGGGGAACTATTGATTCCCATGTTTTGCTCCCTGGGTACCAGAACCCGTTTTGTGCCCATCACCCCGAAGGTTGAATCTTTTCCTGTTTCTCATATTTTCCTCCTTTTGGTGCTGTTTCTTTGAAAGCCCATGGCTGACTTTCCATTTTGGAGTGTGTTTATTCCTAATTTCACGTTCCTCAAAACTTCTTACCCCTTATGATTCAGCTTTTGGCCATCCTTCCTCTTTGTCATTTTTCCCAAGTGAGCGGAATCCATCTCTGCTAATTCGAAGGTCTTTACTGCTACTTCCTTTTTTATAGCCTCCTCATTCTGGTTCCCCGAGGTACCGTTCCCTTACATCGTGAGTGGTTACTCTAAGTTTTCTGCTTTTCTTGTTGCATCTCTGGTGCCTGAGAAGGACATTTCTGCCCTTCATTTCTTGTGTTTCTTTTGGCATTTCCTCTAAGCTGTCTTAATCCTATCTTAGCTGTGTTACACATCTCGGGGATCTCGAGCCTTTGGCAGCCTCTGGGGATCCCAAATTAGCTCTTTATACTGGTCTTTCTTCAATCTTCTGATCTTGACAGATTGGGCCTTTTTTCTTTTTCTTCCTTCTTTTCTCATAGGCTTTAAGGCTTGTCCCTTTATGGCATTTGGGCTTCAAGTCTTTTGGGCTTACCACCTTTTCTTAGGTTCACTTTCTATGACCTCTTGTGTTATTTCTTTAGGTCTGGGTGTTGTGATTTTTTAGACCTCAACATTTTGTAATTGTGAACTATAAAATTTCGGGTTAAAAAGTGTAATTATTTACTCTTTTTTTATTGCAATTGGGTTGTCCATGAGTCAATGCTTAGTTTTTATAGGAAAACATGTAAATCTTCCCCCTCCCCTCCCCAAAAAAAAGAGCCTCATCGAATGCGATAATGCTAAGGCCAAAGTTTGGGCTTTTTATTCGAAACATTAAGAAGAAAATTTTTTTTGGGTCAATTTAAAATTTTATGATCTATTTGGATCAACCATTCAAATTGAATTGTTGATATTTGGTATGTTTTTAACTCTTAATTGCATTCTTCGGCCCCATGTTCTCTCGTAGTCTCTTGCCGATTTCCACACTAGCAAATCATTTTAAAGCCCGATTAGTACTTGGATTTTTTTAGTGAATGCTATTGACACTTGGTTTGACAAATTTTAACCACTTACAATCTATTTTATATCATTGATTGGCTTTGGTGAAACATTTGGTTTTTGAGAATTCGCAATCAATTACAAAGTAGTTGCACTTTCGGAATAACCCCTCACCAACTCATGAGCAAGCAGGATGTTTTTAGAGATACTCATCCCCTTGACAAACTCAGTTAATATGATTAAAAAAAAAAAAAGAGTCAGTCAATTTTTTCATTCTAACAGCCATAGAGTCTATTAGCAAGGATTTTGGAAATACACTTATATTGCACATCACAACATAATATGTCTGTAATCATCAACTCTTGACGGGTTCTGAACATTGGCGATCAAATTAATCATAGTGGAATTTTCTTCAAGAAATCCATTAGATTGGAATAAGGAAGTCACTGCCAAGCACACATTTTGTTGCACAACTGACCAGAAATTTTTTTTTTCTTTTTAAAAGGAACCTGAATCCATTAGGTCCATCACTCCCAAAAGAGAATATAGATATTTTCACCTACTCCTTTAAGAAAAGAAATAACGAAATTCTACTTCAACTAGGAAAAGAAAAACAACACAGAATCCTAATTCAACTAGAAAAAGGGAAACATTGTAAAATCCAAATTCAACTAAAAAAAAAAACCCGCAACCTCATTTTAACTAGGAAAATGAAAACAGTAAAGATGCAAAAAATTTCTTACAATTGATCTGCAACAAACATGCAAAGCAATATGCTCATGCTCTATCAATTGGTTAAAAATTAGAAGTCAAAGGTCAAAATAACATGGAAACCAAAAGTTCAACAAATCCCATATAATCATAGCAACCATTACAAGAAGAAATAAATAAGTAGAAATTAGTACTGCAGGCAAACAGCATCCCCCATGGGGCCATGTAAAAAAAAACTTAGGCCAATGAAATTGACCGGTCCATGCTTGCTTAATTTATATAAATGCACTGACTACTTCCATTTCAATGAGCAGCAGTTTAAAAATGTGGTGATCTTAAAGGTTTCTTTCAATTTTTCTCTAGGTCTTCCCTGTTTTCAATTTTTTTCTAGGTCTTCCTTGGTAATTAAAAGACGTTGAAGCAAAAGAGATAGAAGCACCACCAGAATACTGTTTCAACCAGGGAATGCCAATTGTTGCCAAGGTTGGTGTATATGGGAGCACAGTGGCTTGAACTTCAGTCATATGTCTCAGGTACAAGCCATTAAAGAAGAATCTTAGCCTTCCAGTTTTGAAATCGTACGAACATAACCTACCTCGTATAGACAAATACACAACTTCATCATGGAAAGTTTGAGCGTCCACTACAAATGAATCCCCAATCATTTCAGGAGAGTGCCGTACACGATGGATATAATGATCCCTTGATTCTTCACCAAATTGATCTATATTTAAATGGTGCTTAAGAACCCAAATGGGCTTGCAAGGATCTGTTAACATCCAGACCCTAAGTTCAGACATATCTATACACACATAATGAAGATACCCATCTGAATCCCCAAGGCAAGCCAGTCTTGCACCTCCATCCAACCACTTAGAACCTGGTACTGCAATGACTCCAGATAACTCCTCATCCACCTCAAAAGTGATTATGTTCTGATTGCTCGTCAACCAGTAAAACCTTCCATTAACATAAATATGTTTGTTCTTGTGAAGCTCATCCTTGCAATAGCACACTTCAAGGGAAGTTTTCCATTTGCCTGTCTCCGATGAGTAGATCACAAAGGAATAGGAATTTTGGTCATGTTTTGGACGCTGAATGCTGACCACTTTAAAGCAAGGGATCATCTTTGCTGAAGAACCAAATGGGTAGAAAGCCAATCCGAAGATGCTACCAACATAGCAGCCAGTGGGTCTCAAGGTTAACCGTTCCTGGGTCATTGGGTTCCAAACAACTATGTGCAGCACCTCTACATCCCTAGTTCGACGACTTCTATAACAGATGAGTCCATCACATGAAGCCATAATGACAGAAGTCGGTTGAGGGAAACTTTCATCCATCAATTTAAATATGCCCAATTCACCATTAACACCAGCATAAAGGAAATAATCATCTCCAAAAAAATTACCCCCATACTCCTTAAACTCTTGAACAAGGAGTCCCGAAATGCATCTTGACCTCTGATGGTGAATACGCACAAAGGATGGATCAGATATAAGGCTCGTCCACCTCTTGGATACACCCTTGCACCTTAAAAGGTTCTTAGGTGACAAGCGACTTAAAATTTCCATTGCTAAATCCTCATTTGAAAAAATGACTTCCATTTTTCTTATGAGCAAAAACCCAAGTTATAACAGGCTGCAAATGATACAAACAAGAAAGTATTACCGTAAAGTATAAACCCAAGTCATAACAAAGATAATCACTTCAAAAATCTGCAGTGACACCAAATTGTTACAAAATAACAGAGGTCCAAACTAATGTCCCAATTAATACAGTTTTCAAGACCTGTAAATACAATTCACTTTTATCCTATATTGACATTTGACTCCAATTGAAGAAGCAGAGTGGATGACATATGGAGTGTTTTATTTATTCTCTAGACTCCACTATATGTTAGAGGTCGCATAAAACACATTTCACTTGGATAATTTATTATTGTATACAAGCATTTTCCCATAATGCTTCTCTGTTTTCTACAAAGTATGGAGGATGCATAGCTTGAAGCTACGTAAAAAAGTAAAGTTGGACCCTCTAGAATTCCATAGGAAAATTAAGGCAGCTATGGCATGTTTTGCCCGAAGAACACAAATGATAGGTATAGTATAATAAGGGATACGGAAGAAGGGTGTTGTCACCCGGGGCTGGATTAAGATCAATATCGATGCTGCTTGGAGGAAGGGAAAGGCACAACACAAGAAAATTGGTACGTTCGGAACTAGATCAGAATATTAACTATATTAGAAGCGTAAGGAGTGCAAGGATGCCAGGTTTTGTTTGAACTAAAATTTTTCTGGTATTTTGGTTCCTGAGTCTCTCCCATCTTTTGTATCTGATGTATTTTTTATCAGTAAATAAAAATTTTATTGAAGAGGAGAGAGAGGAAAAAAACAGGTCCAAGTATACAGGTAGGGTACTACAGAACCCTAAAAACAAGAAAAGGAAAGAAAGACTAACAAAGAAAGCTTGAAAGTATTTCAGATAAAGTGCCAACCAGCTGTGACTTAAGTTGATCCATCAAACATTCTTTATCTTCAAATAAGCATGAGTTCCTTTCTCTCTAAGTCCAAACAGCCACATCAAACAAGTAGAAATTACTCACCATATAGGCAGATATCCAAACTAGACCATATCCTCCTACCAGATTTTCGCACTCAGTTTTCATATAGTTATAACTGGTGTAGGAAAATTTGGAATTTTTGTCTATGTCTGCCAGTGGTGGATTTAGAACAGTTACAGAAAAGGGTTATGAGGTTTTTTATAAAACTAAAAAGTGGTTGGGTGTGTTACATGAACGCTTCAATAGGAAAATAAAAAACTTTGACTTTTGTTCAAAAGAGCTAAGAAGAGCTGGGATTGAATTTCTGTACAATTTGTGAATAGTGTGCAGTTGAAAAAGAAAAAGAACCATAATCAAATTTCTCCCAATCCTCAAAAAACTCAATAAAGTTGTCTTTGAAAACCAAAATCATGAAAATTCTGAGTCCTAACATCTCAAAAGATTTTTAAAATACAAGGAAAAAAAAAAACCAACATTAACGTAGTCCTCTCTTAAAGTTGATTTCTCTCATTTTAAATTCCAAACTTCTCTCTCAGCAACCAAACAGAGCAAGAAGATTAATCTATATAAATTCAAAAAAAAAAAAGCTATCTTTACTACTTTGTTTATTGTATGTTGGTGTATGATAGAATCTAATTTTTTTTTTTTTTTTTTCTTATAAGTACCTGTAAAAATATTTTAAAACTTATCTTTTTATTTTAAAAAAATTATTAAAAGAAATATGTGCCTCCTCTCTCAAACTACAACCCCATCGCCTATCTCAAATTCTACACTTACATCGCATACATAGACAACTGATCTTCCCACCCTAATGCTCTCAGTTTCTAGCCTTTTTTTGTCCCTCAAATTCCTTTCTAAACTCAGTTACCTAGGCCTTTGCACAGCCACAGCATTAAATTCTCCAAAATATAGTTGTCTTAGAAAACACAAAGCATGAAATTCAGAGGCCTAAACGTCTCAAACGTTTTGAAAAAACAAATAGGATGAAAAGGGATTCCATAAAATTGTGACAATCATCATAGTCCTCCTCTTGTGACAGTAAAATTGATTTCTCAGCAACCAAACAGAGCATGAAGATTAATCAATATAAATTCAAACAATACAAAAGAAGCTATCTTTACTACCTATATGGTTTTTGCATCACATCAAAGAATCATTCAGATAGAGAAAGATGATAGTTCTGATAATAAAAATAAGATGAAACAGAGAGTTTTTTTTTTTTTTTTTTTTTTTTTTTTTTTTTTTTTTTTTTTTTTACCTTTTTAAATAGCTGAGAGACCGATCATAGAATATGCTTTCCCGGAGAGTGTGGAAAACAAAACATCATCGTACGCCGACCAACTGGTTTTTAGATTCGGCGATAAGTACTGAGTGAAAACTGGTTTTCTAGATTAGTAATACTTTTCGGATTTCGATGCATTCATGTAATTACCACGATATAGTACTTGTGACTTGTGAGCTGAGAGATGTAAAAATAAAAAATAAATATTTAAAATTTAAAAATCGTTTAATCCAAGAGCTGAGATTAAAAAGTGAGTCTTCAACTTTTTATCTCACCCGTTAGTTTAGTATTATTGTATAACTCTTGTGCATGGTACAATAAAAAAAAAAAAAAAAAATCACAATTACAAATAGGCGAAAATACACTTTTAGTCCAAATATTTTAACTTTTTTTCATTTTAATCCCTACATTTTATTTTTTTCACTTTTAGTTCCCAAATCAATTAATGCGTTCTATTTTGGTCATTTCCGTTAGCTCACTACCGGAATTTGCTTAGGTGGCAGACGAACTATTAAAATAATAATAATAAATTTTATTTTACTATTAAAAATGCCATGTCAGCTTATAAATTAAAAAAATTATTTATTAATTTTAACTAAAAAAATTAAAAATAGATCATTTAAAAAAGAAATTAAATTAATTAAATTAAAAAAAATTATTTACATTATGTTCTTCCCAGTCATCATGAAGAACATGTTCATATTCTTCCTCAAATAATATGTTTGGTTGCCGAGGAAATTAAAAAATTCAAGAACATTCCAACACGGAACACATAAAATCAAAGGGCACATATCTACAAAATACAAAGACCTTCAAAGATTCAAAACACAAACAACACAAACCCAAACCCAACACCCGGAACATCACATGAAAAATCAAACCCTCCATACAAACATTAAACCTAGAAACAAACCTATAAATTTCAAACCCAAATTCAAGAAACCCATAAATTTTAAACCCATCAATCTAATAGAGACTAGGGGTGTCAATTCGGGTTAGCGTGTCGGGTTCGTGTCATGTCAAGGTAGGGGTATTCGACTAAATGGCTCAACCCTAACCCGACTCATTTAATAATCATGTCATGATCCTTCAACCCTAACCTAACCTATTAATAAGGCGAGTAGACTTGACCCAACCCATTTGACACGCTTAATAAACGAGCCATGTTGGGTTAACACGAATGTAACACAACCCATTTCAACTTGCATAATATTAAATATAACATCCATCTAGAAATAATTTTTTTTACATCCCAAAAAGCAATGCATACACTTCTAGTCTTCAACTCACATTCAAAATAATATAGTTCAACAAAAATATAACATTCATCTAGAAAATAAATTCTTTACACTTCAACACAAATTCAAAATAACTAAGTTTAACAAAAATAAAATAACATAGTTCAAAAAAAAAATAATAATATCCTTGAAACTCGTCAAATGCTAAGTATCAATATTGAAAGAATTTGAGTAAATAGTAGACTAACCCTGACTATGACCACGATTATTATCTATAGATTCTTTGTTGATGTCAAAATTCATAACATCTTCCACAAGGTCATCCAATTTTATTTGTGCAAGTTCTATACCAAAAAAAAAGTATTAGTAGTTTTAGGGTCTGTAAAGTTTCAATTTCCAATTATATCCCTTATAAAATTTTTGTAATTACTCACTTTTATTTTTAAATTTAAAATATATGTTGGATATAAAAGGTATTTGACAGATCTAAATAAAATAAATATTTATTTGTTAAATGAGTTAATCGGGTTGTGTTAAGTTGGTTATTTCGGGTTGACACAAATAAATTGGCATGTCAAACATGTCTATTGCGGGTTATGCGGGTTGACCCGCTTATGACACGTTTCTTATCGTATTGCTTTCGAGTCAACCTGTTTATGATCCAAACCCATTAAGGTCCAACCTTAACCCGAAAAAATCCGTGTTAGGTTCGCAGGTTGGGTTGAAGATTGACACCCCTAATAGAGACCCATCGATCTGTGAGAGATTGGAGGTAAATACACTTTAAACCCAAATCCAAACCACTGTCGACCTCAGCCCCTCCACTGTCACCGATCAGTCCATCAAGCCACTGCAACCCACACCAATGTCAAACCCATCCAACGATCCACCCCAACTGACCACCGAACCAACCACCACTTCACAACCATTGATCTGACAGAGAGATTTAGAGATTTTCCCAAATCCACAATCTGAGAGAGAGACTTTAGAGCTTTAGAGCTTTAGAAAGATGAAAGAGAGAAGGAGATTTTGATCTGAGAAAGAGATCTTTAGAGATTTTCATTTGGCTAAGCAAACCCAGATCTATGATCTCTCTCTCTTCACCCAACCTCCAACCCAATCGCGCTCCTCCTCACTTGAATTCAACCACATATACTTCCCCACCGCGAGTCCAATGTAGAATAGAATGTAAAACGCCTAGCCGATTCCGGCTCCATAACCCGACATTTATGCTTCAAGAGCTAGTTATGGAAAACGATTTCCGAAACGAATTGGTCTGTGCAGTACCACGCGAAGGACGGAGAGGAAGATGGCGTCGTTTTGAGATGGGAGAGGGAGGGATTGGGAGAGGTAGAGTCGGTGAAGGTGGTGGATTGGGATGTGAGTGTGGTGGTGGAGAAAGAGTTTGAGGGAGTGGAGACTGCTGGTGTTTGGGTCTAGGGTTAGGGATAGGGTTTTATGGTTTGGGATTGTGATGAACACCATGGTTGGTTGTGGTGTGGTTGTTTGAATTCAAAGATTTAATTAATTTAATTTCTTTTTTAAACGATCTGTTTTTTTTTTTTTTTTTTTTGAAAGGTTAAACGATCTGTTTTTAATTTTATTTATTTATTTAAAATTAATAAATAAATTTTTTTAATTTATAAGCTGACGTGGTATTTTTAATAGTAAAATAAAATTTTTTATTATTATTTTAATAGTCCTTCTGCCACCTAAGCAAATTCCTGCAGTGAGCTAACGGAAAGGATCAAAATGGAACGCGTTAATTGATTTAGGGGCTAAAAGTGGAAAAAATAAAATGTAGGGACTAAAATGGAAAAAAGCCAAAATGTAAGGACTAAAAGTGCATTTACGCATTACAAATATATATATATATATATATAGAGAGAGAGAGAGAGATAGAGAGAGACAGAGAGAGATGGATTCAAATTACACCTGGATTTACACATTTTTAAAACCATTTTGGATTTAAGTAAATCCAACGGTAAAAAAAAAAAAAAAAATCTTTCATTAATGCTAATATTCTGATTAAGATCTCATTAATTTTCTCTCATTTATTGTATTTTATATCTATCTCTAAACCAAAAAAAAAAAAAAAAATGTTATATTTGACTCTCTCTCCCTCTACATTTCTCTCTCTAACTCTTTCTCCTCCACCATTGTTGATAGATTGCTGGCTGAAGAAGGAAAAAAATATATAAAAAAATAACTGTAGAACACTACATTAGAGGTTTGTGAGAAGGAAAACAAAAATGAAAACAAAGAGAAAGAGATAGAGAAGGAAAACAAGTAAATGCATACAGGAAGCAAGAACTTGCATTAATCAATAGAAAAGTTTCAACAGATTCTGACAAATGCGCAACTTTTCATGATTTTTCCCTTGGAACCTTTGAAGATTCCTTATATTTTCGTGCCCTGAATGTTGGCCAAATAGTTCTTCAACACAAGCTGTGCTATGCCAGTACAATTATTTGTGATGTTGTAAAACTTTGTCCCTCTTGTCAATACTCATGAACAAAATGGCATAAATACAGTTTTAAAATCGTGATTTTTGGAAGGTGCAGAGATGATGAATTTTGATATCTGGTGATCCAAAATCATATCTTAAATTTTTGATATGGTGATCCAAAATGACCATCAAATCAGATATTTTTGATATCTGGTGTAATTGTAAATCCAAGTATATTCTCTAAAGATATGTAGAGAAGGTGCAGGTGTACAGTTTTAAAATCGTGATTTTGAGGAAGGTGTAGAGACGGTGATTTTTGGAGTGATTGTCAAGTTTTTGAAAATACCCGGAGTTAAGTTTAAGAGCATTCCTATTCTTGTTGTGAATTGCAAGATGGTACAGGTCTAGTCAAGAAATTCTCAAGCCTTAAGACTCTCATGGAAGGAGACCTATTTCAAAGATATTTTCGTGAGACTTAGAAAGAAAACTCTGTAATATTTTTATTTTTCAATGATCTCCATGGAATGGCCAAGTCTGGCACTTTGTCTGGCACTTTTTCTAGAGGGGTTGTACCGTGGTAGTGGGAAGGTGATTGAGGGATGTTGGGCAATAAATGTGAGAAAATTCAGTAAAAGTAGTTGACTTGGCATACAATAATTTTGCGTTAATGAGATAGCAAGTAGTAATTTATCACCATTAGATCTAATGAGAATCTATGGTCTAAAAATGGTGTAACTCTTATAAAGTTACACCAGGTGTAACTTGAACCCATCTTATATATATATATATATATATATATATATATATATCTATGGTTTCAAATTATAGCTAGTGAGTTTTTTTTCTCTCCTCTTGCAAGGGGCGATTCCTCACTGTAGGTGAGACTTTTCTCTATCATTGTCTGTAGTTTTCCTTTCTTATTATACCTAGTGTATTTCTTTTTTTAAAAAAATTATACCTAGTGTAAATGTTATATATTTTTTAAGCCATGGATAAGCCAAAATGGGTAAATAACCCTAGGGTGCCCCTCAACTCAATCTCTAAGTCATTGACTTGCTTTTGTAAATTCTCTAGTTTTCGTAACCAATTGCTGTGATGAGACCGCTCGAGGATATAAAACACAGTTCGTTCCCTCTGCGAAGATTCCTAATTAGAATCTAATCTAGTCTCATGTCCATCTTGCATGTGTTGCTGTTCCCTTCTACGCTTCCTTTCCAACCTCCTACAACCCCTTGAGGATGCCCTCAAATGATTTCCCCCAATAGAACCCTCTTCAGCATGTAATCCCTCCATAGTTGGACAGTATCAAGCTACCTCAAAACCCCAAGTTAAGTAGGA
Source organism: Quercus lobata (assembly GCF_001633185.2). NCBI lineage: Eukaryota > Viridiplantae > Streptophyta > Magnoliopsida > Fagales > Fagaceae > Quercus > Quercus lobata. The sequence continues at coordinate 12,688,396 of NC_044907.1, read as the reverse complement.
CTTCGCATAAACGGCGCAAATTGTAGTACCAAAACCTCCCGTGGCTATAATATTGTGAAAAAGATTTGGGCTCCAATTTATTTACTTGCGGGTTTTCTTACAATCCTACAAGTAGAGCTCCAAGCTTCACTTGGGTTGTCCAAGTAGTATCCCTCTCCCTCCTAGCTTACTCACAATTCCTTCCCCTTCGCATCTACCCTTTTTTCCCTAGTGTTTCCCCATGTATCCCAGTGTTTTTTCCAACCAACCCCTTCTGGCTTGCCTCCTCACCTTGTCGACGCTCGGCCTTGAAAAATAGAGTGGCAGAAAACCGCCACTGTCATCATGGGCCTTCGTTCAACCACTTGCCGTGGCGATGCACCCGCACGCGTGGGGGTCCTCATTGGAGGCCCCTCTTTTGATGATGGTGATTAAGTGTGCACGTGTTTAGTGTGTGCGGCGTGGTTCGCACAAGGCTTCAGGTGCTCTCTCTCTCGATGGTGGAAGGTAGGTCTACCTTTGGCGTTGTGGCAAGAATTTGAGCCAAATTTTAAGTGATTACCAAAGGTAAGTGGAGTCGCCACCAATCATTGGGTATTCTAAGGTGTGATTGATCACCTATTTCTAGTTGATTTTATTACCAATCTCAAGCTAAGAAAAAGGGCATTTTTCCAAATCTAATATGGATCGTAAAAAAAATCTTGATTCTTAGGTCTGAAAGTTTGGTTACGTGTGGGGAATGTGTTAGGCACCCCACAATACATGTCCAAGGAAAGTCCTTTGTTTTGATAAAACCTTAGTTTTCGGAGATTGGTGGTAAAAAACATGGTTTTAGCACTGGCTTTTGCGGCTTAGCATGCATGGGAGCTTTGAGGTTTAGCTTTTGAATGGGTGTGTCCCAATCTATGCTTTCCTAGGGCATTTGAGCAAAGTGCCAGATTTCCATGGCAAAAATCCGGCAACATATCACCTTACTTTCACAGCGAAAATTAGGCATTACTTGGCCTTAGGTGACATATACTGTGACAATCACACCGTAAGGTCTGAGTAGATATATATATATACACACATTATGCACAATGAAAGCACATAGAGTAGGAAAATAAATTCCTACATCCCTAGAGCATGGCCAAAAATATAAGTGCAGGAAAGTAAATAGGGGTCGCCATACTCTACAGATGAGAACGAATGGTATGTGGCACGATATGCCTAATACAAACCATCTAAAAGAGAAATGGAGAAGGAAGGAAGGGGTTTTAAAAGTGTACATAACCAAATGGGAGAAACTAAACCCCTAAACCTACTGAACACAGCCACTTGGATTATATCTACATGCTTGCATCCGCGCTCTTTTTGCTTGAGCCTAGGAGATTGTGCCCTAGCTCTATGCGTCCTTGCTATATGTCTGTACATGCAAAGGTAAAGACAAGAAACCAACAGACAAGCAATGAAAGGAAAAGATGAAAAGAGCATAGGAAGGAGACATAAAACAGATAAGCATGATAGGCATGGCAAGCAAGAAACAAGAAAGCAGGCAAACAAACAAGCAAAAAGGCAAACAAGTAAGAAAGCAAACAAAATGTGGTGTCCAGAGGGACAAATGTAGGTTTGGATCCATAACTTCATTATGTTGAAGCATGACACACTAGCAAGCAGGACTCATGCATGGACATGTAAGCAGATGTGAGAGACCGCGCCCCCCGGCCCGTTTTTATAGGATGTTGGGCTAACTCACGTGAATGAGTGGAATCGTGTTATTACCTCTCAAAATAGAGGTTTAACTAGTTATATTTTTCCATTTAGATTAAGGGTTTTACAATAGAGTCGTCATTTATTTAATTATTGGAAAAATAAGAAAACCATAATTGAAAAATTCCTCATTTTATTAATTTGAAATTGAATTTACATTGCTCCTAGGAAAATTACATGGCTTTAGTCCTAGATACAATCTAAGATAAAGTATACTTTGTTTCCTAGTTATAATCTAGAAATTGAAAATTAGATGGATAAGCATTTGATCTACTAACCCTTGATCTAAACTTGGAGGCTATGTTATAAGTTGGGAAGATGTTAGGCACCCACCTTGCTCGGTGAAACCGGTTTTCTAAACTATGGTTGCCAATATTCATGTCATATCATCCAATATCATATAAATCAATTTATATGTTGAATTTAAAGTGTGTGCATGTGATGACCCTAATTCAATTTATTAAGTATTGCATTTGGATTGAAAAATAAATTCTAGTGAATGTGTATGTATGGTGATATCCTAGATTTAAAGATTTGAAAGAATTATGAAACAAATATATTTTTCATATTTTTGATATGGATTTAGGATCAAAACTAGTGTTTATGAATGAATATGTGATGAACAACCAAGAACATGTGAAGAACACATAAGAACATTTAAGAACATTCAATTACATTCAAGAGAATTTAAATAATTACTATTATGCTTTGATCCTAAATTCTTATCATAGCAATATACAAAACCAGTTAGGAAAATGGATTATACCTTCATGCAAGATCCATATGGTGGAGGAGGAGATTCTTGATGGAGGTCCTAAGAGTGGAGGAAAAGAAGAGATAGGAGAGGGAGAATGAGTCTCACTTAATACCTTGAGTCTCAGGAAGACCAAGATATGACAAGACTACTCAACTGTCACGCCCCAAACCCGATACTCGGATTTGTGACCATGACCGGCATGCTAATATCAAGCCTAAACCTGATATTAACAAGAACCACTTAAACTTTTACAAAACTTCTACCAAAAGCTTTCTTTTTCTTTTTAATCTTTGTTTCTTTACTTAAATTATATAACCTTTTACTTGACATTCAGAGCATCTACATTGTACTCCAAGGAATAACATAATCCACCAATCATTTTATTTCCACACTTTTACATAATACATCGCTTGATACTTTAAAATATACACTTTCATTAGATCCTAAAATAAACAATGCTACAAATCTAAACATCATATTGCTAGTTTAGGATCTATACATATAAAACTAAACCAGCTCCTTCCAAACTCGACTAAGGCTCCCTCTGCTCCAAAATAAAACCTGCTAACTGAAAGAGTGGAAGGGGTGAGCTACACAGCTCAGTAAAGGTAAGATATATGAGAATTCAATAAGGATGCATGTAACCAAATCATTTCATTTTATGAATATTCGAACAGGAGAACATCTTTTCATGCATAGTACTTTATACTATTCATAATAATAGCTTATACGCTCATCATAGGAAATAATTGTTCTCCTTTTTCTTATCGGTTTAAAATTACTAAAACCTTTCGGATTAAACTTCTTTCACTTCCTACAAAGTCGCCATACATATATTCTCATTACAATATAATTATTTTAACTTAAATCAGATGATTGGCAACTCTGTATTAAGCTAGAAACATCTTGACTAATAAGAAAACTTTTCTTTATAAACTTCTTCTCATAGAATGCTACAACTTTCATGATCATAAAACTTAACGTTTCATAAAAACATTTATCTGATAACTTTTAAACATAACTTGTACTTTCATCAGAAACTTTACCTTTATAGCATATCAGAATTTTCAGAAACTTTTATCTTTAATGAACAGCTTTTCTTTTCATTAGAAACTTCTTCTTGCCATGAGAGTTTTCACTTTTCACAATGCATTTAAACAAAATAATTCTCTCATGATTAATAACATAACATAGCTGTTCATAAATAACTTATTGGTTAGCCCGTATCTGATAAGTCTGTACTTATTTGGGAGGCTTCTAGCACCACGGTGCTAGGAATCCAGCATTCCCCACAATGCCAGGTATTCCCGGGATCACATCATCATAATACATATCTTCCAACCATGGGGGTAGGTTGGCTTCCCCCACAAGTTGGTCGTAACCAACAAGGGGCGGGTACAGCAGAGCCAGTCCCACTTAATGGCCAAATCATATAACATTTTCCATGGAAAGCTAGTAATTAACCCCTACTAGCAAAGTTCAAATCACCAGAGGACATAACCCAAAAACATTTTATACTTTACATCATACTGCAATTTCTTATTTTGCATATCATTTGATAATAATAGCATTTTCATTCTTTTCATTAAACATCATGTTCGTGGAATCAATAATAGCATCAATATGCTTAAATCATATACATAAGTTTTTCGAAAACTCACGAACATAACTTTGTCAGAATAATGATTACATGCCATATCTCTAATCAAAAACATTTTAATACATAATATACTTTAAAATAACCTCATGACTTACCAAATGCCCATATAACTTATCCCTTACCTGAAAGCAGAGGAACCGAGAGCCTAAAGTCGAAGGAGCTTAGGCTTGGATACTGGTAACACCTAAACCATAATTCAAAACTTATTACTATCCATAATTCCTTATCATAAACTTCACATTTATCTCAAAGCCTATCTCTTAGAATCAAGGAAGTCCTAATCCCACCTCAACGAGGTTCCCACAAACAAAAAAATACATTCATCAACAACAAGTACAAAATCCTAGAGAAACCAACATTCTTATATTAATCCCATATCTCTAAAAGAGCCAACTTTGTTTCAAAAGGTGCTTTAAGGTCAGGGCAATAATGCAGGCACAAATATAAAATCTTTTAAGCATGATCATGTAACTATATACATTCATATGATAACATACAACACGTCGGGCAAAACAGCTTCATACATACAACCGTCTCATGGTTTAGAACCCCTTCCTCTGAGTAATAAGCCTCAAAACAAGTTATACAAAATTAATCTATGATCGAGACATACTAAAAGACAAGCATATTAAATTATAGCTCAAAACATTCACCCTAACATTCACTGTTCTATTCCAGCAGCATAGGCTCCATTTGTAAAATACAAACGGGTTGCTCAAACACACCCAATTGTTATGAAATTTTACAAAACTACTCCCCTGTATGTTAATTATAAACCATGAAATTTTCGGAGTCAAAGCATAAACCAATAATTTACTAAAAATCACAAAAGACAGTATACTCAAAACTGTCCTGACAGAAATTCATGCAACTTATAATTTAAACCATTATTTTTATGTTCATCCAAATGCTGTGAGACCAATTCAATAACAACCACAAGTGTCTTAGGTTTCATAGGAATTATCCCTAGCATCCAAATTCACTATATACAATTTAATACATAATTTAACATACACAAACACAGAATCTGTCACAGTGACAGCTTCAGTACATATTCTTACAAAATCATCAACAAATAGCAATAGGCCTTAATTTCATTTGGGTATTTTTTTACACTCATAAGACATGTTATATAACACTTACATATGGTCATTTAACCATTTAGAGCAAAATAACCAAAAATCCCAGCAGCAGCATCAAAATACTCATCCTAACTTTTTCTTACTTCCTTAATCATATAAAATCATTAATTAGTAAAAACCCTAATCTACCTTCAACAAACCATCAACACAATTTCAAAGCTTCTTAAAACAGCATATATATATTTATATAGACTTACATGAAAGGGTTTCCCTTTCCTAGTGGCTGGACCAGAAAATATGAGAGGTAGAGAGCTTGGGAGAGTTGAAAGAAGTTTCCTTCTTGCTGCTGGATTTTCTGTCTGAGGCAGCCAGCAAAATAGGATAAGAGGAAGACTTTTGGGTGGGTTTTGTCTTTCTTTTGGTGTGTGAACCGGTTGACTTGAGAGGAAGACTCAAGGGAGCTTCCTAGCACTTTCCTTGGGAGAAAAAGATAGTGAAGTGAGCTGAAATTTCTGATTTCATATGTGTACCCGTAGATAGGATAAGAGCAAGAGAGTTTATGAGATGTCCTAGAGCTTGAGAAAGTCAAAGAAGAGGTTAGGTGGAGTTTGCTCATTGCTTGTCCAAGTCTTGGTCTATGGGGTTTGTCATCATTCATGGTTCTAGGCTTTACATGTGTTGATTTTCAATTGATTGCATGTGGTGGGATTCTACTATACTATCTCATGCATCATGCTTAGTTAAAATACCAACAACTATATATATATATATATATATATATATATATATCTCATAAATTAACCACTTAATATAGTTTTGTACATAATTAGTGTATGTGTATATATATCTATAATACAAATGGCCATTCAATTATTTATAATCTTTACAATTCTCATTCAATAGCATTATAAAATAATATGCTCATTAAATACTCTTATATTAATTTTTGTAAGTAAGTGGCTTAAAATATTAATAATACTTAACCACTTAAACACAGAGTTTAATTCTAAAAATTGGATTGGGGTGTTACATCAACTGTACTAGAACTCATGAAAAGAAAAGAGAGAGGGTTTTTCTGTGTCCCTTGAAATGAAGAAGAGGAAGGATTTATATGGTAGTGGTAGAGGAAATATGAATGGAATGCCATTTAATGAGGGTTGATAAAGAATCATGAACCTAGACCCTATTTTAGCCTTTGGGGAAATTTAGTGTATTAAATATGGAGATTGATGAGAGTGAGGAGTAAGTAAAGTTTGGTTTTCCCGTAGCTACTGTAACAGTATGTAGAGCCAATTTCGAAAAATCATATTTGACTCAATTTTGATCAGAATTATCTCATTCTTATGCTCAAATTGAAGCCCCAGATGTCTAGTTTCTGGAAAAATTAACCTCATTCACATATTCAAAATATTCTGAGAGATATTAATGAAATAGTGAGCAGAGGTTATTTGTTAGAAAATGGTTTCAGCATAATTAAAATTAATAGGTCCCAAATTAGCTCCTAATTAACATTAAATGGCTCCAATAACTCCCATTTCAGACATAACTAGTTCTAAATTTACTATAATTAAAAGATAATTGCACAAATTACTCATTGAATGATTAATGTTTAACTATCTTGTTACTTAGGTGTGTGCAATCCTACCATATAATGTAGTCCTAACTAATCAAATTATGACACATTATTGATCTCAAATTGATTATACTTATAACCAATTAAAATCAATTGTTCATAATCACTTATAGTCGGACTCAATTTGTCATGGTGCATCTCAACCATTAAAACTTGATTTGGTGAAATGAGATTAAGAATCTAATGACCAAAATCAAGATGCATATTTTCAAGATGAAATTACTCTTTTACTCTCCATGTGAGGTTAAATGCGGATTGTAAAATAGGGTGTCAACAGCAAGTGTGTAAGGATGCATAGAAAGCCAACGAGTGGCACAAATAAGCATGGTAAGCATATCATCGCACGGAACGGAAAAGGGGAAAGGTATGCACGAAGCAACTGGCATTATGGCAATGCATCCCAAGTGTTTACATATAAACTAGGCCTTATGGGCATCGAATGTAACCACACAACCACAAACCCACTAAGGGCGTCAAGCGTGGCAAAGCCTAGAACTAGAGAGGCTAACACAAGTATAAAGCATAAAAGCAATAAAACATAGACATGCAAATAGGATGATCCAAACACTTTGATATGGGCCTTGGTGTATGGACGATGACAAAGGCCATGGGGTCTAGATCAGGTCCAAACCAATAGACCAAAACATAAGAAAATGTGATAAAAGGAACAACACATGGCATGACAAACACAGCCTAGGTCTATGCATACAAATATGGCATGGGGTGCACAAGCACATGAAAGATAGTATAGAGCATGTAGAAAACATAGATCCAAGCACATAGGCATGTGAAAATCATAGATCTAGACATATGGGCATAGAAACATGCACAACAACATATACAAGCCTAACACATAAATATGGAAGAACATGAATCCAAGCATACAAGCATGTGAAGACTTGGATCTAACCATATAGCATGGAAATAAACACATAAACCCATAGACCCAAGCAGCCAAAAACATCATACAAGCATGTGAGCCTGTAACCTTAACATCAACCTAGAGCAAAAAGAGGAACAAAACACAGGAAAGCATGGCATAGGGTATAAAGCATGTAGATCTAAACATATAGGCATGTAAGGATGTAGCTCTAAGCATGAAACCTAGCAAAAGCATAAAAAGAAAGGAGATTTAAGCTAGAAACACAAATAATGCAAGCAACATGCTAAAGAAAACAATAAATCTTGTTATTCGAGCAAAAAAAGCAAGATAAATGTTAGAAAATAAATGGTCTCACTTGATATAAAGGGTGCCTGGTGCTTTTTATAACATCGATGCGAATTTCGAGGCGGTGGCGTCAACTTCAAAAGGCCTCCAATTGGGTTGACCTTGACACCCCTGGGAAGATCTTGACTTCTTGTTTCTGAAAAGGTATTGATCTTGAAAATCCAATGGTCGAATCAAAAATTATGGCTCTTAGAAGTTAGCGGTGCGTCGATCCTTGCGTTATCCCGGTTTTCGTGATATCTCGGTTGTTCTAACTTCGATTTCGACCCAAGAATAGTCGTTGGAATGAGATTTTGATAATCTTTGCAATGGCATTGGTTCCAACCTGTTCTTATGGCCAGATCAAAATTAGAGTTTTTTGGCCCACTTAGAGTCACTTTTGGGTCAAACCTAGCCAGACTTGGTCAAAGTGGCTAAAAATCTCTGAGAAGCTCGGGTTTGATGTGAAACTATGAAAAGTGCTGTTTTGTGAGGGTTTTGACCTTGTTTGACCTTCAGTCAAACCTAGGGTTGACTAGGAGCATTTTGGTCATTTTAGTTGAAAGAGGCACTTCGAGTGCTCCGATGCCCGAACGAGTTGTTCCATATCATTTTGGATGTTCTTACGGCCTCATGAGGAGAAAATAATATTTTTAGATTTTTTAGGGTCCAACACGCAAATTGAGGGCAGACAAAATACAGTATCAACACACCTCTTTTATAGTCTCTTATTAGTGGGACACTTATCATTATCATTTCACTACTTCACAAGTATTTCCACTTTCGCTAGAATCTTAATGAATCATCATGCCTTTTGAGGATTCTCTTGGAACTTGTTCTAGATGCCAAATAATGTTCGATAGTGAGTTTCCTAAAGGCATTAACAGTGCTCGATTGCTTGCTAGAATTTAATCGTACCCTTGTCAGCTTTCCCTTGGTTTATTATTTAGTATTAGGTCCAACCTGGCTCGAACATAATAGGTTTCCCCCAAACGCTAATCCTTAGACTCTTACACGTTTATTAGTGGACTAATTCTATCCCCACAATGTTGGGCCTTGGCCATATGGGTCATTCTTTGTCACCCAGGCCCAAGCCCCTACAATAGTCCCCCACAATCCCATTTTCATGAATTGGAGATGGGATCGGGGTTTTTTGTTTGGTGGTTGGCTAAATTTTTTCTTTAAAAATGACGGTTACATCTTGGGAAGATCATCCTTTGTCCAATTAATGCAGCAGACATGATAGCTCGCTCTTTACGCGCATTGGTAGCATTTGTAACATTGGACGGTTAAGATGATCTGACGCTTCAATTACCGAGGCACATATGAAGGGACACAACAATAAGTATTGATTAGTTTTTTTCCATTACATTAAATGACATTTACCCCTTCCTCTCGAGACCCTAAATTCCTCCTAAGACCATCCTTGTCATCAAGAAACCACTCAGTAAGTCTTCTTCCCTCTACCTCCTAGTAAGTTGGGAAGGAAAAAAATGGGTTTTTTCGTATCTTTTAGGAACTAATGTAGATGTAGAATCTTTCAAAACTAGTTTAGCATCTCTTGTGACGTGAACATATCATACTATCATGAGGGTGACATAGAAGACCAAAGGTTACCCCGTGTAGTCTTTTTTACTTTAATGTCAATATTAGAGGGTGGGGATAGATTCCCAATAAATCATTTATTGCTTAGGACCCTTGGTTTTTATAGGCTTAACCCCGACCAATGTTTGCCCAATTTTTATAAGTAGTCAGTTGTGTGGGGTGTCTTAGCCGATTAAATGGCCTCAACCTTACCCATTATGATATTAACTTCCTGTATGCCATTCAAGGAAGCCTGAAGAATGGGTATTACCTTTAAACCTAAAACACTATGGTTAGATTGATTTCCTGCCTTCATAACTCCAATAGGAACTCAGTGGGAGAGTTTGTGAGAGTGAGTGGGAATTGGCTAAATGGTGAACTAACTAGCCTGACCTCTCCTTGTCAAATAGGTCAGTACCTCGTCATGTGCAATGCTGCTTGAATGTTTTTTTTTTTTGGTGTAATTTTAATTTATTTCGTTCATTGTCTTTTATTGTAGATTCAAAAAGATTCCAACCTGACCTGAGCATTATACGAGCTTAGGAGTTGAACTTTGTTCTGTGCTTGGAAATTTTTGTGCTTTACAATGGGCAGTTGAGAACTTCCCATTTAATCCATAGGTGCATTCCCTTATACACTAGCTACCAGGACTCGTCGGGAGCTTTAACAGTCGGAAGCCCTTAATTGTCCTACCTTGACGTCCAGCTATCGGGATTATTGCCGCATAGGCTTACTAGAGGGGAAGCCAGGCACTAAGGACCTAGAATTTTTCAGGAAGGCTCCCTTGAATTGGTTAAGGATGGTTCAGGCAATGCAGCGTTTAAAGGTTGAGCAGTGCACATCCTAATAGAGCGATATCATTTGAATATAATGATTTACATGCTCAACCAGGTCAGTCTTTCCACCATAAATGGTAAACAATGGACATGTAAATTGCCTTGGCATCTTCGTGCATTCAATCTCGTTAGAGAATGTTGAACGGACAGTTGTCCTCAATGCTCGGCTTATGGCATCCAAAGTTGCATTATGGTGCCCATGCCTATCATGAGGGGGAGATTTGTGACGACACCTCATGGTTTTGCTAGATCTGTCCCTTGATCGTCATGAACCGCCACCCCAAGATGACTCTCCGGTAGTATAGTCGGGATCGTCAGAGGACTCTTCTTGATCCCTTCTATGGCACTGGCCCCTTAGCTCAATCTCCAGGTCATTGACTTGCTTTTGTAAATTCTCCAGCTCTTATAACCGATTGCTACGATGAGACTACTTGGGGATATAAAATATAGTTCGTTCCCCTTGCAAAAATCCCTTATCATAATCTAATTTGGTCTTATGTCCATCTTGCATGTGCTGCTATTCCCTTCTACACTTTCTTTCCAACCTCCTATGACCCCTTGAGGAAGCCCTTAAATGATTTCTCCCAACAGAACTCTCTTTACCATGTAGTCCCTCCATAGTTGGACAATATCAAGCTAACTTAAAGCCCCAAGTTGTGTAGGACTCCCTACAGACGGCACCAATTGTAGTCCCCAAACCTCCCTTGGCTATAATACTGTGAAAAGGATTTGGGCCTCAATTTATTTATTTGCAGGTTTTCTTCCAATCCTACAAGTAGAGCTCCAAGCTTCACTTGGGTTGTCCAAGCAGTATCCTTCTCCCTCTTAGCTTACTCACACTCCCTTCCCCTTCACATCTACCCATTTTTTCCTAGTGTTTCCCTGTGTCTCCTAGTGTTTTTTTTCCAATCAACCCCTTCTGGCTTGCCTCCTCCCCCCTTTTATAGTCTCTTATTAGTGGGACACTCATCATTATCATTTCACCACTTCACATGTATTTCCACTTTCGCCAAAATCCCAAGGAATCATCACACCTTTTGAGGATTTTCTTGAAACTTGTTCTAGATGCCAAATAATGTTCGATTGTGAGTTTCCCTAAGGCATTGATAGTGCTCAGTTACTTACTTGGATTTAACTGTCCCCTTGTCAGCTTTCCCTTGGTTTATTAGTTAGTATTAGGTCCAACCTCGCTCGAACATAATAGGTTTCCCCCAAATGCTAAAACTTAGACTCTTGCATGTTTACAGTGGAATGATTCTATTCCCACAGTGTTGGGCCTTGGCCATATGGGCTGTTCTTGGTCACCTGGGCCCAAGCCCTTACATGCCACATAAAAGAATTGATGGCATTGTAAAGGGGGGCAAAGTGTAATTTTATTAAACAAATTTTAACCACTGACAATCTCTTTTATATCATTGATTGACTTTCCTAGCTCAGAAAGGCATCTCCACCATGTTATTAACAGATTTGACATAGATCAAGATAGTGAAAGAATAAAAATCAAGTAGGGGATCACCGCGCACTCTTCCCATGATGGTCATTTTACAAATAAAAAGTTATTATGGGGTGGAGGTGGGAGGGTAAGGGCCAAAGTTCAACTTTTCAAAAGGGAGACTTACATTCATATACATTTAGATTAGGTTAGAGTAGAATTTCAATATTGTACCAAAAAAAAAAAAAAAAAAAAGTAGAAGAGCATCCTATGTGCAAGGATGAGAAACAAATAACCAAGGATGTCAATACCGTACCAGAGGCCGTACCAGTTTGGCCACCGATATGATATATTTCGGATACCGGTCAATACCGATATACCGTTTCGGGTTTACCGTTATTTTTTATATTTATAAATATATATATATATATGTGTGTGTGTGTGTGTGTGTGTGTGTGTGTGTGTGTGTGTGTGTGTATGTGTCTGTGTATATATATATATATATATATATTATAATAAATATAAAAGTTTATCAAAAAACATTTCCTCAATTCAGAACCAATTATTCATGATTTTAGACTTTAATATCAATTAAAAGGGAAAAAATAAAATAAAAAAATAAAATAGAAAGCTTAAAAGTTACCATTGCATACTAAGAAAATAAATAATACTAATAAGTTAATGCAAATAAGTTACCATTTTGTCCTAATAAAAATTCAAAAATTACAAAACCAAAAAAAAAAAAAAAAAAACTTTTTTTGTACCGGCCGGTACGCTTGGTACCAGTCGGTATTACCTGAAATTGGCCGGTACGGCCGGTATTTTTTCGGGTACGAAACAGGGGGGTCGAGGGTACCGGATTGTTGGCCGGTACGGTATATTTTGGCCGTATTGGCGGGTATGGTACGGAATCGATAACCTTGCAAATAACATAGATAAGAGAAGTAGCCTATGTGCAAGGACGAATGTTTTTTTGTCTAATATTTTGGTCATTAAGCAAAAGAATTTGGGGTAATTTTGGTTTTGAGAATCCAAAAAAGTGCAAAACAAGAACCTGATTTGGATTAAAATTAAAAAGCTTGCTTTTAATTTCTTTTGTCTTGTTTCATCCAATTGTTATGTTACTTACTTTTTCCTATTCATTCAATGAGAAATTTCCTTTCTCTCATCTTCATGTCCGAGTTTAGCTTCTAAAAAAAAAAGAAAACAATTATATTGGCAATTTTTTACACAAATTTTATATAGGCAATTAAATGTAAAATTTGGGACTAAAATAATGGTTATAAATAATAGACCATTTTCTAAAGCTGATTATTTATCTGCTATATTCCAATTTAGGGACATGGATTTTAAAATTTAGATCGTAGTTGTGCAATTTCCTCAGGTACAGTGGACTCCTTCAAGATTTGATAGATATAAGGTGAATTGGGCTTTTACATTATAATTCCTCTTTGAATTCAATAGAAATGCAAATGGCCAAGTGGTTGCTGCTAAGAGTTCAAAATTGTCTTCTTAGGCCTCTTGATTGGATTCATTTGTTTTTGCTGTGGTTGCTATCATTCGGTTTTGTTCATAATTTGGTTTGTTTGAATTGGAAATTGAATTGGATAATAAAGAGTCTGTTCAACCCTTTTGCGTCTACATTTAAAGGTACTTTTTTGAGTTTTTTTATGGTTACCATCTTATGAAAGTTTGAGGTATTTTGATCACCTAGATTTACCCACTTAACCTTGGCTTTCTACTTGAGAAAACATTTTTCAACCAGTAAAAGACTTTTGCGTTAAGTGAAGACACTCTTTTCTTTAGAAGTAAGGGTAGGGTCACCCGGTCATTGGAGCATGCTATTTTGAACTAACTCAAGATTTAATCCAACTCTTATGACCTTTTGATAAATGGTTTACCTATGGTATTAAAAAATGGATTTGCCTCCGGGGCTCGGTTTTTAAAGGTTTTTGCCAGATCGGACTTGTATCCGGTTCCCAGTTGGACCAGTCAAACCGGCTGGTCCAGTCTGGTTTTTAAAACATTGGGTTTACCTAAAAACAAAAGAAACAAACACAAAAAGAATAACTTTGAAAGTCATTAGGTTGTCGTATTGTGGCCACTAGGGTTGCGAGTTATCTTCTGATTCTCTAGAAGCCAGGACTTAGAGTTCAGGGGCAGCTCCAACCTTTGACTTTACGACTTAACCACTACATATTTTTGTTTAAAAATTTTTAAGGGCTAGGTTGTTTGTTTTGAGTAAAATAGGTTGATTGGCTTAATTTTTGTTATTTTTATCATTAGTAATTTTTGTTGTTAGGCTAATTTTTTTAGGCTTCTATATTTTGTATTAGATTTAATCTACTAATTTTTTATGGCCTTTAAAAGGTGGAAAATGTTACAACAAAAAACTTTTTACAAATTGCTAATGTGATAAGTGGTTATTGGTAAATAAAAAGTGATGCAAGTGTGCGAACCAATAATATTTTGCTACTATAATAGTTTGTAAAAATGTTGTATAAAAATGAGAATCTTTAAACATTCCTAAGAATCCTAAAACATGACCCTGTACCAAACGCCATATAAAAGAATTGATGACATTGTTAAGGGTAGTAAAATATAATTTTATTAAACAAATTTTAACCACTTACAATATCTTTTATATCATTGATTGACTTTTGTAGCTCGGAAAGGCAATTCCACCATGTTATTAACAGATTGACGTAGAACAAGATAATGAGAGAATAAAAACCAAATAAGGGATTACCATACACTCTTGGCGTGATGGTCATTTTACAAATTAAAAGTTGTTATGGGGTGAAGGAGGGAGGGTAAGGGCCAAAGTTTAAGTCTCCAAAAGGGAGCTTCACATTCATATATATTTAGATTATGTTACAGTAGAAGCAGCCTATATGCAAGGATGAGAAACAACAGAGTAACACAAAGAAGAGGAGTAGCCTATGTGCAAGGACGGATGTTTTTTTGTCTAATATTTTAGTCATTAAGCAAAAGAATTTAGGGTAATTTTGGTATTAAGAATCCAAAAAAGTGCAAAACAAGAACCAGATTTAGATTAAAATTAAAAAGCTTGCTTTTAATTTCTTTTGTTCTGTTTCATTCAATTGTTATGTTACTTACTTTTCCTATTCATTCAATGAGAAATTTCCTTTCTCTCATCTTCATGTCCGAGTTTAGCTTCTAAAAAAAAATACAAACAATTATATTGGCAATTTTTTACACAAATTTTATATACGCAATTAAATGTAAAATTTGGGACTAAAATAATGGTTATAAATAATAGTCCTTTTTTTTAAGCTGATTATTTATTTGCTATATTCCAATTTAGGGACATGGATTTTAAAATTTAAATTGTAGCTGTGCAATTTCCTCAGGTACGGTGGACTCCTTCAAGATTTGATAGATATAAGGTGAATTGGGCTTTTACGTTATAGTTCATCTTTGAATTCAATAGAAATGCAAATGGCCAAGTGGTTGCTGCTAAGAGTTCAAAATTGTCTTCTTAGGCCTCTTGATTGGATTCATTTGTTTTCGCTGTGGTTGCTATCATTCGGTTTTGTTCATAATTTGGTTTGTTTGAATTGGATAATAAAGAGTCAGTTCAACACTTAAGGCTTTAATATCTTTTGTGCCTACACTTAAAGGTACTTTTTTGAGTTTTTTTATGGTTACCGTCTTATGAAAGTTTGAGGTATTTGGATCACCTAGATTTACCCACTTAACCCTGGCTTTCTGCTTGAGAAAACATTTTTCAACCAGCAAAAGAGTTTTGCGTTAAGTGAAGGCACTCTTTTCTTTAGAAGCAAGGGTAGGGTCACCAGGTCTTTGGAGCATGCTATTTTGAACTAACTCAAGATTTAATCCGACTCTTATGACCTTTTGATAAATAGTTAAATCCAACCAAAAACCTATTTATTCATACCTTAAATCCTTTTCACAGCCTTCAACTTAGTATAAATCCTTTACATAAGAATTCCTTATGCTCAACCAAAAAAGGGTAAAACTTGAAAAGGTTTAGGACTAGATAGATAAGGAAGACGCCGTATATGCAATAAGATTTGGTGTGTGATCTTTAAGAGGTTTTTTTTTTTTTTTTTTTTTTTGCCATTTAGCATGATTTTCATAACATATTTTTTATGTGGCAGGAAAACCAAACATAATAGTTATGTAGCAAAAGTAGAACGTAGGTAGTGAGATCAGATCAGAGAAGAGAAAGAGAGACACATTTGGAAAAGAGAAGAGAAGATCTCCGATCAATGCTAGAAGGATCTTGAGTTTTTTTTCAGACTCTAGTTCCACTTGAACTGTTTTTAGTCTGCCTTTGCTTTGCCACCACTTAGAACTCGAGTCTTTGAGACTCAAGTTCCTTCATTGAACTCAAGTCTTCGAGACTAGAGATGCTACTTAAAATATTATGTTTGGTTCTGATGCTACAAAATGAAAACATTAGAAAAATCATAGTAAATGGAAAAAAAACACCAGTGATATGATGTACCAAAAGCCAAGAACTCCATGAAGGCATGATCAAATCTAGTTAACCACTCCATGTCACACGAGCTTGACTAACTTTTTACCTAACTTTCATGGAAAGTTAAGAGAGTATTCAGTGCTAAATGATCCGGCTCTAAATAGTCCTAGGAAAACCGCCCAAAATGGAGAATCTAATCAATAGATGGATGCTCTTCATGACATTGATCTATATTCAACTGGTGCTGGAGAACCTAAGTGGGCTTACAAGGATCTATTAATATCCAGAACCTAAGGTCAAACAGATCTGCATGTACGTATTGAAATCACCCCACCAAAATCCCCTAGGCAAGCCTTTCTTAAACCTTCATTCTTCATATTGAAATCACCCCCACCAGAATCCCCAAGGTTCTCCATTTTCCTGTCTCCAATGAATAGATCACAAAGGAGTAGGAATTCGTCATATTTTGGACTATAACAAGGGATAATCTTAGATGGAGAACCAAATGGGTAGAAAGCCAATCCAAAGATGTCACCAACATGACAGACAGTGTCCTAGGGTTATCTATTCTCAAAGAACAAGTGACTCCTCTCTATAACTCCTCCTACAGAAAAGACAAGCGCAGTCCCCTGTTAAGCCCCGTTGCACATACCTTGCTCTTGTTGGTCATATGTCCTATTTACCAAGTTGCCCTTCAACAACACCTCATGGACCTATGCTACCCACAAGAAACCAGCTTGAGTGGACATATTCAATATGTGGCTTATAAGTACTGCCATATTCCAATATTCCACCCTATTAAGCCCTAAACCTTCCATTTTGAGTGCATATTTGATCCCACTTAGGGAGCACTGCATGAGCATTCATGACCAGTACATCTGGAGGCTATGCAGCATCGAGTGAAGGTTTCTTTCCTAAATGTCACGTGTTTCTTTCCTAAATCTAAAGAGTTTGACAACTCTTTTAGTGTTCTTAACAATTCGCCACAAATGATATACTGAAGCCCACAATGTCACTTTGCAAAGGGAGGCAATAAAACATTCTCCCTCGAGATTTTTGACACCCAAGCAGGCCATACCATCCTATTTAGTAGGGAAATAATTCACCAAGCAAGCCCCATGACATGCTTCTAAATTATCTTTGTAAAGAGCACTCAAAGAACAAGCGACTCCTCTCTATAACCCCTCCTACAGAAAAGACAAGCACAGTCCCCTGTTAAGCCCCGTTGCACCTACCTTTTTTCTTGTTGATCATATGTCCTATTTACCAAGTTGCCCTTCAACAACACCTCAAGGACCTATGTGACCCACAAGAAACCAGCTTGAGTGGACATATTCAGTATGTGGTTTATAAGTACAGCCATATTCCAATTTTCCACCCTTTTAGGCCCCAAACCTTCCATTTTGAGTGCATATTTGATCCCACCGAGGGAGCACTGCATGAGCGTTCTTGATGTTAGTCTTGACCAGTATAAGAAAAAAAAAGAAGAAGAAAAGATAAACCTTATATATCAAAAGAAAAAATACATCACAAACCCATCCCACCCAACCCATGCAACCCTCCCATTTAACATTCATTCATATACATCATTACAAATGCTAAAAACTTATAAATTACCAAGAAACAAACACTGAGGAAATTTTTTTTTTGAAGAACACAAAGAACAAATGAAACTAAGATTCCAAAAACCCTAGCTCTGAAGCACTATGAAATTGGAAAACAATGTGTAGCAATATGGAAGAATGCCGGCATTCTTGCCAGCTCAGGAGGCTTTGTTTCTCATTCATTATAGGATCCTTGAGAGCTCTCACTTAAGGAATTTGTAACTGGTGATTGGCTTCGGTGAAACATTAGGGTTTTGAGAATTCGCAATCAGTTATAAAGCAATTGCACTTTTGGATCAATTTTACCACCCCTAAATTTTCAGTGATAACCCCTCACCAACGCATGAGCAAGCAGGATGTTTTCAGAGATACTCATCCCCTTGAAAAAGTTTTTGTCAAACTTAATATGATTGAAAAAAAAAAAAAAAAAAGATTCGGTTTTATTAATTTCATTCTAGCGGCCATAGAGTATATTAGCAAGGATTTTGGAAATACACTTATATTGCACATTACAACATGATATATGTCTCATCAACTCTTGACGGGTTCTCAACATTGGGGATCAAATTGATCATAGTGGAATTTTCTTCTCCAAGAAACCCATTAGATTGGAACAAGGAAGTCACTGCCAAGCACACATTTTGTTGAACAACTAACCAGGAATTTTTTTTTAAAAAAAAAGAAACCGAATCCATCAGTTCCATCACTCCCAAAAGAGAATGCAGATATTTTCTCCTACTCCTTCAAGAAAACAAATAACGAAATTCTACTTCAACTAGGAAAAGACAAACAACTCAGAATCCTAATTCAACTAGAAAAAGGGAAAGATCGTAAAATCCAAATTCAACTATATATATATATATAAAATAAAAATAAAAAATAAAAAAGAAAACCACAAAATCTCATTTTAACTAGGAAAATGAAAACAGTAAAGATGCAAAAAATTTCTTACAATTGATCTGCAACAAACATGCAAAGCAATATGCTCAAGCTCTATCAATTGGTTAAAAATTAGAAGTCAATGGTCAAAATTACATGGAAACCAAAAGTTCAACAAATCCCATATAATCTTAGCAACCAATACAAGAAGAAATAAATAAGTAGAAATTAGTACCGCAGGCAAACAGCATCCCCCATGGGGCCATGTTCAAAAAAAAAACTTAGGCCAATGAAATTGACCGGTCCATGCTTACCAATTTATATAAATGCACTGACTACTTCCATTTCAATGAGCATCAGTTTAAAAATGTGGAGACCTTAAAGGGTTCGTTCAATTTTTCTCTAGGTCTTCCTTGTTTTCAATTTTTTTCTAGGTCTTCCTTGGTAATTAAAAGATGTTGAAGCAAAAGAAATAGCACTGCCAGAATTCTGTTTCAACCAGGGAATGCCAATTGTTGCCAAGGTTGGTGTATATGGGAGCACAGTGGCCTGAACTTTAGTCATATGCCTCAGGTACAAACCATTAAAGAAGAATCTTAGCCTTCCAGTTTTGAAATCGTACGAACATAACCTACCTCGTATAGACAGATACACAACTTCATCATGGAAAGTTTGAGCATCCACTACAAACGAATCCCCAATCATTTCAGGAGAGTGCCTTACACGATGGATATAATGATCCCTTGATTCTTCACCAAATTGATCTATATTTATATAGTGCTTAAGAACCCAAATGGGCTTGCAAGGATCTGTTAACATCCAGACCCTAAGTTCAGACATATCTATACACACATAATGAAGATACCCATCTGAATCCCCAAGGCAAGCCAGTCTTGCACCACCATCCAACCACTTAGAACCTGGTACTGTAATGACTCCAGATAACTCCTCATCCACCTCAAAAGTGATAATGTTCTGATTGCTTGTCAACCAGTAAAACCTTCCATTAACATAAATATGTTTGTTCTCGTGAAGCTCATCCTTGCAATGGCAAACTTCAAGGGAAGTTTTCCATTTGCCTGTCTCTGATGAGTAGATCACAAAGGAGTAGGAATTTTGGTCATGTTTTGGACGCTGAATGCTGACCACTTTAAAGCAAGGGACCATCTTTGCTGAAGAACCAAATGGGTAGAAAGCCAATCCAAAGATGGTACCAACATGACAGACAGTGGGTCTCAAGGTTAACCGTTCCTGGGTCATTGGGTTCCAAACAACTATGTCCAGCACCTCTACATCCCTAGTTCGACGACTTCTATAACAGATGAGTCCATCACATGAAGCCATAATGACAGAAGACGGTTGAGGGAAACTTTCATCCATCAATTTAAATATGCTCAATTCACCATTAACACTAGCATAAAGGAAATAATCACTTGCAAAAAAATTCCCCCCATACTCCTCAAACTCTTGAACAAGGAGTCCCGAAATACATCTTGACCTCTGATGGTGAATACGCACAAAGGATGGATCAGATATAAGGCTCATCCATCTCTTGGAAACACACTTGCACCTTAAAAGGTTCTTAGCTGACAAGCGACTTAAAATTTCCATTGCTAAATCTTCATTTGAAAAAATAACTTCCATTTTTCTTATGAACAAAAACCCAAGTTATAACAGGCTGCAAATGACACAAACAAGAAAGTATTACTATAAAGTATAAACCCAAGTCATAACAGAGATAATCACTTCAAAAATCAGCAGTGACACCAAATTGTTACAAAATAACAGAGGTCCAAACTAATGTCCCAATTAATACAGTTTTCAAGACCTGTAAATACAGTTCACTTTTATCCTATATTGACATTTGACTCCAATTGAAGAAGCAGAGTGGAAGACATATGGAGTGTTTTATTTATTCTCAAGACTCCATTATATGTTAAGGGTCACATAAAACACATTTCACTTGGATAATTTATTATTGTATACAAGCATTTTCCCATAATGCTTCTCTGTTTTCTACAAAGTATGGAGGATGCATAGCTTGAAGCTATGTAAAAAAGTAAAGTTGGACCCTCTAGAATTCCATAGGAAAATTAAGGCTGCTATGGCAAGTTTTGCCCGAAGAACGCAAATGATAAGTATAGTATATTAAGGGATAAGGAAGAAGGGTGGTGTCACCCGGGGCTGGATTAAGATCAATATCAATGCTGCTTGGAGGAAGGGAAAGGCACAACACAAGAAAATTGGTAGGTTCGGAACTAGATCAGAATATTAACTAATTAGAAGCGTAAGGAGTGCAAGGATGCCAGGTTTTGTTTGAACTAAAATTTTTCTGGTATTTTGGTTCCTGAGTCTCTCCCATCTTTTGTATCTGATTTTTTTTTTATCAGTAAATAAAAATTTTATTGAAGAGGAGAGAGAGGAAAAAAAAAAAGGTCCAAGTATACAGGTAGGGTACTACAGAACCCTAAAAACAAGAAAAGGAAAGAAAGATTAACAAAGAAAGCTTGAAAGTATATCAGATAAAGTGCCAACCAGCTGTGACTTAAGTTGATCCATCAAACATTCTTTATCCTCAAATAAACGTGAGTTCCTTTCTCTCTAAGTCCAAACAGCCACATCAAACAAGTAGAAATTACTCACCATATAGGCAGCTATCCAAACTAGACCATATCCTCCTACCAGATTTTCACACTCAGTTATTCATATAGTTATAACTGATGTAGGAAAATTTGGAATTTTTGTCTATGCCTGCCAGTGGTGGATTTAGAACAGTTACAGAAAAGGGTTATGAGGTTTTTTATAAAACTCAAAAGTAGTTGGGTGTGTTACATGAACGCTTCAATAGGAAAATAAAAAGCTTTGACTTTTGTTCAAAAGAGCTAAGAAGAGCTGGGAATCAAATTTCTGTACAATTTGTGAATAGTGTGCAGTTGAAAAAGAAAAAGAACCATAATCAAATTTCTCCCAATCCTCAAAAAACTCAATAAAGTTGTCTTTGAAAACCAAAATCATGAAAATTCTGAGTCCTAACTTCTCAAAAGATTTTTAAAATGCAAGAAAAAAAAACCAACGTTAACGTAGTCCTCTCTTAAAGTTGATTTCTCTCATTTTAAATTCCAAACTTCTCTCTCAGCAACCAAACAGAGCAAGAAGATTAATCTATATAAGTTCAAAAAATAAAAATAAAAAAGAAGAAGAAGAAGAAGTAGCTATCTTCACTACTTTGTTTATTGTCTGTTGTTGTGTGATAGAATCTATTTTCTTTTTCTTATAAGTACCTGCAAAAATATTTTAAAGCTTATCTTTTTATTTAAAAAAAATGTATTAAAAGAAATATGTGCCTCCTCTCTTATAACTACAAACCCATCCCCTATCTCAAATTCTACACTGACATCACATACATAGACAACTGATCTTCCCACCCTAATGCTCTCAGTTTCTAGCCTTTTTTAGTCCCTCAAATTCCTTTCTAAACTCAGTTACCTAGGCCTTTGCACAGCCACAGCATTAAATTCTCCAATATATAGTTGTCTTAGAAAACAAAAAGCAGGAAATTCAGAGGCCTAAAAGTCTCAAAAGTTTTGAAAAAACAAATAAGATGAAAAGGGGTTCCATAAAATAGTGACAATCATAACATAGTCCTCCTCTTGTTACAGTAAAATTGATTTCTCTCAATTAAATACCAAATTTCTGTGTCTCAGCAACCAAACAGAGCATGAAGATTAATCAATATAAATTCAAACAATACAAAAGAAGCTATCTTTACTACCTGTATGCTTTTTGCATCACATCAAAGTATCATTCAGAGAGAGAGAGAGATGATAGTTCTGATAATAAAAATCAGATGAAACAGAGAGTTCTTTTTACCTTTTTAAATAGCAGAGAGGCCGATCATAGTCTATGTTTTCCCGGAGAGTGTGCAAAATAAAACATCATCGTACGCCGACCAAACTGGTTTTTAGATTCGGCGATATGTACTTGGTGAAAAGTGTTTTTTTTTTTTTTTAGACTTCGATGGTTTCTAGATTCGGTGAGAAGTTATAAGTGTTTTGTGGTGAGCTCATTCATTCGTGTAATTATTACGATATAGTACTTGTGACTAGTGAGTTGAGAACTTGAGAGGTGTAAAAAAAAAAATTTAAAATTGTTTATTCCTAGAGCTGAGATTAAAAAGTGAATCTTCAACTTTTTATCCCACCCATTAATTTAGTCTTGTGCAAAATACTTAGGTACCATTAAAAAAAAATCACAATTACAAATATATATGGTTTCAAATTATACCTATTGGGTTTTCAAAAAAAAAAAAAAAAAAATTATACCTATTGGGTTTTCAAAAATTATACCTATTGGGTATTTTTCTCTCCTCTTGCAAGGAGCGTTTTCTCACTGTAGGTGAGACTTTTCTTTACCATTGTCAGTCGTCTTCCTTTCTTATTATACCTAGTGTATTTCCTACCCCGCCAAAAAAAAAAAAAAAAAAAAAAATTATTTATACTTAACGTAAAAGTCATATTTTTTAAGCCATACATAGGCCAAAATGGTTAAATAATTCTAGGCTACGTTTGAGAACTTGGATTTGAGTTTGAAATCAAGCATTGATTTGAGGAGTTATTTCAAATTAAAGCATTTTAAAGGTTCAAAATCCTTAATGGTAGGGGTGTTAATGTTCGACCCAACCCGCGAACACGACACGAACCCAACATGGTTTTTTTCGGGTTAGGGTTGGGCCTTAATGGGTTTGGGTCATAAACGGGTCAACCCGAAAACGACACGATAAGAAACGTGTCATAAGCGGGTCAACCCGCGTAACCCGCAATAGACACGTTTGACACGTCAATTTATTTGTGTCAAACCCGAAATGACTCACTTAATACAACCCGTTTAACTCGTATAACATATAAATAATTATTTATTTTACATTTGTCAAATACCTTTTATATACATAATATATTTTAAATTAAAAAAGAAAAGTAAGTAATTACAAAAATTTACAAGGGATATAATTGAAAATTAAAACTTCACAAACCATAAATCTCTAAACCTTACAAACCCTAAACCTCTAAACCTTCTTATAAATATCTTTTTTTTATTTTTTTATTCCAGCTGTATTATTTCTTCTCATGCCAATTCTCAATAGTCAAACTCAAGTGTAAACTCTCAAGCCGGTTATCTCTCTCTCTCTCTCTCTCTCTAATGTGGTGTTTTTTTTTTTTTTTTTTTTTTGCATGATGCTTTTCAGCTTTTGTACGGTAAACTTTGAACCCATGTGCCTTGTGTTTTTCTTGATTGCATGATATGGTCCACTTGTTTTAGTTTCTTTGAATGATAATAAGACAACTTGATATTATATTATTATGCTTGTTGGCCATCTTATAAACATGTGATAAGATGCAAATGCTGAAAAGCAAAAAAAAGTGTATTTCATATGTTGCAGATTATGGAATTCATAGCCCTTGGATCCATAACATCCGTATATCCATCAGTGAAAAACAACAAAAATTCATAACCCTTGGATGTTATATTTAATATTATGCAGGTTGAAATAGGTTGTGTTATATTCATGTCAACCCAACACGACTCGTTTATTAAACGTGTCAAATGGGTTGGGTCAGGTCAACCCGCCTAATTAACAGGTCGGGTTAGGGTTGAGCCATTTAGTCTAATACCCCTACCTCGACATGACACGAACCCGACACGGTAACCTGAATTGACACCCCTACTTAATGGATTTGTCAAATCCAAAATTTTGACATTTTTTAAACTTTCCAAACAAGTTATTTGGATTTTAATCATTCAAATTTAAATCCAAATGCCCAAATCATATCATCCAAACACACCACTATTTTGAAAAATATGTAGCAAATTGTCACTTTTTTCAAACTATTTAGCAAAATATTCCTGCTTTAAAACTTAATTTTGGCAAAATCGAGTTCTTCTGAACTTAATATCATTAAAATCAAGTTCCATGTGCTTTGTGCCATGGTGGATGTCTCTAATGCAACTTTTCCAATTAAAAAAGGCCACATAGAACTCATTTTTAGAAATGTTGAATTTGGTATAATTTCTTTTTAAAATACAATTCGATATTTGTAAAATCGAGTTCTTTGATAAAAAATTTAAAAGAGATCAATACTAAGAGCAGTGGTCTAGTTGTTTTGTGTAGCAGTACCTTAGGCTAGTACTGATCTTACTCTCTATTTCTTACATTTTCACACTTATGTAAGAAAAGAAGGAAAGGTCCAAAATGTGCCACCTCAATTAAAATTTATTCATTCAACTCAGCACATATAATTGTGGTTAAACTAATGGTTAATATTGGTTTACCTATGGTTTTAGAAACCAGATTTGCCTCTAGTTCCCGGATTTTAAAGGTTTTTGCCAAATTGGACTTGTATCCTATTCCTAGTTGAACCAGTCAAACTGGATGGTCCGGTCCGGTCCGTTTTTTAAAACATTTGGGTTTACCTAAAAACATAAGAAACAAACACAAAAATAATAATTTTGAAAGTCATTGGGCTGCCGTATTGTGGCCACTAGGGTAGTTGGTTTTGGTGATGGTGGACTGTTGATTCTCTAGAAACTAGGACTTGGAGTTAAGGGGGCAGTTCTGCTGCTCATTATGTGTGAGCAGCAGAATGTGCGACAGCTCTAACCTTTGACTTTACTACTTAACCACTACAGATTTTTGTTCAAAAATTTTGAAGGGCCAGGTTGTTTGTTTTGGGTAAAATAGGTTGATTGGCTTAATTTTTGTTAGTTTTATCATTGGTAATTTTTGTTGTTGGGTTAATTTTTTTAGGCTTGTTTATTTTGTTTTAGATTTAATCTATTAATTTTTATGGCCTTTAAAAGGTGGAAAATGTCACAACAAAAACTTTTTACAAATTGCTAATGTGGTGAGTGGTTATTGGTAAGTAAAAAGTGATGCAAGTGTGCGAACCAATAATATTTTGCTACTACAATAGTTTGTAAAAATCTTGTAAAAAAAATGAGAATCTTTAAACATTCCTGGAAATCCTAAAACATGACCCCATACCAAACGCCACATAAAAGAATTGATGGCATTGTTAATGGGGGGATATAATTTTATTAAACAAATTTTAACCACTTACAATCTCTTTTATATCATTGATTGACTTTCCTAGCTCAGAAAGGCAACTCCACCATGTTATTAACAGATTTGACGTAGAACAAGATAATAAGAGAATAAAAACCAAATAGGGGATCACTATACACTCTTGGTGTGATAGTTATTTTACAAATTAAAAGTTATTATGGGGTGGAGGGGGGAGGGTAAGGGCCAAAGTTCAAGTCTCCAAAAGGGAACTTCACATTCATATACATTTAGATTATGTTAGAGTAGAATTCTATCTTATATCAGAAAAAAAAAAAAAAAAAAAAAAAATATCAAGTAGAAGAGTAGCCTATGGGCAAGGATGAGAAACAACAGAGTAACACAGAGAAGAGGAGTAGCCCATGCGCAAGGACGGATGTTTTTTTGTCTAACATTTTGGTCATTAAGCAAAAGAATTTAGAGTAATTTTGGTATTGAGAATCCAAAAAGGTGCAAAACAAGAACCAGATTTAGATTAAAATTAAAAAGCTTGCTTTTTAATTTCTTTTGTTTTGTTTCATCCAATTGTTATGTTACTTACTTTTCGTATTCATTCAATGAGAAATTTCCTTTCTCTCATCTTCATCTCCGAGTTTAGCTTCTAAAAGAAAATATAAACATTTATATTGGCAATTTTTTTTCACAAATTTTATACAGGCAATTAAATGTAAAATTTGGGACTAAAATAACGGTTATAAATAATAGACCTTTTTTTTAAGCTGATTATTTATTTGCTATATTCCAATTTAGGGACATGGATTTTAAATTTTAAATAGTATTTGTGCAATTTCCTCAAGTACGATGGACTCCTTCAAGATTTGATAGATATAAGGTGAATTGGGCTTTTATGTTATAATTCCTCTTTGAATTCAATAGAAATGCAAATGACCTAGTGATTGCTGCTAAGAGTTCAAAATTGTCTTCTTAGGCCTCTTGATTGGATTTATTTGTTTTTGCTAAAGTTGCCAAAATCGGGATCCTACGTAGGATTGTAAGAGGTAAGTAAGATTGTAGATCATAAAAACGGATTGTGGATCGTAAGATCCTACATTATTTGAGAAAAAAAAAATACACATTAGTATGTTAAATAATCACATAAATATACATTCATTGATATAATTACCATACATAACTACATCGATTTGTAAGCATCATTTAAAGAGGCCAAAAACTTCAAAATGTGACACTCTATTGGGATATTTTTTATTTGGATCCAATTGACACTCTCTCTACATTAGAGTGGAAAAACTTGGTCTATTAGGATTTTATTTTTCATTTAGATCCAACTGAACCTTTTGTCAAGTTAAAGAAAATTACAAGAAACCAAGGTCGTTTAGAATTGTCAGAATTGTACAATCCTACCAATCCTGAATGATCGCAAAGGTTCTTGAAAGATCCGAATTGTTTTGGATAAGTGGGATTGTAAAATCATAAAATCGTAAGATCGTAGGATCCAGATCATGATTTTGACAACCATGATTTTTGCTATGGTTGCTATCATTCGGTTTTGTTCATATATTGGTTTGTTTGAATTGGAAATTGAATTGGATAATAAAGAGTCAATTCAACAGTTAAGGCTTTACTACCGGCGAAAATGGGTAACTAAGCATAATTTTCCAATTATATAGTTAGTAGTTCCGGTTCCCAAACTATATTATTTACTAGCATCTCAAGTCTATGAGACTCGATTTTGGCCTATAAATTGAGTCTCAAATACTCAATTTTCATGGTCTAATGTGGCATTTGTTTCCTACGTAGAAATCGAGTCTCTAAGACTCGATTTATAAACCAAAAAAGTTCAAAAAAATTCCAAGTCTCTCGTATCAGCCGAAATACCCAAATTTTTTTTAAGAAATCCAGATCAGAGGGAGAGACTCAGATTAGATTAGATAAGCCGAAATACCCAAAAAAAATTTAAGAAATCCAGATCAGAGGGAGAGACTCAGATCAGATCAAATCTCAACCAGTGTTGCCTGGGTCGCGCGTGGCCTGGGTCTCGTGCGGCCTAGATCATGCGCTGCCTGGGTCATGCACAGTGCGCACTGCCTGGCCTGGGTCACGCATCGTCGTGCTGCCTGGCCTGGGTCATGCACCGCCGCGCTGCCTGGGTTCTTCTCTCTCTCTCTCTTTTTTTTTTTTTTTTTTTGGGGTTCTTTTCTTCTCTGATATGTTCTGGTCTCTGATCTGTTGTTTATAACGGTTATAAATCGAGTCTTAGAGACTCGATTTTCATGTGGTCGCCACGTGGAAAAATATGCCACATTGGACATAATTAGACCATGAAAATCGAGTCTCTGAGACTCGATTTATAGGCCAAAATCAAGTCTCATAGACTCGAGATGCTAGTAAATAATATAGTTTGGGAACTAGAACTACTAACTATATAGTTAGAAAATTATGGCTAGTTACCCATTTTGGCCCTTTACTACCTTTTGTGCCTATATTTAATGGTACTTTTTTTGAGTTTTTTTTTTATGGTTACCATCTTATAAAAGTTTGAGGTATTTTGATCACCTAGATTTACCCACTTAACCCTGGCTTTCTGCTTGAGAAAACATTTTTCAACCAACAAAAGAGTTTTGCGTTAAGTGAAGACACTCTTTTCTTTAGAAGCAAGGGTAGGGTCACTAGGTCTTTGAAGCATGCTATTTTGAACTAACTCAAGATTTAATCTTACTCTTACGACCTTTTGATAAAAAGTTAAATCCAACAAAAAACCTATTTATTGATACCTAAAATCCTTTTCACAGCCTTCAACTTAGTATAAATCCTTTACATAAGAAGTCCTTATGCTCAACCAAAAAATGGTAAACTTGAAAAGGTTTAGGACCAGATAGATAAGGAAGATGCCGTATATGCGATGAGATTTGGTGTGTGATCTTTGAGAGGTTTTTTTTCCATTTAGCATGATTTCCCTAACATATTTTTTATGTGGTAGGAAAACCAAACATAATAGTTATTTAGCAGAAGTAGAACCTAGGTAGTGAGATCGAATCAAAGAAGAGAAAGGGAGAAACATATTTGGAGAAGAGAAGAGCTCTGATCAATGCTAGAAGGATCTTGAGTTTTTTTCAAACTCTAGATCCACTTGAACTGTTTTTAGTTTGCCTTAGCTTTGCCACCACTTAGAACTGGAGTCTTTGAGACTAAAGTTCCTTCATTGAACTCGAGTCTTTGAGACTACAGATGCTACTTAAAATAATATGTTTGGTCCTGATGCTACAAAACAAAAACATTAGAAAAATCATGCTATATGGCAAAAAAACACCAGTGATATGATATACCAAAAGCCAAGAACTCCATGAAGGCATGATCAAATCTAGTTAACCACACGAGCTTGACTAACTTTTTACCTAACTTCATCATGGAGTATTCAGTGCTAAATGATCCTGCTCTAAATAGTCCTAGGAAAACCGCCCAAAATGGAGAATCTAATCCATAGATGGATGCTCTTCATGACATTGATCTATATTCAACTGGTGCTGGAGAACCTAAGTAGGCTTAAAAGGATCTGTTAATATCCAGACCCTAAGGTCAGACAGATCTGCATGTACATATTGAAATCACCCCACTAAAATCCCCAAGGCAAGCTTTTCTTAAACCTTCATTCTTCATATTGAAATCACCCCACCAGAATCCCCAAGGTTCTCCATTTTCCTGTCTCCAATGAGTAGATCACAAAGGAGTAGGAATTCGTCATATTATGGACTATAACAAGGGATAATCTTAGACGGAGAACCAAATGGGTAGTAAGCCAATCCAAAGATGTCACCAACATGACAGACAGTGTCTTAGGGTTATCTATTTTCAGGTCATTGGGATTCAAACAACCATCTCAAGCACATCTAGATATCCAGTTTGACTTTGACAACTCTTTTAGTGTTCTTAACAATTTGCTTCATTTATTTTTATTTCTCCTCCATAAATTCAGTAGTTTTTTGGGAGCCACAAATGATAAACTGAAGCCCACAATACCACTTTGCAAAGGGAGGCAAGAAAACCAAGCAGGCCATACTATCCTATTCAGAAGGGAAATAATTCACCCAGCAAGCCCCATGACATGCATCTAAATTATCTTTGTAAAGAGCACTCAAAAAACAAGAGACTCCTACAGAAAAGACAAGCACAGTCCCCTATTAAGCCCAATGCAGCTACCTTGCTCTTGTTGATCATATGTCCTTCAAGGAAAGCCAACCAATGAAACTATACTTACGAATTGCATTGAACATCATATTAGCTTACACCAAGACAACTATTCTTTCTTGCGTTGAATTTTTCCAGAAGAAGGAGTTGACCAGATTGCGTTGTACTTTTCCTTGACCTTCAGTAGATTCAGCTTGCCCTGGATTCTAACCAGGTTTTCAGATCTTGTTGGCTTCCAGATTTGATCCTTATTCTTCAAAACACTAACTAAAATAACTTAGCTTCAACGGCATTTACTACATCATAGACTATTCTATGTCCAGAAAACTTGATAAAAAATACCTAAGCAAAATAAAATTTATAAAATAAAATAAAATAAAACATTTAAGATGCCATCTATCTAGTCACACCCAAAATAAAATATAAAAAAACCCCTTTCATCCCAAAACTTTTTTTTTTTAATAAGTCTCTTTAGCCACTTCCCTAAGTTTCAATAATTTCCACCACCTCTATGTACACTCTTGGGGACCTTCACTATCTAGAGACATTTACCTAGTTGCCCTTCAAAAACACCTCATGGACCTATGCTACCCACAAGAAACCAGCTTGAGTGGACATATTCAATATGTGGCTTATAAGTACTGCCATATTCCAATATTCCACCCTATTAAGCCCTAAACCTTCCATTTTGAGTGCATATTTGATCCCACTTAGGGAGCACTGCATGAGCATTCATGACCAGTACATCTGGAGGCTATGCAGCATCGAGTGAATTAAGACTTTGCGTAAGAAAGAGGATTGCAATCCAAGAATTAAGTCTAGCAGTGATCTTCTCGGTTAGAGGATTGCAATGCTTTGAGCTAAGCTTTCTAGTGCATTTCAAAAATATGATTGGGAGGTTTCCTGCTTTGAATTGCAGAACAGAAAGGATTTGTCGCTGGAGATCAGGAGTTACAGCAACACAAAATACCAGAGAGACCATTGAAATCCTTCAGGATATCCCTTATCAGTTGTTTTAAAGGAAGATCAGCAACTACAAATAGTAAAAGATCATCTACAAAGGTTAAATAAGTAATTCTTTGCCCAGACATTGGGATGGAAGTTAAGAGCCCATAACTCAATTCTCTGTTTCCATAACTCATAACTCAAAAATGATGGGACCCATAGTAAAAAGTTTGTTTGGCAAACAATAACTCTGTTTCCATAACTTTGTTTCCATCACTCAATTCTCTGATTTTTGAGTTATGAGTTATGGAAACTGAAAACAGCCAAATAGGGGACCCACAGCCGCCACTTTTGACCACCTTTTGACTTTTTTTTTTTTTTTTTTTTTTTTTTTTTTCTTTTCCTGGGTTAGCCGTTCAGGTTTTTTTTTTTTTTTTTTTTTTTTTTTTTTTTTTGGGTGGCGTTGGCTGTTTGTTTTTTTTTCTTTTCCTAGGTTGGTCATTCAATTTTTTTTTTTTTTTGGGTTGGCGTTGTTCTTTTTTTCTTTTTCTTTTCCTGGGTTGGCTGTTCGGTTTTTTATTTATTTTATTTATTTATTTATTTTTTTTTATATTAGCTTCGGTGAGTTGGGTACTAAAAAAAAAAGAAAAAACTGTACTGGCTGACAGGTGTGGGACCTATGAATAGTGTGAAAAAATTGAGTGATGAAAATAAAAGTGATGTTGCTAAATGAGTGTGAAAAAATGAGTGATGAGTGATGAATTATGAGTGATGAGTGATGGAAATTGAGTGACGGAAATTGAGTGATGAAAAAAGCTTACCCAAACATGCTCTAAAGTTCTGAGATTAACTGAATCTTGATCTCGTTATTTTAATAAAGCCTCCATTTCAAAGACAAAAAGATAGAGGAAAACGAGCCCCTTGTCTAATACCTTTTCCACACTTAAAAGAATCATCCAATTATAGTCATAAAATATTTTGGGCTTATGATACACCTTACTTATCAAAAGAAAAAATACCTCACGAACCCATCCCACCCAACCCGCACAACCCACCCATTTAACATTCATTCATATACATAATTACAAACGCTAAAAACTTATAAATTACCAAGAAACAAACACTAAGGAAAAAAAAATTGAAGAACACAAAGAACAGAAGAAACCAAGATTCTAGAAACCCTAGCTCTGAAGCACAAAGAAAATTGGACAACAATGTACGGTAATACGGAAGAATGCCGGCGTTCCTGCTGGCTTAGGAGGCTTTGTTTCTCTTTCATCATAGGATCCTCGTAAGCTCTCGTTTAAGGAATTCGTAGTTGGTGATTGGCTTTGGTGAAACGTTAAGGTTTTGAGAATTTGCAATCACTTATAAAGCAGTTTAACTTTTGGATCAATTTGACTGCTCCTAAATTTTCAGCGATAAACCCTCACCAACTCATGAGCAAGCAGGATTTTTTCAGAGATACTCATCCCCTTGACAAAGTCAGAGTTAATATGATTATAAAAAATAAATAAAAAGAGTCAAGAGTTAATAATTTCATTCTAGCAGCCATGGAGTCTATTAGCAAAATTTTGGAAATACACTTATATTGCACATTTCAACATGATATATGTCGGTAATCATCAACTCTTGACAGGTTCTCAACATTGGGGATCAAAATAATCATAGTGGAATTTTCTACCCCAAAGAAATCCATCAAATTGGAATAAGGAAGTCACGGCCAAGCACACATTTTGTTGCACAACTAACCAAGAAATTTAAATATAAAAAAAGAACCTGAATCCATCAGCTCCATCACTCCCAAAAGAGACTGTAGAGATATTCTCCTACTCCTTTAACAAAAGAAATAAAGAACTTCTACTTCAACTAGGAAAAGAAAAACAACTCAGAATCCTTATTCAACAAGAAAAAGGGAAATATCGTAAAATCCAAATTCAACTAGAAAAAGAAAACAACACATAATCTCATTTAACTAGGAAAATGAAAAGAGTAAAGATATAAAAAATTTGTTACAATTGATCTGCAACAAACAGGCAAAGCAATATATGCTCATGCTCTATCGATTGGTTAAAAATTAAGAATCATAATTACTTGGAAACCAAAAGTTCAACAAATCCCATATAATCTTAGCAACCAATACAAGAAGAAATAAATAAATAAGTAGAAATTAGTGTCACAGGCAAACAGCATCCTCCATGTGGCCATGTCAAAGAAAAACTTACGCCAATGAAATTGACTGGTCCATGCTTACTAATTTACATAAATGCACTGATTACTTCCATTTCAATGAGCAGCAATGTGGTGACCTTAAGGGTTCTTTCAATTTTTCTCTAGGTCTTCCTTGTTTTAAATTTTTTTCTAGGTCTTCCTTCATAATTAAAAGATGTTGAATCAAAAGAAATAGAAGAACTACCAGAATTCTGTTTCAACCAGGGAATGCCAATTGTTACCAAGGTCGGTGAATATGGGAGCACAGTCGCCTGAACTTTAGTTTGATGCCTCAGGTAAGAACCATAAAAGAAGGTTCTCAGCCTTCCAGTTTTGAAGTCATATGAACATAACCTACCTCGTATAGACAAATACACAACTTCATCATGGAAAGTTTGAGCGTCCACTACAAAATAATTGCCAATCATTTCAGGAGAGTTTCGTACACGATGGAGATACCGATCCCTTGATTCTTCACCAAATTGATCTATATTTATATGGTGCTTAAGAACCCAAATGGACTTGCAAGGATCTGTTAACATCCAGACCTGAAGTTCAGACATATCTACACACACATAATGAAGATACCCATCTGAATCCCCAAGGCAAGCCAGTCTTACATCTCTATCCAACCACTTAGGACCTGGTACTGTAATGACTCCAGATAACTCCTTATCCACCTCAAAAGTGATAATGTTCTGATTGCTTGTCAACCAGTAAAACCTTCCATTAACATAAATATGTTTGTTCTCATAAAGCTCATCCTTGCAATAGCACACTTCAAAGGAAGTTTTCCATTTCCCTGTCTCTGATGAGTAGATCACAAAGGAATAGGAATTTTGGTCATGTTTTAGATGCTGAATGCTGACCACTTTAAAGCAAGGGATCATCTTTGCTGAAGAACCAAATGGGTAGAAAGCCAATCCAAAGATGCTACCAACGTGACAGTCAGTGGGTCTCAAGGTTAACCGTTCCTGGGTCATTGGGTTCCAAACAACTATGTCCAGCACCTCTACATCCCTAGTTCGACGACTTCTATAACAGATGAGTCCATCACATGAAGCCATAATGACAGAAGTCCGTTGAGGGAAACTTTCATCCATCAATTTAAATATGCCCAATTCACCATTAACCCTAGCGTAAAGGAAATAATCATCTCCACAAAAATTCCCCCCATACTCCTCAAACTCTTGAACAAGGAGTCCCGAAATGCATCTTGACCTCTGATGGTGAATACGCACAAAGGATGGATCAGATATAAGGCTCGTCCATCTCTTGGAGACACACTTGCACCTTAAAAGGTTCTTAGCTGACAAGCGACTTAAAATTTCCTTTGCTAAATCTTCATTTGAAAAAATGACTTCCATTTTTCTTGTGAACAAAATCCCAAGTCATAACAAGCTGCAAATGACACAAACAAGAAAGTATTACTATAAAGTATAAACCCAAGTCATAACAGAGAGAATCACTTCAAAAATCTGCAGTGACACTAAATTGTTACAAAATTACAGAGGTCCAAACTAATGTCCCAATTAATACAGTTTTCAAGACCTGTAAATATGGTTTGCTTTTGTCCTATATTGGGATTTGACTCCAATTGAAGAAGCAGAATGGAAGACATATGGAGTGTTTTATTTATTCTCTAGATTCCATTATATGGTATGGGTCACATAAAAGTAAAACACATTTCATAGAAATATTTCACTGGAATAATTTATTATTGTATACAAGCATTTCCCCATAATGCTTCTCTGTTTTCTACAAAGTATGAAGGATGCATAGTTTGAAGCATTTTCCCACACAAGCATTTTGACCCACATGTCCCATTTAAAATTTTTAATTTTTGTGCCAAAATGAATGATGCGTTAACACTTGACACAAAAACCAAGAAAACTACAATAATAACAATCGAACCTCTTAAAGCAAAACTAAGGAAAATCCAATTAGACTCTAATTAGATTTTAATTAGAGTCAAATTTGATGACAAGTGTTCAATTCAATTTCTTAATTTTGGTTTAGCTATTTACAACACTATAAGAATCGAGGATTGCTATTAAAAAGACATTAAATAATGTAAGTAGAATGTGATTGTGATCGTTCTTAATTTTCCCATGCATATGCATGAGGTCATAAGCTAGTATAAATAATACAAACCAAATATGAATTTTGTATTGAAGACATATGTAAAATCATTCAAATAAAGTGATTCATATAAAATAAAGCTATAATCAACATAACTCAACTAAGTTGGCTCCATGAATTAATTTTGTCTTTCAAGCACTAGGCTCAACTATATGTATCCTTTTTTACAGTCCTAGCAAAGCAGATTTTTTTGTTGTTGTAATTATGGATATTTAGCGCACCCTACTTAAGAAAAGGCAACCCTCTTTCCTCTTTAGACTAGATAATTGCAAAAGCCTAGTATTCAAAGAAGACAATCAACATAGATAATCCACCATATTGTTACATAAATATACAGCAAAATTCACACTTTGTCTAATAAGTTTTGAAACCACAACCACACCCGCCACCAATTCTTGTGGGAAGAAGAAATTCCATTGGAATGATAGCACAGTGGCATATTCTCATAATACATAAAAAGATGATAGCCACTCTTTTGTGACTAAGGCTTTGTTTATTGTCTGTTGTTGTATGATAGAATCTTTTTTTTTTTTCCCCTTACAAGTACCTGTAAAAATATTTTAAAGCTTATCTTTTTTTTCTTTTCATTTTTTAAATGTATTAAAAGAAATATGTGCCTCCTCTCTTATAACTACAACCCTATCCCCTATCTCAAATTCTACACTTACATCACATACATAGACAACTGATCTTCCCACCCTAATGCTCTCAGTTTCTAGCCTTTTTTAGTCCCTCAAATTCCTTTCTAAACTCAATCACCGAGGCCTTTGCACAGCCAAGGCATTAAATTCTCCAAAATATAGTTTTGTCTTAGAAAACACAAAGCATGAAATTCAGAGGCCTAAACGTCCCAAAAGTTTTGAAAAACAAATAAGATGAAACGGGATTCCATAAAATAGTGACAATCATAAAATAGACCTCCTCTTGTGACAGTAAAATTGATTTCTCTCAATTAAGTACCAAATTTCTGTGTCTCAGCGTCCAAACAGAGCATGAAGATTAATCAATATAAATTCAAACAATACAAAAGAAGCTATCTTTACTACCTGTATGGTTTTTGCATCACATCAAAGTATCATCCAGAGAGAGAAAGATGGCAGATCTGATAATAAAAATCAGATGAAACAGAGAGTTTTTTTTTTTTACCTTTTTAAATAGCAGAGAGACCGATCATAGTCAATGTTTTCCGGAGAGTGTGGAAAATAAAACATCATCTTACGCCGACCAAACTGGTTTTTAGATTCGGCGATAAATACTGAGTGAAAAGTGTTTTTTTTTTTTTTTTTTACTTCGATGGTTTCTAGATTCGGTGAGAAGAGAAAAGTGGGGAAAGAGAAGTGATAGGTGGTTGTGGTGAGTTCTAACTTAACTTAACTTTCGGGTTTCCATGCGTTGATGTAATTATTGCGTGGTTCTGACTTCAGAGTCTTCAGACTTGTGACTTGTGCAGAGTTGTGACTTGTGAGTAGGGTCCGTTTGGATTGAGCTTATTGTTGCTGAAACTGAAAACTGAAAACTGAAAACACTGTAGCAAAATAATTTTTAAATGTGTGAATAGTATTGTGGGACCCATTTTTTAATATTTTTTAACCCGTAAACAGTGTCAAACAGTATGTGAACAGTGTCAAACAGTGTGTAAACAGTGTCAAACAGTGGTGAACAGTGTTCTTGTCCCCCAAAATCAGAAACGGTGCAGGAAAAAAAAAAAAAAAAAAGGTAAAACGCAAAACGCAGACTTGGGTTTCAGCAGTATCCAAACGCCCTCGTAAAAATTTGATAAGTTAAAAAAAAGAAAAGAAAAAAAAGAAGTTAAAATATTTGTTTGATCCAAGAGCTGATATTAAAGTCAATATTCAACTTTTCTATCTCACCCGCTAGTTTAGTTTTGGTGCAGTTATTCGTGCATATGTGATAAAAATTACTTTTTTTTTTTTTTTTTTAAGGGAGTTTGCTCTTTATCATCACATCAAGACACCAATCAGGTTTTGATATTAGCAGAAATTGAACCCTAGATCTCTTATACAACCATCAGAGATTTTACCAGTTAAACATCAAGACACCAATCAGTTTTTGATATTAGCAGAAATTGAACCCTAGATCTCTTATACAACCATCAGAGATTTTACCAGTTAAATTAAAAATATCATTTTGATCCTTATATTCTGAATTACCCTTAATTTGTTTCTCAAAAAAAAGAAAAAAAGAATTACCCTTAATTTAGTCACTATATTATGGAAACAATCAATCTGGTCAGAATTATTTTTAAAATTGCAGTTAATATGGTCTTTACTGTCAAATCATAACTTTTCTTCCACTTTTTTGGCAACCAAACACAAAACAATTTACTAATCTTCAACTAGTAGACATATATATCAACTTAGCAACTATTGCAAACCTAGATTTGGACCCAAAATGACAACATATTGAAAATAACAGGTACCGAATTGACTATAAGTTTAAAATAATAAGAACCAATTTGAATGCTACAAATATGTAAAGACTAAATTGATTACAATCAATTTGGTAAATATTGTCTTTAAAATTGCAATTAATTTGGTCTCTACTATCAAATTATAACTTTTCTTGCACTTTCTTGGCAACCAAACCCAAAAACACAAAACAAATTTACTAATCTTCAACTAGTAGCCACATTTATTAACTCAAAAACTATTAAAAACCTAGATTTGGACCCAAAATGACAACAAACTGAAAATGACAGGTACCAAATTGACTACAAATTTAAAATTGTGGGTGAATTGGGTCTGATGGACTAAGCCGACCATACGAGCAAAGCCCGGTACGAAGCCTTGGGCCCATTGAATGTAGTGAGCCTGGGGTACCACGGAAAGGCTACCCCAGGCTTCCTCATGTTTAACCCGATCACCAATCGAGCACCGAGAATTCAGCATGGCCTTACTTGAGGGATCCTTTTTGAATAAGGAATCTGAAACAGTCATGAAGGAATCCCATATGCAGTCCAAAGGAGGTCGATAATTGAGAACCAATGATTTAGAGAAGACCCCACTATCGAACCTTAATCGGCGTCTGGAATAAGTTCCAAGGGAATCCTCTAAATTCGTGAGGGGGATATAAAAGGAGGCCTAGGCCATAGTCCAAGGGGTTGGAAAATTGGTGAGAAAGGTCTTTAGAGAGCAATAGGAAAACAGAGGGGGGAAGTAGGAAATTAAGGGTGAGAGTTAAGAGTTGGAGGGAAGGTAACCAAGTCTAGGTTGGAGCCCCGTAAGTAGGATTGAGATTCAGCCCACTAACAAATAAGTTGAGGGCCCAAGTCCTTGCTCCTACACTAGGTTCTTGCCACCCACAATTGGTGCCGTCTATGGGAATCTTACTCGTATTAGGGGCTTTGATTTGGTTTGGTACTTGCGAATTATGGAAGGCCCACAAGCTGGAGAGGGCTCTGTAACTGGAAAACAGAGGGGGGAAGTAGGAAATTAAGGGTGAGAGTTAAGAGTTGGAAGGAAGGTAACTAAGTCTAGGTTGGAGCCCTATAAGTAGGATTGAGATTCAGCCCACTAACAAATAAGTTGAGGGCCCAAGTACTTGCACCTACACTAGGTTCTTACCGCCCACAAAAATAATACGGACCAATTTGAATGCTACAAAAATGTAAAGACTAAATTGATTACAAGTTGAAAATAATCTGGACTATATTGACAGTGACCGAAAATGGTATTTTTCACCAATTTTTTAACTAAAAGTCTCCCTGTAGATACTTAATATACATCTCTTTTGGTCCAACGATGTTTGCTTCAACATTTGTTGATTGCCAAGGAAGATCAAGAAAAAAAATTGAAAGAAGTATTAAGGTCACCATAGTTTTAAAACCTAAATCAACCTAATATATGTCAAATGTAGGCCTTACTACACACTCAATCAACACACAATTAATCTGGGCGTCACATCCACTATAAAAAGGATTTTCCTTGACTCTTTTTATTTTCATTAATCTTTTTAGGTTAAATGTAGAAGAGGTATAAAGAGATTTGGTTTTGTGGCAAATAAGAAAGATCTTAGTGAGTAGGTGTTTTATGTTAATAATAACTAAAACGTTGAATCCTAACTTTTACTGATCTAATGGTTTTGTTTTGCTTCATTATTTTACCTTTATATTTGATTTTTTTCGCCTTTGTATGGTGAAGGCCCTGAAGACAACCTGGAATGCATATTTTGGTATTTTGTATATTAGAGTTTTTTAATCTTTTGTTAAAAAAGAAAAAATGAAAAAAAGAGAGTTACATCTCCCACTAAAACTTTTAAGTTAATTAATAAATTAACGTAAATTGAGTTTTGAAAAACCAAAAAAAGAAAGAAGAAAAAAAGTCAACAAAGCTTCGACAATATCCAGAATATTAGACCCTGATATTTATCCTGGATATATTGTATGATTAATTAGCATTTGTCTTAAAAAGTAAAATTTACTATTATTAAATGGCAAATTAAATTAAATTATTTCTCAAAATTTTTTACTATAAAATTATTGAGTTTACTTGTTTCTCTGCTGGGGAAGAACATGAAGTTCATGTTCTGGGGAAAGAAGAAATGTTCCTACGAAAAGCAAAAGAAAAGTAAAAATACTAATAATAATAATTTAATTATTATTATTATTTTTAATAATAATAATTTAGTTTTTTTTTTTGAAATTTCTGATCTAGCTTTTTTTTTTTTAATTTTTTTTAATTTTTTTATTAATTTAAATCTGACGTGGCATTTTACGTGGCCAAATAATTTTTTTTTGTAATATTTTAATAACCCTATCAACACTATGTCAACAAGTATACTCTAGATTTTTTAGGATACTCTACCAATAGATTTCGATCCTCTAAATTTCTTAGAATACTCTACCAATAGATCCTCTAGATTCCTTAGGATACTCTACTAATAGATTTCCTTAAATCATAGCCACTCTTTTATGATTTAAGGATCTAGATTTTTTCATGCCAGTATTGCACTAACAGTACTCTTAAAATAATAAAATAATGTTGCAAACAAAACAATTAAGATTAGTGTTAGTAGAATGCTGACATGACAAAATTCAGACCATTAAATTAGTAAAGAATCGATAGGATTTAAAGAAATTTATTTAGTAGAGTACTCTAAAAAATCTAGAAAATTTGAATCCAAAGAAGTTACCAATGAAGATACTAAAGAATTTTATGACATCTTGAAAGATTATTAGCAGCTTAGGGTTACCAAATGTGTAGAAAGCCAATCCAAAGATGTCACCAACATGACAGACAGTGTCTTAGGGTTATCGATTCTCTGGTCATTGGGATTCAAACAACTATCTCAGGCACATCTAGATATCCAGTTTGATGCCTTCTCTAATAGATGAGCTCTATCGCATGAAGCCATAATCGCAGAAGTCCATTGAAGGAAACTTTCATTCACCCCGGTCAAATATGCCCAAATCTTGATCTCTTTCCTTTTTTTTTTTTTTTTTTGGATAATTCAAATGATTTTATAGCTCAGAACAATAGATACAAGGTCACTGCTAGTCTCAAAACAGGGAAAAAAAAAGCAAGAAGACAAAGCACAACTCATGATCTAGCAGCTACATGAAAAGAATCAATCATTAGCAAGAATGATTCACTTCGTATAAAAACTCAACTACAACTTAGCATAGGTAAGAACAAAACCAGCATCCTAGCTATTGAACAAGCAAATCTTTGTCTGAATCATCCGTTTGAGGATGCAAATTCATAACCCAATTGTCAATTAGAATCCAAAGCAGCGCAAGATGATTCAGATCATCATCTGAATCATCCTTTTGAGAATGGATTTGTCTATTTTGCTCTTAGCTTCCATTTTGACTTTGACAACTCTTTTAGTGATCTGAATCATCCTTTTGAGAATGGATTTGTCTATTTTGCTCTTAGCTTCCATTTTGACTTTGACAACTCTTTTAGTGTTCTTAACAATTTGATCCTTTTCCTCCTCCATAAATCCTGTAGTTTTTTTGGGAGCCACAAATGATACACTGAAGCCCACAATGTCACTTTGCAAAGGGAGGCAATAAAACTTTCTTCCTCGAAATTTTTGACACCCAAGCAGGCCATAGCATCCTATTTAGTAGGGAAATAATTCACCAAGCAAGCCCCACGACATGCTTCTAAATTATCTTTGTAAAAAGCACTCAAAGAACAAGTGACTCCTCTCTATAACCCCTCCTACAGAAAAGACAAGCACAGTCCCCTGTTAAGCCCCGTTGCACCTACCTTGCTCTTGTTGATCATATGTCCTATTTACCAAGTTGCCCTTCAACAACACTTCATGGGCCTATGCTACCCACAAGAAACCAGCTTGAGTGGACATATTCAGTATGTGGTTTATAAGTACAGCCATATTCCAATTTTCCACCATTTTAGGCCCCAAACTTTCCATGAGTGCATATTTGATCCCACTGAGGGAGCACCGCATGAGCATTCTTGACCAGTATAGAAAAAAAAAAAAAAAAAAAAAAAAAAAAAATAAACCTTATATATCAAAAGAAAAAATACATCACAAACCCATCCCAAGCAACCCACCCATTTAACATTCATTCATATACATTACTACAAATGCTAAAAACTTATAAATTACAAAGAAACAAACACTGAGAAATTTTTTTTTTTGAAGAATGCAAAGAACAGATGAAACCAAGATTCTAGAAACCCTAGTTCTGAAGCACTAAGAGATTGGAAAACAATGTGTGGTAATATGGAAGAATGCCGGTGTTCTTGCCAGCGCAGGAGGCTTTGCTTCTCATTCATCATAGGATCCTTGAGAGCTCTCACTTAAGGAATTCGTAATTGGGGATTGGCTTTGGTGAAACGTTAGGGTTTTGAGAATTTGCAATTAGATATAAAGCAGTTGAACTTATAGATCAATTTTACCATCCCTAAATTTTCAGTGATAACCCCTCACCAACTCATGAGCAAGCTGGATGTTTTCAGAGATACTCATCCCCTAGACAAAGTTTTTGTCAGAGTTAATATGATTAAAAAAAAAGAGTCGGTGTTAATTATTTCATTCTAGCAGCCATAGAGTCTATTAGCAAGGATTTTGGAAATAGACTTATATTGCACATTACAACATGATATATGTCTGTAATCATCAACTCTTGACGGGTTCTCAAAAGTGGGGATCAAATTGATCATAGTGGAACTTTCTTCTCCAAGAAATCCATTAGATTGGAATAAGGAAGTCACTGCCAAGCACACATTTTGTTGCACAACTAACCAGTAAACTTTTTTTTTTTTTTTTTTAAAAGAACCTGAATCCATCAGGTCCAATCACTCCCAAAAGAGAATGTAGATATTTTCTCCTACTCCTTTAAGGAAACGAATAACGAAATTCTACTTCAACTAGGAAAAGACAAACAACACAGAATCCTAATTCAACTAGAAAAAGGGAAACATTGTAAAATCCAAATTCAACTAAAAAAAAAAGAACACAAAATCTCATTTTAACTAGGAAAATGAAAACAGTGAAGATGCAAAAAATTTCTTACAATTGATCTGCAACAAACATGCAAAGCGATATGCTCATGCTCTATCAATTGGTTAAAAATTAGAAGTCAATGGTCAAAATTACATGGAAACCAAAAGTTCAACAAATCCCATATAATCTTAGCAACCAATACAAGAAGAAATAAATAAGTAGAAATTAGTACCGCAGGCAAACAGCATTCCCCAAGGGGCCATGTCAAAAAAAAAAAAAAACTTAGGCCAATGAAATTGACCGGTCCATGCTTACTAATTTATATAAATGCAATGACTACTTCCATTTCAATGAGCAGCAGTTTAAAAATGTGGTGACCTTAAAGGGTTCTTTCAATTTTTCTCTAGGTCTTCCTTGTTTTCAATTTTTTTCTAGGTCTTCCTTGGTAATTAAAAGATGTTGAAGCAAAAGAAATAGAAGCACTACCAGAATTCTGTTTCAACCAGGGAATGCCAATTGTTGCCAAGGTTGGTGTATATGGGAGCACAGTGGCCTGAACTTTAGTCATATGCCTCAGGTACAAACCATTAAAGAAGAATCTTAGCCTTCCAGTTTTGAAATCGTACGAACATAACCTGCCTCGTATAGACAAATACACAACTTCATCATGGAAAGTTTGAGTGTCCACTACAAACGAATCCCCAGTCA
Source organism: Quercus lobata (assembly GCF_001633185.2). NCBI lineage: Eukaryota > Viridiplantae > Streptophyta > Magnoliopsida > Fagales > Fagaceae > Quercus > Quercus lobata. The sequence goes on along the minus strand of NC_044907.1, from coordinate 12,644,820 downwards.
TTTCAGGAGAGTGTCGTACACGATGGATATAATGATCCCTTGATTCTTCACCAAATTGATCTATATTTATATGGTGCTTAAGAACCCAAATGGGCTTAAGCCTTCGACGACGGAGCTGAAGGTCTGGGTTCACGCGAGCTTAAGGTTTGTCTTCGTGGGGGTGGTTTTTATTTGGGGTTTAGAGCTTGGCTGAAACGGTGCCGCTTTGAGTTTTTGTGTTTCAAAGTTTGGCAAAAACGGCACCGTTTTGAAACAGCCGCATGGTTTTGACATGATTAGGAAAAAAATAAAACAGGTCAACACAATAATTTGTCAATTTAATAGCAAAAACTAATTGAGGTGAATTTAATAACGGAATCAAATTTCAAGATATAAAATTAAATTTCTTAAAGTCAAATAATCCCAAATTTAAAAGGTGTTATTTGCAATTTAATTTTATTTCCTTTTTTTAATTTTAAAATAATAATAAAATAATAATTTTTATTTTTTAAATATTCTGAAGATTACTAAAACGGCGTCGGTTTTTTAGTGTCGTTTTCGTTTTACCAAGCTCAGCATACAATGTGGCCCAGCTTCTAGTTTGGGCCTGGGCTTGAACAAATAACATATATTTACTAATTTTATTATTATGGTTATTAATTTAACAAATCGCATTATTAGGTGGATTTCAGATAACTTAACTGATAAAATCTTTGATACTTATATAAGAGATCTAAGATTCAATCTCTGCTTATACCAAAAACTAATTATTGTTTTGGTGTGATATTAAAGAGTTATCATTAAGAGCGAACTCTATAAGTTAAAATTCTCTTAAAATAAAAAAACAAATCACATTATTAGAAACTAAAATTTGGATTTTTTTTTAATTAAAAAAAAAACACACACACAAAGTTAAATTTAAATTTTAAGTTGTTCATCAAATTTTATTACCATTAAAAACACACACATCCATCTCTAAGTTAAGGAAGAAACTATATTGATGTCGTTACAACAAGCCTTGTTGATGTAATTTCTAAGGTATTTATTTTAATAAAATCTTTTCCTCTAGGCAAAAAATTGATATATATTTTTTCTTTTCCTCTTACCAAATTGTTTTTAGTCCAAAATATTTTTTTTTCTCCATTCCTCTCTCTCTCTCTCTCTCTCTCTCTCTCTCTCTCTCTCTCTCTCTCTCTCTCTCTCTCTCTCTCCTAGCAATGAAAATAGGTCAAAGCACAAAGTAGATAGTTTCATGATGAAAGAGTGTATTGAAAATTACTTATATCATCTTATCTGCCAGCTTTTGTAAAATATAGCTTATATTACGAAAAATTAGATTAATTCATTTCACTAATTTTAGTCAAGACAAGCAAGAGAGATTGCCAAAGATCCTGAATGTCCTTCAATATGATTAAACTTGGGTAGAACAATTTTTTTTTTTTTTTTTGAAGGCCTTGGGTAGAACAGTTTAATGTGCATAAAACTCATGCATTAAGGTGAGTTATGGATTCTAAACATATTAGTTAAGGTCGATCACCTATATTTTTTGTTTCTATTTTATTATATCTAAAATCATAATCTATTTTTTGTTTCTTAAGTGACATTTTGAAATATTTGAATAATGCAAGAAAAACAATAATGAAGTATTTGCCAAAACCCTTGTAGCTGAATTGGCACATTCCCATACACAAAGTGCTTAGGGGTTTAAGGGGGAAAGGGTTCGAGCTGCGGGGTTAGCAGTATATTGTAATTAAATCTTGAAAAAAAAAAAAGAATAATTCAAGAAAATTACAACTTACCTACCTATGGTTTTGTTGAAATTTAAATTGCCTACATGTGGTTTGAAACTTGACACTTTATAATTTATTCACTTGAAGTTTGATCGAAATTTAAGTTTCCTACCTGTGGTTTGAAATCTTATAATGCAAATGTTTCGTTGGATGATTTTTTATCTTATTTGATCTTGTATTTTTATGTATTTTGTGTTTTTGGAGGAGAGAGACATAAAAGTGAATCAAAATTACATATTTAGTTCTGGTTTTAACATAGGTTGGTTACAGAACTCTAACTGAGTTAACCTCAAGTAAGTAAAGTGTCAAATTTCAAATCACAGGTAGATAACTTAAATTTCGACCAAACCACAGATGAGTAAGTTATAATTTTCCCTAATGCAAAACTAACTTCAGCATCGATTGAAATAAGCCATCTTTGCCTTTATTCGAATCGGCTTCAATAAATTAAGCACGATTTTGCAACTATAGTAGACGCATTTTTTATTATTTTAGATATATAAAGTCTCAATAAAACTTGACACTTTGGAATGTAATCCTATCGAAACATCTTTGTGACATTAATTACTTCTATGACATGTGATACTAGAGTATCTACAAGTGTCTATTAATTTTTACAAATAACTACATCAGTGGTCATTCTTCTCCTATTGAGCATCTGTATTTCTGGCATTTCTTCTTGGAAGTTCATTTATGATGAGAAGAAACAGCATATACCCCTTAGGTAGTAATGGTGTAGCTTTCATGGAGTTTGTACAGTTAGAACAATAATCTCGTATCCTCTAACTTTAGTGAGCATTTGATACATTGACGGTGTCTAACTTAGTCTCATTGAGTGAATCACCCATGAATATTTTGATCCATCCATAACACGTGCATTAGCAACCTTAATTCCAAAAAACCTATAACAGTATATTATAGGCTCCGGACCCAAACTACTTGTTTGGTCTAGATTTGATTTTCTAGTATTGACAATCAAAGCGTGTACTTTTTATTATACTTCTGTACTTTTTTTTTTTTTTGCTTGAATAAAAAAGAGAGAGTCTCCAGTTTGGTTCATCGACCCCACGTCACGTGACGGTAATGAGTAATATCACGTATAATACTTTTTATTCCATTTAGGCCTATATAAAGGCCTCCTCTATACAATTTGAAGACATAATACAATTACTACGTTAAGTATTTTCATGGTATGACTTTCTGAGTACAATCAACAAACAATTGCTAGAAATTAACTTTAGTCACTAACTACACACCCCTTGAAAGATCTGAGTACGTACAAACATCAAAACATTGCTAGAATAGAAAAACCTTTGCATGTTCGGGATGCACCACCACCAATTAATAGGTTAATTTCATATGCTAAGATTTTAACCCCTTTTTTTTTTTTAATAAATGGCACAAAATTACCCCTATTCAAGTATTTCTTGATAGGGATAATTACACTTTTTCATCATTTTTCAAGCTGATTTCATCTATATTTTTTTTAATTTTACATTTATAATAAATGGCACAAAATGAACCCCTATTCAAGTATTTATTGATGGGGATGGATAATTACACTTTTTCAGCTCTCACCCTATGCAAATCTTACCCGGCCAAGGGTCGAAAGTTCTAACTCTATGTTACATGGAATCATAAGACACCTACCAAGAAAAAAGATGAGACCACTCATGAGTCATGACTACTGTCTTTCATTCTAAAAGCTAGGATAACATTAACAATCAGATCATTACGTGTTTATATATATGGCTTCATTCGCTACACCATATATGGCTTCATTCACTACACCTTGGCTCCATCCATCAACATGCATGGAGTTTGGTATGATTCGTCTTTGGAAGGGACTTGCTTGCCCCTCACTACCTCGACTATAATGGAACTAGACAGCATCAACTTATGCTCTCACACTAACTACTCAAACAATAGAAGAGGGGCAATGTATTAAAGAGTTTCATTCCATTACGTACTTTCCAAGAGATCAACTAATTAACTCTCTCTAGCAATCATGGGAATATATACCATTGAGATCAGGCTAATAAATTTTATGAATAGCGAAAGCAACTTCAATTTTATCAACTCCTAATGGGTTTCCATGAATACTTCTTTGTCCATTTGCACCCAGTTCACTCATCTCCTTTGCCCACAATTGTCAATCTTCTTCGGGAAAAGACTAGCTTACAGTCTTCATTCATAGTGTAGCCACAATGTCTTGTACACACCACCCTCTACAAAATGGGAATTCTAATCGATCTGGGCCTAGATAATCCGACTCCTTCTTCAGTCCTCAATAATTGTGTCAAATTCAAGCAACGTACCATCATCTAAACCAGGTGCTGCTCCAGTAGCGGCTTCAGGATATATTTTTAGGAGGATTAGTAAGAAGATGCATTTTGAGTGAAAAAAAAAAAGTGAATTTTGCCGTTTATGTGATTTCTTTATTACAAAATTTTTCATAGTATGTATTAGCAAGAGAATAAAAGATGAGAAATGCTACATCTACAACATTTTCACAACACTTTTCCAACAAATTTTAGGTTATAAGTTGTTTTTAGTTTTAATATAAACTCACTACTGAAATTACTTTTTTTCTTATTAGTAACAGCTAGTAATAATCTGCCACTTAGGCTATATTACAAGCGTATCATGAACATAGCGTTTCTCATATAAGATAAACTAGTTCATTGCATATTTTTTATTAATATGATGAAGATAATAATTATTGTTACTAAGATTAAATCTTGGAAATCATCTATATATTGTTTTTAAATACAATCAACATATGAATTATTGTTGTTAAGTAAACTCCAAGTGAGATCTAAATACAATAAAATTTTATGTATTAGTTTATTTCAAATTTGCTAAGATCTAAATGATTTTCTTTTTAGATTTTAAGATGAACAAATTTATACTTTTGCTGTTAGGCTTACTATTTTCCCCCCCATATTTTAGATCAAATTGGTTTTTGTGTGTGTGTGTGTGTTTAAAAAGACCAAGATATTGTCAAGATAATCATATTCAAATTCATTTTAGCTAGGCTTGAAAAAAATTTAGGTCTAGAGGGTCCAAAATTTATTTTAGAAGGGTCAAATAAAAAAATTAAAATATATATATATATATATATATATATTTTTTTTTGGCCCAGCTTAGGGGGTTCATTTAAACCCCCTGGATTGCACCTAGAGCCGCCCATGCTCTCCTGTCAACACCTTCATTGAGACTTCCTCTTTCACAACGTATGCATTCTCAGCAACTAGCCTAGAGGCACTTCTTAATCAGGTCTTCTCCCATTCCCAAGATGAATGCTCTTTTGCCCTCTCAATTACACCAAGTAACTCTTCCCCTTGATATTTTGACTTAGCATGCTACAACCACATGACTTCCCTTTTAAACTATCAGACTACTCGAAATTTTGATTAGCTTGCTAGAATCCATCTCTAATTCCTAATTATGTGTATCTAATGTTTATCCATACTAAACTTTTACTAAATCTCCTATATGTTAGACAATTAATGGAATTTGGTTTGAGCTACTTTATTATTATTATTATTTTATTTTATTTTGAGAAACAAAAGAATCCAGAACTTTCGAGTATTTAATTATTCCCTCAGGTGTGTGCAGTCTACGCACCAAGTTATCCTAGCCAGTGAGGAATCCCTTGAAGGTTGCCTTAAGATGTTAGAAATATATTTCCAATTGTTACATTATGCATGATTCTCAAATGAGGTAGATCATCACAACAAGGCATTAGGTTGAGTGATTTGAAATCTCATCCCTTCAAATACCTCCCTTCATATATAAGTATTCAATACAATAGAACATGATGGTTATAGGCAGTCTGCTACTGTCATTTTTATTTATTCTCAAACAAGGTATTTGAAAAAATAAATAAGAAAATTAAAAATGCTACAACACATGGGCTGTGATACACTATTCAATTATCAATGCACATATATGCAATTAGTTAATTTCATGATAAGAAGTTATAAATTTATAATTAGTAATTGTTTGAGTATGGATTGGAGTCATTATTTTTTTACTTAATAGCTTAGAACTTAGGTGACATTTGGTTTTCTCTTTGCCTATTTATCATATATATTTTGCCTTTGTTTTTCTTTTTTATATTCTTATTTACTTAGCTACAAAGTGTTTTCTCATTTGTTGATATTTTATTAATATTAATTAGCTACTAATTTGAAGTTTCAAAAAAAAAAAGGTTCTATATTTTTGTCCTCCCTCAATTGGAATCTTAGCTCTGTCCTTGGCAGCACGAGATAACTGCCAAAACAATGGTGACAATAACACTTGCTATTTTTTTACTGTTTACTTTGTTTTTCTTTTGTATTTTCTTTATTTCACCCAATTTTCACTTTCAGGCCAAAATTCGATTTTTTTCTCGACTTGTATCGGATTTTTTAAAAAATAAAAAAAATTTGTTTGGGACGCGCGTGCAACTGTGTCTACGCTGCACCCTGCATCTAGTCGCGTCCGACACAAGTACAACTATCATTTAGTTGCACTCATGCTTCCTAGAGTAGAACTAATTGAAAATTGAGGATGCCTTGATAGAGTGTATGCACCCACAAATTTGTGTTATTATAATAACCAGTTGTTTTAACATTTGTTATAGACTAATTTCATATACAACTTCTCTTCCTTAAATATACAACTTCTATTGTATAACCACAACTAGTATACTTTTTGTGTATAAAGAAAGTATACTAGTTGTGGTTATATAGGAGATCTAAAATTACAATGAATGATACAAGTTTTCAAAATTTTGTTTTTAATTCTAAAGAAACCTGCTCACATCTTTTAGAGCTCCTCGCATTTATTTCAATTCAAATGCACCCATTAAGCAGTGAGGAATGGCTCTCCATATATCACAACTTCAATGACAGTCCAAATATAGCACTACTTCCCCTTGTATTTGAAATCATTGAAGCAGTCCACCGAATATAAAGCCATTGTATGACAGTGAGAGACTTACAATTACAGAAGCCGTTAGGCAGTTTCATGTTAGTAGAATTAATGATCGTGCTTGTACATACTAAAGTATTGGTAAAGTGGAGAAAACTAACTATTTAAGTAGCTACCACAAATTTTGGTCTTCAAACGAGAGAAATTGGTTGCAAATGATGGACAGTTGGAAAATGAATCATTCATTTATGAAACTAACATCATTCTCAGAGATGCTAAAAGAACAATATGCTACTGTTTAGTTTGTTTATTTACTTACTTTTCTTTAGTCAATTAGTGATTAGTACAACATCAATAACTAGTGTTAAAAATTTTATTTGATAGAGAGAGTTTTATACATTATATGAGGTGGTGTTGCAAGTAGATGGAAATTACGTCTCCTACATTCAACGTGATGATGGATGGGTGGGTTTTCCTGATCACAACGTAAGTCATATATAATTTGGGATAGGTTATTATCAATAGAGAAATACGTCTAAAAGAAGACTCACCACCTCTTTATAACCTTGTCATTAGATTTGCTAGGTTGATAAAATTCCACATAAAGAGGATCCATACACTACAAGAAAAAAGCCTTATTGCAACGAAATTTTTTGTTGCAATAAACTTGAAATTGTTGCAATAAACACATATTGCAACAAAAAAATTCTATTGCCTACCATTGCAATAAAGTAATAATTGTTGCAATAAACCTCTATTGCAACGAAAAATTTTCGTTGCCCACCGTTGCAATAAATTTCTCATTATAGATCTTAGATCTTGACGTTATCTTCTCCTTATATGTTTTCCTATTCTTATTCATTACACTTATCCGAACTAGTCCATAACTCCATGTTTTATTGAGAACGTTAGCAATCCCCTAGATTTGGTTTGATGGCATTCATCAATTGAGTGATTACATGAAGCACATCACTAATCACTATATGCAACTCAAAGATTTAATGGGTTCTGCTTAACATATTTACATATTTTTGAACATTCTCTGTCATTTTTTTTATATGTTTTGAACTCTCTGCCATAGCTAATCCTTCTAGATAAACTCGAAGATTGCCTCTACACCTTGCGGCAAAAGCACATTAAAAACTAATAGGTTATTGTATAATAAGGAGTATTATTAATAAAAATTAACAAACATGACTATAGTGTAATAGTAAACTAGTATAACAACTAACATCCAAGATGAACAAAGTGACGCACACGTAACATTATACAATTTCCCGCAGCAAAAATGTAAAGAACATATAAGGAACAATAGCAAGTTCTTGAATTTTAATTCTTTAGTAAAACAATAGCAAATATTATATGACATACAATTTTCATGATACAATTTTAATTCTTTAGTAAAATATAAAATCTACAATTATTCTTTAGCAAATATTATATGGGTCATTAAAAAAATTTGAATTGCATATTGTGGTGAACACTCTGAAGTCTATACAGGTGGTAGGATAATTTGAAATGTTGTGAAACTATTGTAATTTTTTGTTAGCTCCCAAGCTTTATTGAACCCATAATTCTTGAGGTGTTTGAATGAAAATGTTTCCAAAATGTAGTTGATAAAGAGAGAGACTGGTGTAAAAGACTAGCCCAATCTTCTTAACATCTCAATAAATTTTGCTTTCAATTTCTTTCCACCTTCCACATTTTGTGATTACACTAAGAGATTACTCCATGTAACTACATATTGCATGTGTCAAGTATTGCCAGATTATGACTTAGATAATTTTAGGCTAATTTAACAATTAAGTCCAATTAGTTTATAAAAAAAATTAAGTCCAATTACGCAAATGATTAATCAATTAACACAAGCATGGATAATAGCATGTAAAAATAGAATAAGACTAGAATAATAAGGGAACTCATAACTAAATTCTCTATAGTTTTTATGTTTTCGCTCCCATGAAGTGGCTATCTCAATTGCTATTTCGCCAGATACATCTTCAATTTCGCTCAACTGAAATCCCATGTCGTACAATTCCATTTTTAGCACTTGTACCTCAACCCAAATACACATAGACCCACAAAATAAAAATTACAAGGTAATTTATGCTTAATTACAATAAAACTTTGGCATGGAATATGCCAACGCTCTAAGATCCTAACATCCATTTATTTTTATAATGATTATAATTTCAGACTATCATATCAATTTGTATAATTGTAATATTAAAATTTATAATAGTCCTAATAATTCTCGTTACCAAAAAGATAAAGAGTCGATGGCTATAATTGTCTAATACTAGTTGCATTAAATTTTACAATGGAGTAGTGATCTCATAAAATGTTACAAGCTTGTGCCCGCTGATAAAGCTATGATATCACACCAAAATTGTCGGTCCCTATTTAATTAGCATCTATGAAAACAAAAACTAAATCATTATCAGAGTACTCCACACCCTTTAAGAGGAGGGCCCTTGATGATTGTTCTTAATTTGGAACCATACAACAGTCTCTCCAGATGTGTACTTAAAAATCAAATCCAATATATTTTACACACTTAGATGAGACAACTATATATATATATATATATATATATATACCTCCTAATATTATATGACATACAATTTTCAGACCCCTTTTTGACAGAACAATTATTTAAGAAAACTATAAAGATGAAGAGGTTAGAGATATACCTCACGCCCTCGCCCTTGCCCTCCTCTGCCGCATAGCCCTCCTCTACCGCATCCTCGATATTGCCATCCTCTACTGCATCCTCATCCTCGCCCTCCTTATCACCATCGTCCTCGCCCTAACCTTGACCTTGACCCTGACCCTCGCCATCACCATGGTCGTCACCCACTCCTGCACCCTCGGCATTCTTGATTAGAACTTTCTTGCACACACGGCAAGTCTGATCGCCCTCTCCCGGGTTAGTAACGGTAGCGCAAATATTGCATTTGATGTGCATATCTTATGAATTGGACCTCCACCAATGCAATGTGCATCGTAAGATGCAACCGGTGACATTAAATGCAATATTTGCACTACCGTTACTATCCCGAGCAAGGGCGATCAGACTTGCCGTGCATGCAAGAAAGTTCTAATCGGGAGAGTGACATCAAATACAATATTTGTGCTAAGAGCTCTCTCTGAGTCGAAAATGGGTGAAAACCTAAGAAGAGCTCTCTCTCTCTCAATCTAATTATATGATGTAAAAAGAATGTGTGAATGAAAAACCCTAGTAGAAAATTATTAAATACTAATAACCAAAATAATAAGTGAACCCATCAAAAAGTAAAATAATAATAATAATAATAACTAGTCGCTAACCCGTGCAATGCACTGAAAAGCTATTAAGTTTGAGACTTTAAAGAATATATATATATATATATATTTATGTTGTTTACTACATGTAGCAATTATTCAAGATACTATTCAATCATAAAAAGTAGCAATAAAATGAATAACAACGTACTATACTATCCAATAGACATTGCAACTTTAAATTAACAATATGTAATAAATTGAAAATAATAAACCTTCAGTCTCGATGTGGCGTAAATTAACTCATTTACGCCACCAATAAAACACTACCACGTCAATCTTGTATTCAAAGAGTAATACACACAAGCACACACAATCACATCTCAATTAAACTCAAAACCCTCCCCATTCGATTCAAACTTGAAATGGTCCCTGGGTTTAGGCATTGGATGAGTTGTTCTTCAGGTCTGAATCATATGGGGAGGATTTTGAGTTTAATTGAGACGTGATTGTGCGTGCTAGTAACATGGCAGTGTTATATTGGTGGCGTAAATTAACTCATTTACGCCACATCCATACCGAAGGTTTACTTAATTGAAAAACACCATATTTTTTAAGTCTCCATAATTGTAGATAGTGGTGCGAGCTCTGCATTATAGTTTCTGCATAATTAGAGGAAAACTGATGCACTTTTATGAAGCCTACATAAATCTTATCCGAATAAACATTTTTATATGTGGCTTTGCCCATTGCAGTGCCTTCACTTGTAGTGGGTCTGAAAGATGAGCAAGAATTCCACATCAACATGACTCTTTTTTTAGTCCATCCATGTGGTTAAAGACCATTCACTTCTTTAGTTCCTTATCTCTTAATCTAGCCCTTCCTTTTCCTTTACACGGGCCTTATTAACTCACTTTTGAAACTAACCATGGCATACACTTTACTGTTCATACCACCATCGCAATAGTTTGTCTAATATTGCTTCGATGGGCTGATAAGTTCGAATGGCTATTGAGTTCGAATCGTTGAGGTCAAACTTTCTGGGTCTACGGTCTCGAATTAAGCTTCGTGTGTGAGGAGACTTCATAGCTCACATGCGATGAGATTTCATGGTGCGATGAGATTTCATGGTGCGAGCTCGAAACAATTTTTGCCAACTCGAGAGGTCAAACTTTCTAGGATTATGGTCTCGAATTAAGCTTCATATATGAAAAGGCTTCATGGCGCGCTAGAGGAGATTTTGTTGTTCACAGAGGCTTCGCAGTTCACAGTCGAAGTGGATTACTTTGTGTTCAAGCTTGCAGAGATTTTGTAAGGTTTTCACCATATACGGTGGATCTTTATTAGGTTTTCAGTTTGGGGGTAACATACCTCTCATTTTCCTCCTTCTATAAAGGGGTTGTCTAAGACAATTTTATGAATTGGGTGAGAAGCTGGGTATCAAGGAGAAGAACTATTTTACAAAAAAAGTTGGGTAGCAAATCGAAGGAATTAAAAAGGATGAAACTATTTATTATTATTATTTTTTTAAAAAGGGATGATATTGGTTATATAATATTTATATTTATTTATTTTAATATTGCTAACGTGGAAAATTGTGGAAGTTTCAAAGGCTTCGGTTATATATATATATATATATAGATAATAAGTGAAATTCAATAAATAATAATAATTATTATTATAATAATAGGTGAAATTACATATTGATAGCTAAAATGACTATTAATTATTCAGTCGGATATTATCATTTCTAATATATATATATATATATATATATTATACTATATACTTTCATTGGAAAAAAAAAAAACCTATATAGTTGACACAATATAATGTTGAGGTGATCATAGTTATTAAACTTAGATTGACCCAGCCAGTTGAATCAAAAACCTAATGACCTGACACCTAGATTGGTTCAAGTATTTAAATGGACCGGGCACATACCTATTATTTTAATTTATATATGTATGCTATAATTTCTCAAACTTATATATATATATATATATATAATTTTTTTATTTGACCCTACTGTTCGATTAGTAACCCGTTGGTTGAACCAATGACCAGTGACTTGACTCAGTAAACTAGGTTAATGTCCAGGATGGGTTTAATAGGTACCTTGTCATTTATCATTGTGATTATTTTCATAGCCACCAAATCAATAAATCAATTATATATTATATATGAACTACATTAATAATTATACCATCTAGACATTTTTCTATGTGATTCAACTATAAACTATATCTTTTTATCAGAGACCGCTTGACTTTCCAGCTTACATGACTACGCTTTCTTAGTGTGTACGCATGTCTAACACAATTTCAAATAATAAGAGCTACATATAGGATCCGTTTGGATACAACTTATTTTTGTTAAAACTGAAAACTAAAAAGGGCACTATTTTTAATATTTTTTTTCTGAATAAAATGGATGTGGGTCCCATGAACAGTGCGTGAACTCCAATTGAAGCTTCTTCAACATCTTTCTCTTCTTCAGGAAAAAAATCACCCATAGCCCTACTCCTCATTTTTGCCCTATCAAGTAACGCATAGGCCTTTTGTTGGCACCTCTTCGTAGCCATTGTTTGAGGAGTGAGGGCTTGTGTCTGAATTGGCTTGTGAGTGCAGAAATGGAGTGAGTGTAGAGTGTGAGATATAGAGATGAGTAGATTTCACCTTTTACATTATAAGGATGGGCTTCACCTTTTGTGCTTGCGACAAATGGATCTTAGACTTGATAGCAAACGGAGCCAAGATCACTTACTATCCGTTTTCCACCAAAAAAAATTTTGTATTTTGATTCCTTGGAAAAAATTATAAAGATTTTAGACAAATTTTGAAAAAAAACTAAATCGAACTTGAAAACCTACTATGATTTTTTGCAAAATAGGTTTTACATTTTAAATAAATTTTTAAACGTATGAATATCTAATATATAATTATTATACATTTAAAATTTGAAATTGGAATAATCTTTTTTTTAGACATTAACTTCATTTATAAAAATTATTAACTAATTTTGTAAAAACTAAAAAAAATAAATTGTATAAAAAATAAATTATGTGGTTTTCACAATATATATATATATATATATATATATAAACTCCTTGTCGTGCCTAAGGGAACTATGTAACTCCATTTACTGTAATCAGTCTCGCAAGAATGGTAGTAATTACAGCTTTGGACGTGTCGATTACTATCATTCATAAAAAGCCTCTTTTTTCTTAGTTTTACCTCTTGCATTTCCTGTTTTTCTAGTCTTTATATGACACCCTTATTTATTTTTGTAAAATCCATGTTTTTTGTGGCTTAATTTCGAGAAAAATTTAATTATTTTCATTTTAATGTATCTTTTTGGCTTAAATGTGTGAGTAGAAAGCACTTAAACTCCTCTGCATTTTGTGAAAGCTACATTTAGAGTCAACTCGCGACCTTAAGCAACCTGAACTAGGAATGGCAACGGGTCGGGTTCGGGCCGGGTTTTTACATATCCGGACCCGACCCGCGGGCCAAGACCCGCGGAACGAACCCGGCCCGTTTACTAACCGGGTTTTTTTTCCAGGGCCCGGACCCGCCCTAGCCGGGCCCCGCGGGCCCCACGGGCCCCGTCCAGCAGTCTCCCTTTAGGGCCCAATCTAAAGGCCCTAAACCTTGACCCAATTAAAAAAACAAAAAAAAAAAAAAAAATTTCCAGGCTTCACATCAGAAATTACAAAATTACAAATCATAGCCAAGCCATTTTCATTAATGCATGGTAAGCTAGAAACACTGAAACAGATCACAAGACCCATGCTTTCATTTTCCACACTTCACATCACAAATCACCAAAAAAAAAAAAAAAAATTACAGAATTTATCAATTATCAAACCAAAAACAATACAACCTAACCCAATAACAGAAATCATATAAGAATTAGGAAATTAACCCAAAAAAAAAATTTTGGAGAACGAACGCAGAGAGGTGGACGTTGGCTTGGCAAACCCAGGAAATTTCACTCTCACGGTCTTACGGTGAGCGGTGACAGATCAGAGAGGGAGGAATGTTGGCTTGGCGTCGACGGCGGGGTGGACGTGGAAACGCATGGAGGAGGAGTGGTTGAGTGAGAGTGAGGCCGTGAGGGTGGGTGAGAGTGAGTGCTTGAGGGGGGCGACGACCATGCGGTGGGTGAGACCGTGAGACTGTGATAGTGATGGCTTGAGGGAGGCGGCGGCTGTGACTGTGAGGATGGATGAGAGTGAGAATGAGAGCTTGAGTGTGATTCTATGAGGGTGAGGCGCTGTGAGGGAGGCGAGCTGGAGCTGCTGCTGAACAAATGAGGGGCTAGGGTTAGTTATAGCTCTATATATATATGGGGGCTTTTTTTGTAATTTTAATCGGGTTATATCCGGGTCGGGTTTCGGGTCGGGTTTCGGATTTTTTTGATAAAACCCGGACCCGACCCGGACCCGCTTCGGGTTTTTTTTTTTTTAAATCCATACCCGACCCTATTCCTAATCGGACCGGGTAAAATCCGGCCCATTAGGGTCGGACCGGACCGGGTACCCGCGGGTCGGGCAAAAATTGCCATCCCTAACCTGAACAGCCCACAAGTGACATGTGATAAAAGATCCAGATAGATTGCTATCGCGTCTATCTTGTGACTAGACAACCCATGGCATTGAGAGTCAACTCGCAACTTCAGGCAACTTAAACAACCCGCAAGTGACACGTGGTAGAAGATCCAAAATGACGCGACCATCTCGCGACTAGACAGCCCGCGACTAGGTCGTGAAATATCTACTTGCAGACTACTCTGTTCTTATCCTTATTTGTTTTTTTGCCCAGATCATAAAAATCAAGACTCACACCCTTTGCATGTGTGAATGACATGTATGTGTGTGAGCTAAGCTTATAAAAAGATGAGAGAGCTTTTCGTTCATCCCAATTCTTTTGTATGAGAGAGTGACTTAATAGAATTCCAAGATTATTTTTTATATTAATAAAGCCAATGAATTAAAGCTATCTTAAAATTATACTTAATATATATATTCGTTAGACTTGTTTCAACTATTGCAAAAGTAACTAATTTAAGTAAGAATATCATATTCAAATTAATTGCTTCTCATATAAATCTTGTAAAAATGACATTAAAATTTCATTATATTTAAATAATTAATGCACCAATTAATAATTAATATAACAAAATAAATGTATTTATCCAAATAGTAATCTCAAATAAAAATAGTTTATTATATAAAAATAATCATATAAATTCCTTTAATATATATATATATATATATATATTTTTTTTTTTTTTTTACTGGAGCAAGTTTTAAACATTTATGGAAATCTTAAAACATGACCCCGTACCCAACGCCACATAAAAGAATTGATGGCATTGTTAAGGGGGGATATAATTTTATTAAACAAATTTTAACCACTTACAATCTCTTTTATATCATTGATTGACTTTCCTAGCTCGGAAAGGCAACTCCACCATGTTATTAACAGATTTGACGTAGAACAAGATAATAAGAGAATAAAAACCAAATAGGAGATCACCATACACTCTTGGCGTGATGGTTATTTTACAAATTAAAAGTTATTATGGGGTGGAAGGGGGAGGGTAAGGGCCAAAGTTCAAGTCCCTAAAAGGGAGTTTCACATTCATATACATTTAGATTATGTTAGAGTAGAATTTCTATCTTGTAAAAAAAAAAAAAAGTAGAAGAGTAGCCTATGTGCAAGGACGAGAAATTTAGGGTAATTTGGTTATTAAGCAAATATGCAAGGACGGATGTTTTGTTGTCTAATATTTTGGTCATTAAGCAAAAGAATTTAGGGTAATTTTGGTATTGAGAATCCAAAAATGTGCAAAACAAGAACTTGATTTAGATTAAAATTAAAAAGCTTGCTTTTTAATTTCTTTTGTTTTGTTTCATCCAATTGTTATGTTACTTTTCATATTCAGCAAGCTATATTTTCCCTCAAAAAAAAAAAATCAGAAATTTCCTTTCTCTCATCTTCATCTCCGAGTTTAGCTTCTAAAAAAAATATATAAACAATTATATGGCAATTTTTTTCACAAATTTTATTTAGGCAAGTAAATGTAAAATTTGGGACTAAAATAACAGTTATAAATAATAGACCTTTTTTTTTTAAGCTGATTATTTATTTGCTATATTCCAATTTAGGGACATGGATTTTAAATTTTAAATCGTAGTTGTGCAATTTCCTCAAGTACGGTGGACTCCTTCAAGATTTGATAGATACAAGGTGAATTGGGCTTTTACATTATAATTCCTCTTTGAATTCAATACAAATGCAAATGACCTAGTGATTGCTGCTAAGAGTTCAAAATTGTCTTCTTAGGCCTCTTGATTGGATTCATTTGTTTTTGTCAAGATTGTCAAAATCGGGATCCTACGTAGGATTGTGAGAGGTAAGTGGGATCGTAGATCATAAGATCGGATTGTGGATCATAAGATCTTACATTATTTGAGAAAAAAACAAAAAAAAATACACATTGGTATGTTAAATAATCACATAAATATACATTCATTGATATAATTACCATACATAACAACATCAATTTGTAAGCATCATTTAAAGAGGCCAAAAACTTCAAAATGTGACACTCTATTGGAATATTTTTTATTTGGATCCAACTGACACTCTCTCTACATTAGAGTGGAAAAACTTGGTCTATTAGGATTTTATTTTTCATTTAGGTCCAACTAAACCTTTTGTTAAGTTAAAGAAGATTACAAGAAACTAAGGTTGTTTGGGATCGTCTGAATTGTAAAATCCTACCGATCCTGAATGATCGCAAAGATCCTCGAAAGATCCGGATTGTTTTGGGCAATTGGGATTGTAAAATCGTAAAATCGTAAGATTGTAGGATCCAAATCGTGATTTTGACAACCATGGTTTTTGCTATGGTTGCTATCATTCGGTTTTGTTCATAATGTGGTTTGTTTGAATTGGAAATTGAGTTGATAATAAAGAGTCAGTTCAACACTTAAGGCTTTACTACTTTTTGCGCCTACATTTAATGGTACTTTTTTGAGTTTTTTATGGTTACCATCTTATGAAAGTTTGAGGTATTTTGATCACCTAGATTTACCCACTTAACCCTGGCTTTCTGCTTGAGAAAACATTTTTCAACCAGCAAAAGAGTTTTGCGTTAAGTGAAGACACTCTTTTCTTTAGAAGCAAGGGTAGGGTCACCAGGTCTTTGAAGCATGCTATTTTGAACTAACTCAAGATTTAATCCTACTCTTACGACCTTTTGATAAAAAGTTAAATCCAACCAAAAACCTATTTATTCATACCTAAAATCCTTTTCACAGCCTTCAACTTAGTATAAATCCTTTACATAAGAAGTCCTTATGCTCAACCAAAAAATGGTAAACTTGAAAAGGTTTAGGACCAGATAGATAAGGAAGATGCCGTATATGCGATGAGATTTGGTATGTGATCTTTGAGAGGTTTTTTTTTGCCATTTAGCATGATTTCCCTAACATATTTTTTATGTGGTAGGAAAACCAAACATAATAGTTATGTAGCAGAAGTAGAACCTAGGTAGTGAGATCGAATTAGAGAAGAGAAAGGGAGAAACATATTTGGAGAAGAGAAGAGCTCTGATCAATGCTAGAAGGATTTTGAGTTTTTTTCAAACTCCAGTTCCACTTGAACTGTTTTTAGTCTGCCTTAGGTTTGCCACCACTTAGAACTTGAGTCTTTGAGACTCAAGTTCCTTCATTGAACTCGACCCTTCGAGACTACAGATGCTACTTAAAATAATATGTTTGGTCCTAATGCTACAAAATGAAAACATTAGAAAAATCATGCTAAATGGCAAAAAAAACACCAGTGATATGATATACCAAAAGCCAAGAACTCCATGAAGGCATGATCAAATCTAGTTAACCACTCCATGTCACACGAGCTTTACTAACTTTTTACCTAACTTCATCATGGAAAGTTAAGAGAGTATTCAGTGCTAAATGATCCGGCTCTAAATAGTCCTAGGAAAACTGCCCAAAATGGAGAATCTAATCCATAGATGGATGCTCTTCATGACATTGATCTATATTCAACTGGTGCTGGAGAACCTAAGTGGGCTTACAAGGATCTGTTAATATCCAGACCCTAAGGTCAGACAGATCTGCATGTACATATTGAAATCACCCCACCAAAATCCCCAGGGCAAGCTTTTCTTAAACCTTCATTCTTCATATTGAAATCACCCCACCAGAATCCCCAAGGTTCTCCATTTTCCTGTCTCCAATGAGTAGATCACAAAGGAGTAGGAATTCGTCATATTATGACTATAACAAGGGATAATCTTAGACGGAGAACCAAATAGGCAGAAAGCCAATCCAAAGATGTCACCAACATGACAGACAGTGTCTTAGGGTTATCTATTTTCAGGTCATTGGGATTCAAAGTCAAACAACTATCTCAAGCACATCTAGACATCCAGTTTGACTTTGACAACTCTTTTAGTGTTCTTAACAATTTGCCCCTTTTATTTTTATTTCTCCTCCATAAATTCAGTAGTTTTTTGGGAGCCACAAATGATAAACTGAAGCCCACAATACCACTTTGCAAAGGGAGGCAAGAAAACCAAGCAGGCCATACCATCCTATTCAGAAGGGAAATAATTCACCAAGCAAGCCCCATGACATGCTTCTAAATTATCTTTGGAAAGAGCACTTAAAAAACAAGTGACTCCTTCTCTCTATAACCCCTCCTACAGAAAAGACAAGCACAGTCCCCTGTTAAGCCCGATGCAGCTACCTTGCTCTTGTTGATCATATGTCCTCCAAGGAAAGCCAACCAATGAAACTATACTTACGAATTGCATTGAACATCATATTAGCTTACACCAAGACAACTATTCTTTCTTGCGTTGAATTTTTCCAGAAGAAGGAGCTGACCAGATTGCGTTGTACTTTTCCTTGACCTTCAGTAGATTCAGCTTGCCCTGGATTCTAACCAGGTTTTCAGATCTTGTTGGCTTCCAGATTTGATCCTTATTCTTCAAAACACTAACTAAAATAACTTAGCTTCAACGGCATTTACTACATCATAGACTATTCTGTGTCCAGAAAATTTGATAAAAAATACCTAAGTAAAATAAAATTAAAAAAAAAAAAAAAAAAAAAAACATTGAAGATGCCATCTATCTAGTCACACCCAAAATAAAATATATAAAAAACCTCTTTCATCCCAAAACTTTTTTTTTTTTTTTTGATAGGTCTCTTTCATCCCAAAACATTATAGCAATAATTTCCCTAAGTTTAGCCACTTCCCTAAGTTTCAATAATTTCCACCACCCCTATGTACACTCTTGGGGACCTTCACTATCTAGAGACATTTACCCAGTTTCCCTTCAAAAATACCTCATGGACCTATGCTACCCACAAGAAACCAGCTTGAGTGGACATATTCAATATGTGGCTTATAAGTACAGCCCAATATTCCACCCTATTAAGCCCCAAACCTTCCATTTTGAGTGCATATTTGATCCCACTTAGGGAGAACTGCATGAGTATTCATGACCAGTACATCTGGAGGCTATGCAGCATCGAGTGAATTAAGACTTTGCCTAAGAAAGAGGATTGCAATCCAAGAATTAAGTCTAGCAGTGATCTTCTCGGTTAGAGGATTGCAATGCTTTGAGCTAAGCTTTCTAGTGCATTTCAAAAATATGATTGGGAGGTTTCCTGCTTTGAATTGCAGAACAGAAAGGATTTGTTGCTGGAGATCAGGAGTTACAGCAACACAAAATACCAGAGAGACCATTGAACTCCTTCAGGGTATCCCTTATCAGTTGTTTTAGAGGAAGATCAGCAATTACAAATAGTAAAAGATCATCTATAAAGGTTAAATAAGTAATTCTCTGCCCTGCACATTGGGATGGAAGTTAAAGTTCTGAGATTCACTGAATCTTGATCTCGTTATTTTAATAAAAGCCTCCATTTCAAAGACAAAAAGATAGAGGAAAAAGAGCCCCTTGTCTAATACCTTTTCCACACTTGAAAGAATCATCCAATTATAGTCATAAAATATTTTGGGCTTATGATACACCTTACTTATCAAAAGAAAAAATACCTCACAAACCCATCCCACCCAACCCACACAACCCACCCATTTAACAATCATTCATATACATAATTACAAACGCTAAAAACTTATAAATTACCAAGAAACAAACACTGAGGAAAAAAAAAATTGAATAACACAAAGAACAGAAGAAACCAAGATTCTAGAAACCCTAGCTTTGAAGCACGAAGAAAATTGGAAAACAATGTACGGTAATACGGAAGAATGACGGCGTTCTTGCCAGCTCAGGAGGCTTTGTTTCTCATTCATCATAGGATCCTCGTGAGCTCTCGTTTGAGGAATTCGTAATTGGTGATTGGCTTTGGTGAAATGTTAAGGTTTTGAGAATTTGCAATCACTTATAAAGCGGTTTAACTTTTGGATCAATTTTACTGCCCCTAAATTTTCAGCGAAAACCCCTCACCAACTCATGAGCAAGCAGGATTTTTTCAGAGATACTCATCCCCCTGACAAAGTCAGAGTTAATATGATTATAAAAAATAAATAAAAAGAGTCAAGAGTTAATAATTTCATTCTAGCAGCCATGGAGTCTATTAGCAAAATTTTGGAAATACACTTATATTGCACATTTCAACATGATATATGTCGGTAATCATCAACTCTTGACAGGTTCTCTCAACATTGGGGATCAAAATAATCATAGTGGAATTTTCTACTCCAAGAAAACCATCAGATTGGAATAAGGAAGTCACGGCCTAGCACACATTTTGTTGCACAACTAACCATGAAATTTAAATATAAAAAAAGAACCTGAATCCATCAGGTCCATCACTCCCAAAAGAGAATGTAGAGATTTTCTCCTACTCCTTTAACAAAAGAAATATAGAACTTCTACTTCAACTAGGAAAAGAAAAACAACACAGAATCCTTATTCAACAAGAAAAAGGGAAATATCGTAAAATCCTAATTCAACTACAAAAAGAAAACAACACATAATCTCATTTAACTAGGAAAATGAAAACAGTAAAGATATAAAAAATTTGTTACAATTGATCTGCAAGACTGCAACAAACAGGCAAAGCAATATGCTCATGCTCTATCGATTGGTTAAAAATTAAGAATCATAATTACTTGGAAACCAAAAGTTCAACAAATCCCATATAATCTTAGCAACCAATACAAGAAGAAATAAATATATAAGTAGAAATTAGTCACAGGCAAACAGCATCCTCCATGGGGCCATGTCAAAGAAAAACTTACGCCAATGAAATTGACCGGTCCATGCTTACTAATTTACATAAATGCACTGATTACTTCCATTTCAATGAGCAGCAATGTGGTGACCTTAAGGGTTCTTTCAATTTTTCTCTAGGTCTTCCTTGTTTTCAATTTTTTTCTAGGTCTTCCTTTGTAATTAAAAGATGTTAAATCAAAACAAATAGAAGCACTACCAGAATTCCGTTTCAACCAGGGAATGCCAATTGTTGCCAAGGTCGGTGAATATGGGAGCACAGTCGCCTGAACTTTATTTTGATGCCTCAGGTAAGAACCATAAAAGAAGGATCTTAGCCTTCCAGTTTTGAAGTCATACGAACATAACCTACCTCGTATAGACAAATACACAACTTCATCATGGAAAGTTTGAACGTCCACTACAAAATAATTGCCAATCATTTCAGGAGAGTTTCGTACACATTGGAGATACCGATCCCTTGATTCTTCACCAAATTGATCTATATTTATATGGTGCTTAAGAACCCAAATGGGCTTGCAAGGATCTGTTAACATCCAGACCCTAAGTTCAGACATATCTACACACACATAATGAAGATACCCATCTGAATCCCCAAGGCAAGCCAGTCTTACATCTCTATCAAACCACTTAGGACCTGGTACTGTAATGACTTCAGATAAGTCCTCATCCACCTCAAAAGTGATAATGTTCTGATTGCTCGTCAACCAGTAAAACCTTCCATTAACATAAATATGTTTGTTCTCGTAAAGCTCATCCTTGCAATAGCACACTTCAAGGGAAGTTTTCCATTTCCCTGTCTCTGATTTGTAGATCACAAAGGAATAGGAATTTTGGTCATGTTTTGGACGCTGAATGCTGACCACTTTAAAGCAAGGGATCATCTTTGCTGAAGAACCAAATGGGTAGAAAGCCAATCCAAAGATGCTACCAACGTGACAGTCAGTGGGGTCTCAAGGTGAACCGTTCCTGGGTCATTGGGTTCCAAACAACTATGTCCAGCACCTCTACATCCCTAGTTTGACGACTTCTATAACAGATGAGTCCATCACATGAAGCCATAATGACAGAAGTTGGTTGAGGGAAACTTTCATCCATCAATTTAAATATGCCCAATTCACCATTAACCCTAGCGTAAAGGAAATAATCATCTCCACAAAAATTCCCCCCATACTCCTCAAACTCTTGAACAAGGAGTCCCGAAATGCATCTTGACCTCTGATGGTCAATATGCACAAAGGATGGATCAGATATAAGGTTCTTCCACCTCTTGGAGACACGCTTGCACCTTAAAAGGTTCTTAGCTGACAAGCGACTTAAAATTTCCATTGCTAAATCTTCATTTGAAAAAATGACTTCCATATTTCTTATGGACAAAAACCCAAGTTATAACAAGCTGCAAATGATACAAACAAGAAAGTATTACTATAAAGTATAAACCCAAGTCATAACAGAGATAATCACTTCAAAAATCTGCAGTGACACCAAATTGTTAAAAAATAACAGAGGTCCAAACTAATGTCCCAATGAATACAGTTTTCAAGACCTGTAAATACACACTTTTGTCCTATATTGACTTTTGACTCCAATTGAAGAAGCAGAGTGTTTTATTTATTCTCTAGACTCCATTATATGTTAAGGGTCACATAAAACACATTTCACTTGGATAATTTATTATTGTATACAAGCATTTCTCATAATGCTTCTCTGTTTTCTTCAAAGTTTGGAGGATGCATAGCTTGAAGCTATGTAAAAAAGTAAAGTTGGACCCTCTGGAATTCCATAGGAAAATTAAGGCCGCTATGGGCATGTTTTGCCCGAGGAACACAAATGATAAGTATAGTTATACTAAGGGATAAGGAAGAAGGGTGGTGTCCCCCAGGGCTGGATTAAGATAAATATAGATGCTGCTTGGAGGAAGAGTAAGGCACAACACAAGAAAATTGGTAGTTTCAGAACTAGATCAGAATATTAACTATATTAGAAGTGTAAGAAGGAGTGCAAGGACGCCAGGTTTTGTTTGATTGAAAAGGAGAGAGAGGGAAAAAAAGCCCCAAGTATACAGGTAGTGTATATCAGATAAAGTGCCAACCAACTGTGACTTAAGTTGATCCATCAAACGTTCTTTATCTTCAAATAAGTTGAAAAAGAAAAAGAACCATAATCAAATTTCTCCCAACCCTCAAAAAACTCAATATTTCATTGATCAAAAATATTAAATTCTTTTATAAAGCTGTCTTTGAAAACCCAAATAATGAAAATTTTCAGTCCTAACTTCTCAAAAGATTTAAAAAATGCAAGAGACCAAAAAAAAAATTCACAACATAGTCCTAAACCCAGAGAGACTAAAGTGAAACCCAGATTGGCAAGAGGGTAGAAAGTAAAGTGTTTTGGATCCTTGGTTGATTTTACTCAGAATTGTAATAAACTTAATAATCATAGTTTACACATATCACAGAATAATGATAAAATGCAAGAAATTAAAAAACACAGCCCCTATGGAAACGAAGTGAAAAAGCTACAAAAACATCTACAGGAAACGCCACTACACAGACAAACCCTAACTCTTAGAAGAATTTCAGCATTTAGAATTGAAGTTTGCAATAGAGATATACTCATATCCCTATTCTTTCTCTCTCTCTTCCCTTTACAAGAATGCAAGTTGTAAAGGGAAGAGAGAGAGAAAGAAAAGAGCAGCTCACTATCGCCTTCGCCGTCACCGTCTCCGTTGACGCCGCCGCCGCCGCCGCCTAGAGCCTTCGACGACGGAGCTGAAGGTCTGGGTTCACGCGAGCTTAAGGTTTGTCTTCGTGGTTTTTATTTGGCGTTTAGAGCTTGGCTGAAACGGTGCCGCTTTGAGTTTTGTGTTTCAAAGTTCCGAAAAAACGGCACCGTTTTGAAACAGCGGCATGGTTTTGACATGGTTTGGAAAAAAATAAAACAGGTCAACACAATAATTTGCCAATTTAATAGCAAAAACTAATTGAGGTGAATTTAATAACGGAATCAAATTTTAAGGTATAAAATTAAATTTTTTAAAAACAAATAATCCCAAATTTAAAAGGTGTTATTTGTAATTTATTATTTTTTTAATTTTAAAATAATAATAAAATAATAATTTTTATTTTTTAAATATTCTGAAGATTACTAAAACGGCGTCGGTTTTTTAGTGTCGTTTTCTTTTTACCAAGCTCAGCAGACGCCCAGCTTCTAGTTTGGGCCTGGGCTTGAACAAATAGCATATATTTACTATTTTTATTATTATGGTTATTAATTTAACAAATCGCATTATTAGGTGGATTTCAGATATCTTAATTGATAAATTCTTTGATACTTATATAAGAAAGCTGAGATTCAATTTCTGTCCATACTAAAAACTAATTGGCGTCTTGGTTTAATATTAAAGAGCTATTATAAAAAACGAATGCCATAAGTTGAAACTTAAAAAAAAAAAAAAAAAAATCAACATTACTAAAAACTAAAAAACACCAAAAAAAAAAAAAAAACACAAAGTTAAATTTAAATTTTAAGTTGTTCATCAAATTTTATTACCACTAAAAACACACACATCCATCTCCGAGTTAAGGAAGAAACTATATTGATGTCATTATAGTAGGCCTTGTTGATGTAATTTCTGAGGTATTTATTTTAATAAAATATTTTCCTCTAGGCAAAAAATTGAAATATATATATATATATATATATATATATTTTTTTTTTTTCCTTTTCCTCTTACCAAATTGTTTTTAGTACAAAATCTTTATTTTTTTCTCCATTCCTCTCTCTCTCTCTCTCTCTCTCTCTCTCTCTCTCTCTCTCTCTCTCTCTCTCTCTCTCTCTCTCCTAGCAATGAAAATAGGTCAAAGCACAAAGTAGATAGTTTCATGATGAAAGAGAGTGTTGAAAATTACTTATGTCATCTTATCTGCCAGCCTATGTAAAAACTAGCTTATATTACGAAAAATTAGATTAATTCATTTCATTAATTTTAGTCAAGACAAGCAAGAGAGATTGCCAAAGATCCTGAATGTCCTTCAATATGATTAAACTTGGGTGGAACAATTTAATGTGCATAAAACTCATGCATTAAGGTTACAAGAATAACAACTAATCCTTATTCCCGAAATTTTTAAGGTGAGTTATGGATTCTAAACATATTAATTAAGGTCACGTATATTTTTTGTTTCTATTTTATTATATCTAAAACCATACTCTATTTTTTGTTTCTTAAGTGACATTTTGAAGTATTTGAATAATGCAAGAAAATTACAACTTACCCACCTGTGGTTTTGCTAAAATTTAAATTGTCTACATGTGGTTTGAAACTTGACACTTTATAATTTATCCACTTGAGGTTTGATCAAAATTTAAGTTTCCTACCTGTGGTTTGAAATCTCATAATGCAAATGTTTCGTTGGATTATTTTTTATCTTATTTGATCTTGTATTTTTATGTATTTTTGTGTTTTTGGAGGAGAGAGACATAAAAGTGAATCAAAATTACATATTTAGTTATGGTTTTAATATAGGTTGGTTACAGAACTCTAACTGAATTAACCTCAAGTAGGTAAAGTGTCAAATTTCAAATCACAGGTAAATAACTTAAATTTTGACCAAACCACAGGTGAGTAAGTTATAATTTTCCCTAATGCAAAACTAACTGCAGCATCGATTGAAATAAGCTATCTTTGCCTTTATTCGAATCGGCTTCAATAACGATTTTGCAACTATAGTAGACGCATTTTTTATTATTTTAGATATATAAAGTCTCAATAAAACTTGACACTTTGGAATGTAATCCTATCGAAACATCTTTGTGACATTAATTACTTCTATGACATGTGATACTAGAGTATCTACAAGTGTCTATTAATTTTTACAAATAACTACATTAGTGGTCATTCTTCTCCTATTGAGCATCTGTATTTCTGGCATTTTTTCTTGGAAGTTCATTTATGATGAGAAGAAAAAGCATATACCCCATTACCCCTTAGGTAGTAATGGTGTAGTTTTCATGGAGTTTGTACAGTTAGAACAATAATCTCGTATCCTCTAACTTTAGTGAGTATTTGATACATTGACGGTGTCTAACTTAGTCGCAATGAGTGAATCACCCATGAATATTTTGATCCATCCATAACACGTGCATTAGCAACCTTAATTCCAAAAAACCTATAACAGTATATTATAAGCACCGGACCCAAACTACTTGTTTGGTCTAGATTTGATGTTCTAGTATTGACAATCCAAGCGTGTACTTTGTATTATACTTCTGTACCTTTTCTTTTCTTTTCTTTCTTTTTTTTTTTTTTTTGCTTGAATAAAAAAGAGAGGGTCTCCAGTCTGATTCATTGACCCCACGTCACGTGACGGTAATGAGTAATACTATGTATAATACTTTTTATTCCATTTAGGCCTATATAAGGCCTCCTGTATACAATTTGAAGACATAATACAATTACTACGTTAAGTATTTTCGTGGTATGACTTTCTGAGTACAATCAACAAACAATTGCTAGAAATTAACTTTAGTCACTAACTACACACCCCTTGAAAGATCTGAGTACGTACAAACATCAAAACATTGCTAGAATAGAAAAATCTTTGCATGTTCGGGATGCACCACCACCAAGTAATAGGTTAATTTCATATGCTAAGATTTTAACCCTTTTTTTATTTTTAATTATTTTTATTTTTTTTTATAAATGGCAAAAAATTAACCCTATTCAAGTATTTCTTGATAGGGATAATTACACTTTTTCATCATTTTTCAAGCTGATTTCATCTATATTTTTTTTAATTTTACATTTATAATAAATGGCACAAAATGACCCCTATTCAAGTATTTCTTGATGGGGATGGATAATTACACTTTTTCAGCTCTCACCCTATGCAAATCTTACCCGGCCAAGGGTCGAAAGTTCTAACTCTATGTTACATGGAATCATAAGACACCTATCAAGAAAAAAGATGAGACCACTCATGAGTCATGACTACTGTCTTTCATTCTAAAAGTTAGGATAACATTACCAATCAGATCATTACGTGTTTATATATATGGCTTCATTCACTACACCTTGGCTCCATCCATCAACATGAATGGAGTTTGGTAGTTATGATTCGTCTTTGGAAGGGACTTGCTTGCCCCTCACTACCTCGACTATAATGGAACTAGACAGCATCAACTTATGCTCAGGGCCGGCCCAACAAAATTTGGGGCCTAAGGCAAAAATTTTATATGGGGTCTTTTTATATGTAAACATTAATTAAATAAAATTATATAATACTAATTAAATTAAGATTAATTTGATGTAAGTATAGAAATTGATGAATAATACTAGCTAAACTAAGGTTAATTTCAAATAGAAGATTGAATATTATAGTTGAATCAAAAGTAAGTCGAAAGGAACTTACTTTAACTTGGATATATGACTATACATAGTTAAGTACAGTTGTAATCTAAATTTTAATTTTATAAATTCTTTTTAAGAGAAAGAGATAGATAGATATTATTTGGTGTGTGGCTTAGTAGGAGATTAATCATCATTGGTAATTTATCACATTTGTAGCATTTTATTTGAAACATCTTAGGATTTCAATTGGGTTAAATTTTTATTGGTCTTCTATTTTAAAAGCCTTGTTAGAAATGAAAAAGAAAAATACTACAAAATATTCACAATAAATGTGATTATGGCTGTAATTGATGAATTTCAACAACTTAATTTATTTGTATTTGAATTACTTTTTTATGTGATTGGTGATATATCAGTTAAATATATAATAAAATTTGTGGTATTTTTAGCATCACTCTTAAAAATAAGTACCAATTATTTAAAAAATGTTATATTTTTATAAAATTTTTGGCTTTTTACTAAGGGAGATGGGGCCTTTTTTTAGTAGGAAAATTTTTTATTTGTTGTGGGGCCTTAGGCCTAGGCCTTGAACCGGCATTGCTTATGCTCTCACACTTCTACTAAAACGATAGAAGAGGGGCAATGTATTAAAGAGTTTCATTCCATTACGTACTTTCCAAGAGATCAACTAATTAACTCTCTCTAGCAGTCATGGAAATATATACCATTGAGATCAGGCTAATAAATTTCATGAATAGCGAAAGCAACTTCAATTTTATCAACTCCTAATGGGTTTCCATGAATGCTTTTTTGTCCATTTGCACCCAGTTACTTCACTCATCTCCTTTGCCCACAATTGTCAATCTTCTTCCGGAAGAGACTAGCTTACAGTCTTCATTCATAGTGTAGCCACAATATCTTGTACACACCACCCTCTACAAAATGGGAATTCTAATCGATCTGGGCCTAGATAATCCAACTCCTTCTTCAGTCCTCAATAATTGTGTTAAATTCAAGCAATGTACCATCATCTAAACCAGGTGCTACTCCAGTAGCGGCTTCAAGATATATTTTTAGGGGGGTCAGTAAGAAGATGCATTTTGAGTGAAAAAAATGTGAATTTTGCCGTTTACGTGATTTCTTTATTACAAAATTTTTCATAGTATGTACTAGCAAGAGAATAAAAGATGAGAAATGCTACATCTACAACATTTTCACAGCAATTTTCCAACAAATTTTAGGTTATAAGTTGTTTTTAGTTCTAATTTAAATTCACTACTGAAATTACTTTTTTTCTCATTAGTAACAACTAGTAACAATCTACCACTTAGGCTTTATTACGAGCGTATCATGAACTCATATAAGATAAACTAGTTCATTGCATATTTTTTTTATTAATATGATAAAGATAATAATTATTTTTGCTAAGATTAAATCTTGGAAATCATCTATATATTGTTTTTAAATACAATCAACATAAGAATTATTGTTGTTAAGTGAACTCCAAGTGAGATCTAAATACAATAAACTTTTATGTATTAGTTTATTTCAAATTTGCTAAGATCTAAATGATTTTTTTTAGATTTAAGATGAACAAATTTATACTTTTGCTGTTAGGCTTACTATTCCCCCCCCCCCCCATATTTTAGATCAAATTGGTTTGTTATTGGGTTTGTTTGTTTGTTTATGTTTGTTGTTGTTGTTGTTTTTTTTTTTGTGTGTGTTGTGTGTGTGTGTGTGTGTGTGTGTGTGTGTGTGTTTAAAAAGACCAAGATATTGTCAAGATGATCATATTCAAATTCAGCTAGGCTTAAAAAAAATTTAGGTCTAGAGGGTCCAAAATTTATTTTAGGAGGGTCAAATAAAAAAAATTCAAAAATTAAAAAAAAATATATATATATATATATATATTTTTTTTTTTTTTTTGGCCCAGCTCAGGGGGTTCATTTGAACTCCCTGGATTGCACCTAGAGCCACCCATGCTTCTCCTGTCAACACCTTCTTTGAGACTTCCTCTTTCACAATGTATGCATTGGCCTAGAGGCACTTCTTAATCAGGTCTTCTCCCATTCCCAAGATGAATGCTCTTCTGCCCTCTCAATTACACCAAGTAACTCTTCCCCTTGATATTTTGACTTAGCATGCTACAATCACATGATTTCCCTTTTAAACTATCAGACTACTCAAAATTTTGATTAGCTTGCTAGAATCCATCTCTAATTCCTAATTATGTGTATCTAATGTTTATCTATCCTAAACTTCTACTAAATCTCCTATATGTTAGAAAATTAATGGAATTTGGTTTGAGCTACTTTATTATTATTATTTTTTTTTTTTTTTTTTTGAGAAACAAAAGAATCCAGAACTTTCGAGTATTTAATTATTCCCTCAGGTGTGTGCAATCTATGCACCAAGTTATCCTAGCTAGTGAGGAATCCCTTGAAGGTTGCCTTAAGATGTTAGCAGCAGGGACGGAACTATGTTCAAGAAGAGGGGGGTTGTGGGCGCCCCCCCCCCCAAATTTTTTTAAAAAATTTAATAATATGTATATATTTAAGATTTTAGAAAATAAGTCCATGAAAAATTATATTTACCCCTCTCAAAAAAATTATATTTGCCCCCCTCGACTTCGAATCTTAGTTCCGTCCCTGGTTAGCAGTATATTTCTAATTGTTACATTATGCATGATTCTCAAACGAGGTAGATCATCACAACAAAGCGTTGAGTGATTTGAAATCTCATCCCTTCAAATACCTCCCTTCATATATAAGTATTCAATACAATAGAACATGATGGTTATAGGCAGTCTGCTACTGTCATTTTTATTTATTCTCCAACAAGGTATTTGAAAAAATAAATAAGAAAATTAAAAATGCTACAACTCATGGGCCGTGATACACTATTCAATTATCAATGCACATATATACAATTAGTTAATTTCATGATAAGAAGTTATAAATTTATAATTAGTAATTGTTTAAGTATGGACTGGAGTCATTATTTTTTAACTTAATAGCTTAGAACTTAGGTGACATTTGGTTTTCTCTTTGCCTATTTATCATATATATTTTGCCTTTGTTTTTCTTTTTTATATTCTTATTTACTTAGCTACAAAGTGTTTTCTCATTTGTTGATATTTTGTTAATATTAATTAGCTACTAATTTGAAGTTAAAAAAAAAAAAGTTCTATATTTTTGTCCTCCCTTAATTGGAATCCTAGCTTTGTCCTTGGTAGCACAAGATAACTACCAAAACAATGGCGACAATAACACTTGCTATTTTTTTTACTGTTTACTTTGTTTTTCTTTTGTATTTTCTTTATTTCACCTAATTTTCACTTTCAGGCCAAAATTCGATTTTTTTCTCAACTTGTATCGGATTCTTAAAAAAATAAAAAAAAATTTCTGGGACGCGTGTGCAACTGCGTCTAGGCTATACCTTGCATCCGGCCGCATCCGACACAGGTATGACTATCATTTAGTTGCACTCATGCTTCCTAGAGCGGAACCAACTGAAAATTCAGGATGCCTTGATAGAGTGTATGCACTCACAAATTTGTGTTCTTATAATAACCAATTGTTTTAACGTTTATTATAGACTAATTTCATATACAACTTCTCTGCCTTACATATACAACTTCTATTGTATAACCACAACTAGTATACTTTCTGTACAACTAGTATACTTTTTGTGTACTAAAGAAAGTATACTAGTTGTGATTATACAGGAGATCTAAAATTACAATGAACGATACAAGTTTTCAAAATTTTGTTTTTAATTCTAAAGAAACCCGCTCACATTTTTTAAAGCTCCTCGCATTTATTTTCACTCCAAATGCACTTATCAAGTAGTGAGTAATGACTCTCCATATATCACAACTTCAATGACAGTCCAAATATAGCACTACATCCCCTTGTATTCGAAATCATTGAAGCAGCCCACTGAATATAAAGCCATTGTTTTGCATGGCAATGAGAGACTTACAATTACAGAAGTCGTTAGGCAGTTTCGTGTTAGCAAAATTAATGGTTGTGATTGTACATACTGCAATATTGGTAAAGTGGAGAAAACTGACTATTTTAGTAACTACCACAAATTTTGGTCTTCAAACGAGAGAAATTGGTTGCAAATAATGGACAGTTGGAAAATGAATCATTCATTTATGAAACTAACATCATTCTCAGAAATGCTAAAAGAATAGTATGCTATTGTTTAGTTTGTTTATTTACTTGCTTTTCTTTAGTCAATTAGTGATTAGTACAACATCAATAACTAGTGTTAAAAACTTTATTTGACAGAGAAAGTTTTATACATTGTATGGGGTGGTGTTGCAAGTAGATGGAAATTACATCTCCTACATTCGACGTGATGATGGATGGGTGGGTTTTCCTGATCACAATGTAAGTCATATATAATTTGGGATAGGTTATTATCAATAGACAAATACGTCTAAAAGAAGACTCACCACCTCTTTATAACCTTGTAATTAGATTTGATGGGTTGATAAAATTCCACATGAAGAGGATCCATACACTACAAGAAAAAAGCCTTATTGCAACGAAATTTTTTATTTTTTATATACAAGATAGAATTTCTATTCTAACCTAATCTAAGTATATATGTATGTGAAATTCCCTCTTGAAGACTTGAACCCCGACCTTTACCCCCCACACCCCACAAACATTTATACTTGTGAAGTGACCACCGCACTAAGGGTGCACGGTGGTACCATTTCTTTTCACTACCATGCCTTACATTTTTTTTTTTTTTTTTTTTTTTTTTTGAGAACCACCTTTACACATTCTTAAACCCAACTGAAATTTATATAGAAAATACATATAATACAAATGCAATGGGATGAGACACCATTTATTTATTTTTAGTTTATACACCCAAGGAAAATCTCATTCCACCACTATATTTATATCTATATACTAATTTAATATTCAAGGTCAGGTTAAAGGGTCAAATTCTGCTCATACTTTGAAAACCATATGTCATTTTCATCAACTTCAAGAGATAGAGATAATAAAGCTTTCAACGTAGGTTTTTTTTGGTATAAAATATATTACATGCAAGTGGATTTCCTAATATGTTTTTTTATTGTGTACCAACTTTCTCTACATGGTACCGAATTCAACTTGAATAAAACCTTCAATGTGTACATAAAATCATAGAAGCATCAAGCATGCATTATATTTTAGCTAAAATATTAATGTGATAACAAATCTTATGATATTAGTATTTCTTTAACGACAAACCACTCCCGTCACATTGGAATACATTACTTATCATTAGTCAATTTTAGTCTAACTCAGTTCACTTTGGTCATATTCGGTCCACTTCGGTCTTCAGTCCAATTTGGTCCATTCGGTCAACTTCAGTGTACTTACTTAAAAATGGAGAAGACAAGTTTGGGTTGAGAACCTTATCAATTATTTGAGTAATATCAATTATAATTATATGATAAATTTGATTATCATGATAATCACCTTGAATAATAAATTTGAAACTTAAAAATTTTAGTTGCAC
Source organism: Quercus lobata (assembly GCF_001633185.2). Classification (NCBI taxonomy): domain Eukaryota; kingdom Viridiplantae; phylum Streptophyta; class Magnoliopsida; order Fagales; family Fagaceae; genus Quercus; species Quercus lobata. The sequence continues at coordinate 12,611,676 of NC_044907.1, read as the reverse complement.
CAAAAGAAATTAAGAAAAATATAATGCATAATAACAATACATAGAATAAATGAGCCACTTCAAAAGAGAATAAAAAATAAATAAAAAAACAAAACAAAAATGATAAAATTATATATTTGTAATAATAGAAAGATGGAATTACTTTTAGAAATTGTTTAATTTTTAAGGGAAAAATTCATAAAGTTTAAAGAATATATAATTTAGCTACGAAATTAATTGTAATCTTAGGCTAAAAAATTGATTATATCCTTAGGTTACAAAATTGGTTGTATTTTTATTGGAGATGAATTTTGACAAATCCACTATTAGATTACATCATCTTCTTATATCTTCCATGCTTACAAAATTTCTAGAAAATTAAATATCAATAGCTATGTTATCAATAACTTGTTTAAATTGCAAACTTTTGTTGTTTAAAATTATGCATGAAATATAAACTTATAGATCGTATAGTAAATAATATCCGATTGACACAAAATTTGAGTATTAAGAATGAAACAAACATGTAATTCAACAGTTAGATTTTTAAAATATGTAGTAATATTTATTTTATTAAGTAAGATTGTAGCCTCAGGTTATAACTAATTTCGTAGCTAAACTTTGTCCAATTATATATTACCATAAGGACAATATTTAGTTACAAAATTTGTTATAGCCTAAGGCCACAATCTTACTTAATATTTTTTTTATTGAAAGTGAATTTTGATATATCTATTATTAAATTATATTTTCTTCTTAAATCCTCCATGTTTGCAAAATTTCTAGAAAATTAAATATCGATAGTTATATCATTAATAAATTGTTTAAATGCAAGTTTTTGTTGTTTAGAATTATATATAAAATATAATCTTATAGATCATATAGTAATAGTAAATACAATCCAATTTGTACAAAATTTTATATGTGTATTAAGAGAGTAAAGAATATACAATTCAAAGGTTAGATATTTAAAATATGTAAGAATGATAATTTTGTTAAAGGAAGTTGCAGCCTTATGTTACAACCACTTTTATAGTTAAACTTTATCCTTTCCATAAAGGCTTGAGCTTGTTTTCTCAAACCTTGAAAGCCTTTGGCCTCTCTTATATTTGTCTTTTCCTTCTCAAAAATTAATTAATTGGTCTAAAGTTACAAAATTTTAGTTACACTTATATTACCCTAACATCTTGAGGAACAAGAGCTCAATTTTGACGATGTCTTAATTCATTACTCAATTCTTAATATGGGTTTTTAGTATTTTGTGAAAGTTTTTGTTTATGTTATTGATCTTTAGACTTTGGGTAAATATTAAACAGAATTTTTGGGCCTTTTGGCCTTGACCTCGAGTCTCAAAAAGTTTTCGTTTTTACTTGGGTTCTAGGTTGATCTAGATTTTGCTTTCAGTGTTCTCGAGCCAAAGAATAAAAACTCTAACAATTTATCCAAATATCACCATTAGATCTTGATTTTTTTTTTTTAATTGTTATATATATTTATATATTCACAGTGGGAAAGGTGGGTTACGGTTGTCTAATGAAGATCATCTCAAGTGAGTTAAGTGACAAATTTTTTTAACCACAGATAGGTTTTGTTAAAATCGACCAAACCACAAGTAAGTTAACTACAATTAACCCTAAACTTAATGTAATATGTTACATGTGTTCCATGGAATGGGGTGTATAATATTTTAAATATTCTTGGATATGTTCAAATTAGTCGCTGGATCATAATATATTTTTAAAAAGTCTTTTTAGTAACATCTTTCACCATTTATATAAAATAGGAGAAATTGCATTTTACCTACCTGTGGTTTGGTTTGTTTTAACAATGTCCACCCGTGATTTAAAAGTTGTCACTTAACCCACCTGAGGTGGACTCCGTTAAACCCCCGTTACCCACCTCTGCCCTTTTCATTAAAAAATCCCTTTTACTATATAAGCCAAAATTAGAACCCAAATAGAATCCTAAAAAGAAGAACGAGCTCTCTCCCTCTCTTTACCTGAGAATCCCTAAAAATCCCCAAAACCCATAATCCCTTTCTCTCTTCACTTAGATTGCCCAAGTGAAATCTGAACACTTGCAAGCAAGGAGGTGTATTGAAGCTTGGGTTTTCCTTTGTATCAACTTTAGCCCAGTCTTCTTCACACTCTCCATCAAAACATCACTTTAAATGAACACCATCCTTCGCACACACAAGTAATTTTACAACCTGTTTTGTAAAACAATTTTTGAAGCCATGGTTGTCGCGACCCACTTATTGAACTCCACAGAATCAAAAATCTCCAAGCTGTAAATTTCCCCATCAACCAAAATCAGATATAAAGTACTTCTCACAAAACCACCATCAACAACAATTAAGAATGAAATTCATTTTTACACAAATCTATACCCCCGCCCCAAAAAAAGATAAGAATCCAGATTGATTTCCTTTTTTAAGGGAATCCAGCTTGATTTCTAATTATACAATAAAAGCTCCACCTTTATAGGGTATAATCTTCACAAAGTTTGCCTTTGAGGAAAGATTCGAGGTCGGACTTTACCTTGTTTTTGAGATCTTCTTCCATGGAGATGGTTTCGAAAGTCGAAGGATGCGTGAAAGGAACAGATCTCTATCATTCGTTGCCTTGCTGGTCTTTGTTGGGGCTTTTTGCAGATTTCTTGTTTTTTTGCATGAAAGATTTCTTTTTTTTTTTTTTTTGCAGTTTTTTTTTTTTTTTTTACTTGCAAATCTGGGTTTTTTTTTTTTTTTTTTTTTTTTTTTTTTTTTTTTAAAGAACCTAGCAAAAGAGAAGGGGTTAGAGTTTTAGAGTTTTATCGAATCTATGAGTGTATGTTCACATGGCCAGATTTGTGGCTTTGTTTGTGACTGTAGGTGTATTGGTTTTCTTGTCATTGTAAAGGTATGTTTGGTAATTGCAGTGAGCATTGGGTAAGAACGTTAAACGCATCATTCCATTTACATTTCTGCGTTTTGATTGTGAAGAAGAAGAAGAATGAGAGAAAAGAGGAAAGAGACATAAAATATAATTAAAAGACACATTTACCCCTATTTTTAACGGTGAAAAGGGAGAGGTGGGTAACGGGAGTCTAACGGAGGCCACCTCAGGTGGGTTAAGTGACAACTTTTAAACCACGGGTAAGCACTGTTAAAACGGGTTAAACCATAGGCGGGTAAAGAGCAATTTCCTCTATAAAATAATATTATAATTATCTCTTCTCTATATAAGATAATTCAAAATTTTAGTTATCACTTTAAAAATTTTCAAAAATACCCCTAATCTAAATAAATAACTTTTATTCCTAAAAATTAAAAAATAGACTAAAATTGTAATTTAACAAAAAAAAAAAAATTATCAGATAAATGTCCTCATAAGTTTCCACTAGAGTCCTGAACAAATACAAACTTCTCAGCTATTTCTAAAAATTAAAGCCAAAAAACCTGTCATCGGCTCACAAACCACAAACAAAAACTCTTCCCAATAGAACTTTCCACTTACTATTCCTAATTGAAATAGGAATTATCTTCCCACTTACTATTCTTTTAAAAAGGGTATGTATTTATTTATTATGAGATATGTACCTTTTATTTAATGCGTTTTGTGTTTCTAACTTTTTTTAATGCCCTCATGGGCAAAACTTATAAGACAAGGATAAATTTATAGATGAGTACAGTGGTAAATTTTACAATCTGACTCAGTTGGTTTACATTTAATAAAATTTTCAAGGTTTCTCCTCAAAAAAAAAAAAAAAAAAAGTGTTTTGAAAAAAATTAATTTATATGTGATGAATTGGGTTTATCCTTATAAATTATATTATAATGGTAAACCTCAGCCGTATACTCACTCATCTATGATAAATTTACCCTTATAAATCACAGGCGTATACTCATATATGATTTAAAACCCAGTTTATCTTCCTTAAAAATTTTAAAAATTTATCCTACTGGGATTTGGAATTTTGGCAGATTTATAAATCAAACTCTTGAAAATTTTGGAGGAAAAAAAAGGGGTAAAAACCTTATCCATGTCTTATGATTTTGTTTATGGCTTTTCTTTTGTTCATTTTTTTAAAACAAAGTTTCTCTCCAATTGGATATTATTAACTATTTGATCAATAAACTTATTTTTCATACATAATTTTAAATTACAAAAACTTGAAAGTTTAACATTTATTTGATTATATAGAAATTGATCTTTGCTCTTCTTGAAATTTTATAAGCACGTAAAATATAACAAGAACATATTCAACAGTTAGATTTTCAAAATTCATATTCAGTATAAAGATATATGAACAGTTTAAAGAATTTTTCTTCCAACTAATTTGAAGAGATACTTTGTACATTTTTTAAGAGAATTTATTTATGATCACTAAATCCACTAACCACTACAAATTTACAAATCTGCAATGTCTTAGAATTTGGACCATCTATTAAAAAATTAAAAATTATTGGGTTTTGGTTGTAATTGAGAACACATGCTATAATTAAGAAGTCTAAATTTATAGTAAACGATAGAATCAGTGTGCTTTCAACTTCTTCTTTTTCCTTTTAATATTTTTATTTATTGTGCTATTTTGGTGTTTGAACTGTGTTATTTTGTTGTTTGAACTGTTTTCTTTTCACTTTTCAGATCTCTATGTATTGACTTTCTCCTTTCCTCTATGCAAAATAAAAAACTAACCCCCACAATTTGGTTCCCTAAAAAATAAAAAATAAAAAAACTAACCTCCCCAGTTTTTTTTTAAATAAAAAAATAGTATATAATAGTGACCGATCATCATATACTTGGAACCAAATTGAAATTAATTTCTTAATATATCCACCAAATTCTATCATATTAAAAAATAAGAGAAAAATACCCTATATTAATTTCAATGTCCCAAAATTTAAAAATTTAGTGGATTGCATAGAGGTCAAAGCATCGCAGTTTGGTGTTAGTTGAGTTTGGGTGAGAGAAGGAGTTAAAACTTTTGTGCAATCATCCACAACTCCTTATTGATTCTTTGTTTTGTAAAATAAATAATTGTCTAATAATTATGCATGTATTTATTGGTATGTGTAACACTAGAGCATTCACATAGTCTATCTAAAATTTTATATCTATTTTAGCCCCCAAAAAAAAAAAAAAAAAAAACCCTACTTTTTACGTCAAAACTCTCTCTCTCACTAGAATTTTGGAACAGCATTGGGATTTCCAAATATTATCTCTCTCTCTCTAGAATTTTGGAATAGCATTGGGATTCCAAATTGTACTTTTATATATATATATATATATATATATATATATATATATATAAAGGAAGAAGTGCCCGTTGAGTTATAGTTTTTTTTTTTTTTTTTTTATTATTTTTTTTTTTTTTTTTTATATGAGATTTATAGCTTATTGGCATATAGAGTTTGTCAAAGATTTAATAGACTAACATGGAGTGTGCATGACAAAAGCAAAGTGTAAATTCAAGTATGAAATATTAGGAGAGCAATGGAAATGCAAGGGTTAAGAGAAACAATTGAAGTAAACAATAAACAGTTAGCCTCTTCATTTCTTCTGGAGATGAAATTGCTTGCATGTATGATCAAATTCAAAAGCCCCAGCGTGCAAGAGTTAACCCAATGCCCATGAACCTAAAATAAATGTCATAAATACACAGAAAGTTGGTGAAAAATTAGAAATTAAAGGAAAAAGATAGACATCAACAATTGGGTTTAAGATCATGACTCCCCTATTAGGACTACTGAATAAAAAAAATTAAAAAATAAAAATAAAAAACCGCAAAAAACAACAGATGAATGACCATAGCAGTTGGGCACTTTAAAAAAAATACTAATAGAATAGCAACTTACCAAGAACTTAGATACTCTTAATTTATCCCCATCCAGGTTGGCAAAAATTGCACCCATTTCCTCTTCATAATTTGATGGATGTGGCCCGGAAAATTTGTTGCCACAGAAGCCTCAATTGCATATTGGTTCAATACCTCAACGTGTTGCCTTAAAGAGAAACCCAGGCCGTGTGATTACCACAAGTACAACTTCAAGAACAATCAAAGGAATACATTACAAGGACAATAAAGGCCACAAAGAAGCAAGATGCTAATCATGGATAAGTCAAGAAGAAGAAGATTTTGATGTTACTACTATAGATCAAATCAATAAGTATTTCACATTGACAATTCCTCCAATCATTGATTTCATCATTCCAGATGTATTTTATGATATGTGGCAAAAGAAAATTTTGTTATCCTTAATGCTTCCTACTTTGATTGAAGAATTGGTGCAAATTTCAGGTTCAAAGATTCTTCTACTGCAACACATTAATACTTGAGGTTGAGTTTTTTCCAATCAAGGGAAGGGAGAATAATGAAGCTATGGAAGATTGATTATTATTTTGAAACTTCGCTCATTCAAGGATTATTTATTATTTTATGGGTTCCATGTCTGAAGTCCAATTGAAGTAAAAATTCATTAGGTTTTCAAGATCTAACAATAGAACTTTAAACATTTATTTATTTGAGTTTTCATTTTGTTAATTGTGGTCAATTTTGTAGTTACAGGCCAAACCGTAATTTTGGCAAATACTATGTATTAGGGGTATTTTGGTAGTTTAATGCAGACTAGAATTTTTTAGGAGATCCCAAGTATCTTAGGTTTGCTTTATTTTTTATTTTTTATTTTCTTTAGGTCCAAATTCATATTTATTAGGTTTTTAGTTTACTAGTCAAACTAGAACTCTAGGAGCCCTGCTTAATGTATGGAAAGAGAGAGGGTTGATTGATAAAATCATTCAGTGTTTTTTTTCAGTATTGTGGAAATTGGTCATAGGTTCAATTTACTAGGGCTAACAAATTGACAATATGAAGCATCCAGGTGGACTGGTTCCCAAGCTACCATTAATCCGTTTCTTGTGACCCTAACACATAGCAGATTCCAATTATCAATGTTTGAAGAATGTGATGGTATGTCCACCTTTTGAAAACACAGTTTTTTAAAAAAAAAAAATCAGTGACTAAATTCTGCAAACAACCAAAATTTAAACAACGAAGCAACATTTTCTCAAAGTAAAGACTTTACATACAGAAGTGGATTGCCCGGTGGCCTCCCCATCTGAAGATCCCAACATTGAAGTTCTTCAGCATTGTTCCCATTAACAAGCTTCTTACCATCTGGTGACCATGCAATACACCAAACCCAATTCTTGAGTATTAAAATAGGTGGAAAAGAGCAATGAAGAGTGACCACCCAATTAGAAAGTCAATTAAATGATATCCCAGCTCTAAGATAAATTTAAAATAAATCAATAAATAAGAAGATCAAAGCATTTTATTGTCAATTAGTACGCAACATGCCACGGTGAACACAAAAATCCAATAAGATGGCAATGTTATAATTTTGGGATTTATAAGATACACTCTGCAAATAAAGTTTTGTTATTTATCTACAAACACACCCCCAAAAAAAAAAAAAGGCTATATATAGCCTTTGCTTAGCTTTTTAGCTCTGCTTATATATAGCCTTTTAAGTTCAACTATACTTTAACCAACTTTCCACAAAAAAGCAATTAGCTAAAAGCTACTTGCAAACACACTTATTCATTTGCACAATAGGCTCAAAGGTTCTGCACATCATATAGGTTAAAATTTTCATTTTATTCCATTTTCTCTCTTTTATCCATGTTTTTCTGTGTTTACACATCAGTACTATCTTTGACAGTCTAAGAATGTGACACAAGTCCTAGATATCAAACCTGTACATGTGAAAAGTGGTGTCTGGGAGTTCATTAAGGTCTCCAACTCTAATTATCTGAACCACTTGCCAAATGTCAACCATCAGGACTAAAGGTAACTGAAATTACAGCATGTGTGACCTGCAGTGACAAATACAGTTTTAAACTAAACTCATTGCCAACAAAGATGATGCATATAATGAGTAAATCTATGTAAATGGCTGATCATAAAAATTAAATTTATTAGCTCACTTAGAAAGCCAAAAGCAAGATCAGGACAACAAACAGGGAAAAAATCTTATTATTTGAATTCAAATGAGAGAGAACCTTAGATCACATCAATCAGTTAAGATTAGTCTGGTGTAATCATCTATAAAAAAGAGAATTGAAGTACATCAAGCAAGAAGGGATATAATATAAAAATGAATAAGCAAAACCCTATGTATTTGGTCATGTCATATTTGAAAATTCATAAATTATTAGTAAGAGCTCAATTTGAAAAGACTTTGTGGATTCGATCTCAAGACAAGCAATCTTTCAAAAGCATTCTTCTCCTAATTACTATCATACTATGGTTCGCCTTTTTCTAGGGTTCACCTTTTTCTTCTCTTTAGTAAATTTCCAAGAGACTCGGAGCTCAACTAGTCGGCCCCTCTTGGTATTTCCAATGGAGAAATTCAAGGATCAAATCCCCAACCCCAACTATCGAATTATCAAAAAATTACATTTTTCATTAAAAACAAATATTGCAAAACAGATTAGGATCAGGTGTTGCTATTGCACCGTGCAATTACCTTTAGTTGTGAGAGAGAAGTAAAAATAATAATAATAATAATAAATAAAAGTTGAAAGGTAAAATGGTTGAGATAAAATATTGAAGGTTAAAAGATTCTTTATTCATGGGCTGAGAGAAAAAGTGATTTTGAAACTTTCAATCTCAAACTTTGATTTGCTATTGCACGGTGCAATAGCACCAAATCTCAATCCTTGCCAAACTGCTGCAAATAAAATAGCATAAATATGACCACACCAAAGGTCTCTAGAGTCTAGACTTAAGAAGCATGGACGATTCATTTAGGGTCTCTAGAATTTTGTTAGTTCCTCATTTAGCTTTCCTACACTCTCAAACACGCTTCTCAACAGCCAAACAAAGCACTTTCAGTGCAAAAATATTCAAACTTGACATGAATAAGAAAAAAGTTAGCATTTTTTAACAATTCAGTTCTCTTTACACACACCTTCTCAGCAACCAATCAGACTGCCACAATTGGAAAAGAAAAACTTACATTGTTGAGAAGCTTCTTGATCTTTTGTTCAAGCTCTTGAGGCACAGAGTTTTCCATTTAGCACCGTTAAAACGCACGTCACCTCTTCCTCCTCCATTGCTAAGACTCAGATTCAAAGTCTGTGCGTGTATGGAATAGAAGGTTTGGGGGAGCAAGGGTTTTGGACTCAGGAGTTTCAATTCAAATTGAAAGAAAGGGGGTTTAATTTGGAAAATCATAATCAAATATTCAGAGTTGGATAATAAGTAATAACTATATTTAAGAGTTTTGAACCCCAAAAGAAAATATTTTTAGAAATAAAAATTATATAGATAATAAAATTAAAGCAAACACCAGATAGTCATAATTGTGTTATTCAACAATGTAATTTATTTGATAATTCACAAATTGAAATAATAGCTAAAAGGAATCCATTATCTGATATATATATATATATATATATATATATATATATATATATATAGCATTCTCCATTAATATAATAGCATTTAAAATGGAAAAAAGTATAATGACAAAAACAAATAATTGAGGAGAACCTATAGATAATAGCAATTAAAATGGAAAATTTATTATTCTATAAATGGATTGCATATATGTAATTTTACAACTTCTGAGTTAAAAAAATACTAGTACATCTAAAGACCAATAATTTTACCTACTTTCACAAGAAATTTTTTTTTTTTTTTTTTTTAAACCAACAAATGCTTTGCGTTAAATAAACCAAAGTGGGGTAGAATAGTAGGAGAAGGATTCTGGGTAATGCTTATCAAGTGTTCCATCTTTCATGTTAAATACACCCATGTCGTACCCTCCGCCATTTAAGGTCTCCTCATAAAGTTCGATATTGTCATCTGTAAAATAGATACAATTAGCTTTGCATCCATTGAGGCTTGATGCAGGCAAAGACACCGATGAGTTGTCACCCACAAACAATGCTCTATCACCCAAGTTGTCAACCTTCTCATATTTGTATTTATATTTGCTTCCTGCTTGTGTAAACCTTTTTAATTTTAGAACTGTGAACCCAATGGTCACATAGGAATTATCATTGATATTTTCTTCTTCTTCTTCTTCTACTTCTTCGGATTCATTTTCAGGAGCGTCCTCATCCTCAATATCATCTTCTAAGTCTACATTATTGAATTCATCTTCTTCATAGTTAGGGTAGTCTTCTATAGAATAATAATGACCTCCTCGTACGCGTAAAACCAACAAAAGATCCCCAGCTGATTCAACAATATACTTTTTGATAAGATCCCTGGTTCCCTCTGGACGTGGCGCAACTGCTTTAGCTACTACCTTTTGGCTATCATCAATTCGACAAGCAAAAACTTCACCATGACCGTCTACAGCATAAAAGTTTCCCTTGTAGAATGTAATGTCATCATAAGCTCGAGAAGGACTTTCTATATCAATCCAAGCTTTATATCCTGGTCTAGTGAAGGCCAATGTTCTAATTTCACCATATATTGCCATGATTATGCAATCATGATCACATTCATTAGTTATTGAGTTCCACGGACTCCTTGATAAAACACATTTAGGAACAAACATATTACGAAGATGTTCAGGCTCAACTTCAGGTGTGTATTGACGGCAAAAGGTAGGTTGAGGTGGAAGACATATTAGATGTTTAGACAATGGATGGAAGAGATTAATCTGTAAATCAGCGCTGATAGTGAGCAACCATCCAAAAGATGTTCCTAAGCATTTTCTTCCAACAAGCTCGGGCAACTTGAAATCGTAAGTCTTCGTATCTAATAAGTTGAACAGACTACGTGTCTTACTTTCTTTATTGCCTTGTTCTCTTTCTTCAGAGAGCATAATCCAAGGACCTTTAGGAGGTAATGGAGGTGGTTTTTCAAATGAATTAACGACTGATTTCCATGACTTGCAGACAGCACCAGCAATGAAGATATCATCAAAGAAAGATAGTCGACAAATTATTTCACAGACGATAAAATGTGGAAGATCAGCCCAGTTAGACATCTTACTAGGTTGTTTATGCTATGCTGTAATATAGGCTGAAAAACAATAATGAACAAACCAAAAGAAATTAGAAAATTTGTCATTTGTCGTCATATTTACATAGTCTGATTCTGATATCCAAAAGGGGAAAAAAATGTAATTAGCTAAATGATAAATCAGACAAGAATGCAAGTTGTAAAGGGAATTTCTTAATACACCTATACACAGTCATAATCAAATAATAATTAAGATATGGCACTTAAGAATTAAGGCTTAATTAAGAAATATAACAAAATAACAGAGAGCACATCAAAATATAGAGCTTGATCAGATTACATATACATGTATATATATATATATATATATATATATATATATATATATAATGTATAAAAATAGACAAAAGATTTGGTTTTTCATAAACAAAAGGGCAGAAAAAGAAAAATAAAAAAATGTAATTTTTCATATAATAAAAAGGCACGGACTATTGTTGTAAAATCAAAAAGACAAGACAAGTTTGTAGGATGAATAGAACGTCTATTAACATAGTATTAACATCTATCAACCCTATTCCTTAGTTTCTGAGAAAAAGAATATATATACATATGTTTACCTCTGTGTGTATGTGTGGTAACAAAGAACCTTTTTTTGAACAGAGCTAAACGAGAGAGACGGAGAGGGAGTGAGAGCGAGACTTTGTTGATCTGGCTTTGGCTTTTGAAACATCTCTTATGTATACATACCGACACAGCTAATTTATAAAAAGTCTAGATTTGTTAGGAAGATTACAAGATTCCGACTCCGATTCTGATTATTATTAGGTTTACAACTTTTAACTAAACCCGGCCCAGCTTATATATAAAAGTTAAAACGTGGCCCAGCTTCCACTTGGGTCTGGGCTTTTCAGTATATCCTCGTCCTTTTTTTTTTTTTTTTTTTTGAATAATTCAGAGTTTCTTGGTCAAATTATTTTTGAATTATTTATTTATATTAAGTTCAACCCAGAAATGCTTGTTTATTTTAAATACAATAAAGAGTTAAAAGAAATTTATTATTTATAATTTATTAATTTAACAAATCAACTGTGTGTATATGTGTATATATATATATATATATCCTTCTTGAAAAAAAAAATATAAATATATTATGGTTTTAAAAATCGAACCAAACCAGCCATACCTGTCGGTTCAACAAGAAACTGATCATTAATCCGGTTCGTTTATGACAAATAATCGAAAGAGAACTAAAAACCGAAAATAGTAGAAAACTGCCTGGTTCAACCGGAAACCGATATGGTTGAACCAGTTTTGCAAAATTGTTGAAATAGATCTGCATTGGAGCTTTTTTTGTGGTAAAAATCTTCTTTTTTCTCAAATCTGCTAATGGTGAGGATAGATTTTTGCAATAAAGTCTTTTTTTCTTAAGATTGGCTATGCTTGAGAGAGAGAAAATGGCTGAATGTTCATGCTTGGTGTTGAAATTAGCATCTTGGAGTGGTATCTACAGATCTTCAGTGAGGAAGAGAGGAATCAATGATGGCATTGTAGAGATAAACAAATAAAACAATAGATCTAACTTCCTAAGTGAGAGAGAGAGAGAAAGATGTATGGATTCTGTGGAGTGCTAATTTATGAGGTGTATATCGTGTATTAGAGAAAAAAAAATTGTAGGATGATGTATGTAATTAGTTAAATGATAAATAAGACAAGAATGAAAGTTGTAAAGGGAATTTCTTAATACACCTATACACGGTCATAATCTAATAATAATTAAGATATGGCACTTAAGAATTAAGGCTTAACTAAGAAATATAACAAAATAACAGAGAGCACATCAAAATATAGAGTTTGATCAGATTACATATATAATGTATAAAAATAGACAAAAGATTTTGTTTTTCATAAACAAAAAAGGCACAGACTATTGTTGTAAGATCAAAAAGACAAGACATGTTTGTAGGATGAATAGAACATCTATTAACAAAGAACCTTTTTTTGAACAGAGCTGAACGAGAGAGAGAGAGAGACTTTGTTGATCTGGCTTTGGCTTCCGAAACAGAAGCCTACTTCGCATATGTATATATACTGATACTAGTCTAGATTCGTTTGGAAAAGGAGATTCCAATTATTATTAGGTTTTCAACTTTAACTAAACCCGTCTTCAAAAAAAAAAAAAAAACTTTTAACTAAACTAGGCCCAACTTATGTATAAAAGTTAAAACGCGGCCCAACTTCCACTTGGGTCTGTGCTTTTCAGTATATCCTCATCTTTTTTTTTTTTTCTTTTTTTCTAATAATTCAGAGTTTCTTGGTCAACTTATTTTTGAACTATTTATTTATATTAAGTTCAACCCAAAAATGCTTGTTTATTTTAAATTTTACAATACAGAGTTAAAAAAAATTATTATTTATAATTTATTAATTTAACAAATCACATTTATGAGTGTGTGTATATATATGTATATGTATGCATGCATTTATATATATATATATATATATATATATATATATATATACTAGGTTGGGTGGCACGTGCAAGGCACGTGCTGCCCTGCCCCTTGACTTGAGTAAGAAAATCAATATAAAGTGTTTATTTAAAGATATATGAAACTATGTACGAAAAAAAATGTATGTTATATAATGCTAATCTCATTCATATAAGAATTTTAATTACACAAATTTAGATTATATATTCAAATAAGAATATCTATTATACTATGATAGTCTTTTAGAACATATTTGTTAAAAGCAATATCCATTCAATAAAAACTTCTAAGAATACTTACAAGTTACAAATATCATCCTTCAACAATAAACAACTGAGTTTTGCTACAACATTGTAACAATATTCAATTTTTCGCAATTAATGTTGTCATATGCTATAATAGAAGCTCTTCATCAAATGCCTGCAGCCATCCATAATGAAATTTTTGTTATTCATACTACTTTCTATATCATCTCACATTTTAGCTAGCTTAGTTTTAGCGAAGACCCTTTTAAGCAAGAAAAAAAATCAATGTTAGGTAGCAAATAAAACACCCTATATCACCATTCCAACTTTCCAAGCATGACCACCAGATAAAATTCTAAACAAAAATAAAAATTGAAACAAAAAGCGAACACCCAGTTTAGATATGTTGAAATAACAAAATGAAGCTAAATTAACTGACATAATCACATGGTGAACCTGAAATAACACTTGCAAAGATATGATATACTTAAAAATTGAAAAAACATATAAAATTAAATCCAATCAAGCAAAAGAAGTAGAATCCATAACTTGGAGTGCAGCCTGCATGAAGATTTAGAGGAAAAAGTTTGAAGTTGTGCATATTTGCATTTTTGAAAATCAAAACTGAGAGATTTTATATATACCATCATTGAAGCAACCAAAGTCCAAAATTGCTTCCATATATACAAAAGACCAAATTAGAATAATTTCTTTATATTTGAGAAAGATTAGATATCCAAGAACTTCAAAATTCATATCCCTAATCCTTTTTCCTTACCTTTTTCTCAATTCCTTTGAGAAGAGAAGAGAAGAGGAGTATGGACATTTTAATAAGCTAGCAAATACAAAGAATAAAATTTTGAAATCACTACAGTTGCTTTTATGATGTCTACTAATGGCTTAGAGTATCTGTTGTATGCATTAGTCCATATTCTCAAAACTAATACCAGCTTTGAATTTTCCTTAAAATTACATCAAAATATCAATAAGGTGATATAGAAAATATAAAAAGGGAACATTCTGTATTAGTAGTGACCATGAATACTGATTACATGAGATAGTGAGAAAACACTCACCTTTGTCATTTAACACTCCACCAAATGCCAATTCACATAACAAGTCTTTCTAGAAGATTAGCAAGAAAACAAACTTGAACTAACGATTCTTCATAACAACTGGGAGGCACGACAACCCTACAAGTTGTATTATTTGCCTAAGTGTAAATTAGTTGTGTCTTGTTCTAACCATTGTGCATGAGTAACTCTCAATTTCGCTCATGGACAACTCTTGATGTTTTGACCACGAGAAATCTTGCAAGCTTAAGGAAAATAAGGGGTTGTTGCTCTTTTCCACTACATTTCATTGCATTTCTTTTTTTTTTTTACTAATAATTCTTGGGCCCTTTTGTTCTGTCAGGTTTGTCATAGAAACTCCGAAAGTTTCTTTTGGTTGATACTTGATAAGCATTATGTTTTTGGTCTAGTAAGGCGGCATAGAGTTAGTTTGCTCTTTATTGTAAATGCAGTGTGTTGTAAAGTGTAATAATTCTATTTTCAAATTGATAAAATTTACGTATCTATCATTTATGGAAAAAAAAAATGATTAGACTTGGCAATTCAATATGTTCAAAAATTTTATGACTTTTAGTGGCGAAGATGTTGTTCATCATGGATGAAGACAAGATCTAACAAAGGGAGCTTAAGCAAGAAGGCTAAAGTACTCAAAGAATTGTTGGACAAACAACCCACCAACACATTGTGGGCAAGCTATCATGAACTCAATGACACGGCCTAAGCTTCACAAACATGACAAACACGCATATAGATCAATATCAACAATTTATCTTCTTCATCTTTTTTTCTTTCTTTTCTTGAAGAATTAAGACATTATCCTCAAAATGCAAAGCTCGGCCAAGCATGGAAAAGCATAGCTATTGCCATGACAAGAAGCTAACCAAATCCAAACACATCAAAAACATTACCATGACCTCTTACATAACTAAGGTATGGAAAGGAAAAATTATGCACAGAGAACAAAAAATATAAAATAGCCCTTTTTGGCATTTTCACAAACATGTATATGCATAAGCACTCCTATAAAAAAATGAAACTTTGAATGCAAAAAATTCGCCCATCCTAAATCCTATTTACTAACTCAATCACATGCAATTCAATATTACCTTCTCAAATCATAAAATTGAAAGAAGAAAGAGAGGAAAAGAACCTTATGGACATTTGCTTTCATGTCCTCGAACCTTGAAAATCTGACCTCATCAGGATGTTGTTCTATTAAGAAAAAACAGAACAGGAAATTGGAAAAATTTTATCAAGAAAACACAATCAAATAGAAGGAATGAATGAATCAAAGTGGGGAAAAAAAAGGTTACAAAGAGATTTACCTGCTGCATGTGTGATCAGTACTCTTTGGAAAGAGAGAGAGCTTCAGTTTCACAACTCAAAGAAGCTCAACAAATCATAGCCACAGTCCATAATCGCTAGCTGAATGGCAAAAGTTAAAAGGCAATAACATGTAAATGTCAAATATCAATTACATGGCATAATTCAACACGTTTGATTAATTCAAAAGTAAAGAGTAACAGCATGTTTGATTAATTCAAAAGTCAAGCAAACACTTGATACCCATTCAAAAATTGATAAAATAAGAAATAACACATATCATTTATTGAACAAGTAAGCAAAATAATTCATTTGCATTGGAAAAGTATAATCTGTTAAAGGAACCTAAAATTGTAATGGCAGTGCTATTTTACCTTTATCTAACAAAAGTGACATATCCTTTAGTGGGAGCCATAGAAAACTGCTAACTCATATAACAAAAATATATGTTAAAAAGAAAATTGAGTCAATGGGGAGTAAAAAGTATAAACAACAAGAATATACAACTACAAACAAAGCTATAAAGATAAACAATCAAACAATTATCATATTGCTTGGCCACAATTAAGGGTAGAGGTTTTTGATCAATCAAAATAAGGGTATTATCAACCGCTTTAGCAAAAAAAGTGTGGCAAATTTAAGTTTCATTGAATTTGGGGGTCTGTTGAGTTTTAAATACAAGGGAAAAAAAATCAAAGAAAAATTAGAAACCTTTTGTGCCTGGCATTGAGCTCTTTGGTAATGTTGGTCTTCAATCCCTTAAAACATCGAACTTCTCAAGAACAATCCTTGAAAAGAAAAGAAAAAAAATCATATTACTCTCACAATTTATTAAATCATGACAAAGGCATATTATTATTGACTAATCAAGTACACACAATTTTTTTTTTTTTTTTTTAAAAGAAGAATAAAAACAACAATATTTGAAGGATCTAATAAAGTCAAATATATATATATATATATATATATATGAAAAAAGCTGTTTTTTCTGTAGCATAATTATTACAGATTAAATTTTCTATGATATAATTGACAACTATTAGGTTAAAATGCTTGTAACATTATCAAATTATCTCAATGATAAGCCTTTTCAATCCAAGTACTCATTTAAAACCACAAATTATCACAAAAATATTAAGTATCTAACACACACCTCTCACAACAAAATCCCTATACATAACTGTTCTATTACAAAACAAATTCACCACCGCATTTGTGCAAACTGCAAACATAACCTCAAATAACTATTCAGATCTATTACACTCACTTAGACATTAAAATAAATTAAAAATCAAAGACAACACACGCTGCTCCTAAGGTTTTATTTATATTTTAAAAAATTGAAGAAATTGCTCAATACCTTGTTCTTAATCAATTACCACATAACATATATTTAATATGTATATATATAAAAGTTGGGAAGAGGAACACCTTATGACAATCCATATTCCAAAACAAACTAAAAATTACAATATCACATCCATCCAAATCATTAAACACTAAAAATATTTCTAACCAAAAAAACCTCTTTCATAAATTTTTTTCACAAAATACTTTCTCAAATAAACCAAAGTGACAATAATTCATCCATTGGTTATACACAAAAAAACCAAGCCCCTTCTTCATATATTAAAAGTTTTAAGCATTTAAACCTGAAATCAAAGCAAACATGAAAAATACAACTCACTCTTGCTCTGCAGCCTTGGAATCACAAACCTCTACTTGATGACTGTCAGTGTGAACAAAAACAAAAGCCTATAAATCTAAAATCCTCAAAAGTTTATAATATTCAACAGAACCATGAAAATATAGAGGATAGGTCACAAATTTTTTTTTTTTACCTCGTGCCATCTCAAGGACCTCAGTGGATTTTTAGCCAATACCCCGACTCACTAAGGCTCGGGGTAAACCACAGGGCCCCTTCAAATCAAAGATAGAGCCTCTAATCTCCTTACCTCCAACAACCCAAAAGGCATTCTAATCCTACTCAACAGAAAGAACACCTGCATACACAAAATTCATAGGATGTTAGTAAAAAGAAAAAAAAAAAAAACCCAAACTTTCATTCATATACATACATACATAATTACATACATGATATGACAAAAGAACACCTAATAGCAAATATTTACACACAAAAATTATCTAATTTGAGTAAAAATCCAAACTTTCAATCTCACGTCAGAGATATTTGCAAAGAAGAACACCAACAGATAGCAAGCAAAACACAAATTCAACCAATCAGACTAAAAATATCCAAACTTTCATTCATATAATCTAAATATGGCACTAAATATTCTGACCCATCTAAGTAAAAAAACCCAATTTTCACAGCAACCATGATTTTATAGTACCAGAAACCAAAAAAAGTAAATAGAACACAGTTTCAAAATGGAACCAAATCTCCTTTCTTTATCAAAACCTAAAAGACCCGTATTAGCAAACAATCAAAGATTGAACCCCACAAGGAAATAAATACAAACACAGATCTTGAGAACCCAAAAAAAAAAAAAAAAAATTGAAGAAACGGAGAACCAAATCTCCTTCTTTATCAAAACCTAAAAGACCCGTATTAGCAAAAAATCAAAGATTGAAACCCACAAGGAAATAAATGCAAACACAGATCTTAAGAACCCCAAAAAAAAAGAAAAAAATATTTGAAGAAACGGAGGAAATAAAATAAAAAAGAGACACTCACTGTAAAAATTACTCGGTGTTTCCTCCCATGTTTTTTTTTTTTTTTTCTTTCTTGCTGGGCCGATTTGGTCCTGTTGTCTTGAAATGATAGAGAGAAAAGAGAGAGAGATGAGATACAGAGGGTTCCAGAGAGAAAGAACATATACGGACTTGAGCTCCAATTTTTTTTTTCTGGCTCTTCTCTAATGCAGATTGGCTGCAAATGTTCTTGGGTTTCAAATTTTTTTGTTGATCTGGATTCGTAGAGAGAGATCGGTGCTAAGGCTGGGTTATGAAGGAGTTGAATCACAGTACAGATCGGTGGTTTGGGAGGTAAAGAAAAAAAGAAAAAAATACGTTTATTAGAAAGGAGAAGAAGATAAGAGAGAGAGAAGAGACAGAGGGTTCCAGAGAGAGAACATAAATGGACTACAGAGAGTTCCAGAAGAAAAGAGAGTTCAACACGTCAAACGCATCGTTTAGTCTTCCACAAACGGACAAAATAAAGAGACTCACCAAAATTTACTGTAGAAGAACAGTGAAAAACGTTGATTGCACAGTATCGAATCACTGTAGAGGCATAGCCTCTTTTTATATAGTTAATAGATATATGTGTGCGCGCGCGCGTGCGCGTGTGTATGTATGTGTGTATATATATATATATTAAATTAATCAAAATTCAACTCTAATAGGCTTGAATTACTTTGTATTTTTATTTTTTGAAAAAAGATACGATATTCTTATTGTAGGAAAAAAATAATTTCATGAAACAGTTACATTAAATGAAAGAGAGCACCTCACTTATCAAAAAAAAAAAATTTGAAAGAGAGCACCTCAAAATATAGAGTTTGATCAGATTTGATTTTTCATGAACAAAAAGGAAGAAAAAAAATATAATTTTACATGTACAAAAGGCAAAAAAACATATAACATTTCGTGAACAAAAGACAAACATGCTTGTAGTTTGATGAATAGAACATTAAGGGTGAGTTTGGTTCAAGTTTTTCACTTTTTTACTCTCATTACCTGTGTTTGTGCAATACTTTTGAAGAACCGAACTTCTAGATACTGTGTTTGATTCTAGAGCTTTTACATATGAAGCAAATGCTAAGAGAAAATTAGAGATAATGGATGTCACCAAAGTATCTTGATTTGTTTATTCTCATATTTGACATCTTAGTTTTGTTGGATAAATATTTTGTGTTATATAATGTTATTTTTGTAATACTTTTATTTGTTTTTTCCCTCTAAAAGTCTCAATGCAACTTAGAAAATTTTCTTTTGTCAATAAATTATTGTATTTTGTTGTTCCATGTTTCACAAAAGTTTAAATATGGTAGAAACATAGTTAGTACATCTTTGTTTCATCTTAAAAAGATATATACAATATGATTTTTTTTTTTTTCAACATATGTATATCTTTTTTTTTGTATTAGAAATATTTATTTTCATTAATTTTATATGCATTTATTAGTCCTATCCGATTGTTGAATGGAAGTTAACGGAAGACAAGATAGATATTGCAGCTATGTCTTCGTCTTTGCATTTTTATTATGCAATTGAATAGTAAAGTACTTCAAGCAAATCGACGGGTTCAAGTTTGTCTCGCACATTGGGTGGCTGAGGGACACTCATTAGGAAAAGCACCAACCTCGAGTCATGATCCTGCATTGCACAGGGTAAGCAACTAGTAATATATATGTGCTAAAAAAAAAAAAAAGTTGAAGAAGAAGAAAGGAACAAACTCACCACTTACAGGAAGAAAGGGAACGAAGAAGAAGAAAGGGACAAGAGGAAGACTAGAGAACAATTATGTTTTGAGGTTAGAAGGGTAGTGTAGATGAGAGTCATCAAATGTGTTTGTGGTTAAAAAGCATGGGTAAACTTGGGTTTTTGACTAATAAAGTAAGGGTAAATAGGAGAGAACAAGACACTTTCAACTAGGAGTGTTCACCAAACCACTTCAACCGTACGAGCTCACCCAATCAACCAAAACTACTTGCAAAATAGAGTAACCACATCACACCGCAAGTAACAGTAAATCGCACAACATATTAGTGTGTGGTGTGCAATTTTATGATAGGAAAATCACACAGAATCACACCTCACTGCACCAATACATACATACATGCATACACACACACATAGTTTAATATTGTATGAAGTAAATGGCTAGCCCAACGTCAATGCATTCTAGTTTCACATAAAAAAACTACTTTGTTTTGGTTAAATACAAAATTAAAAGTTCAAAACCACATTTACTGCTCCATCTCACATTCTCACTCTTCTCTCTTGATACCCTCTCACACTTGCTCTCTCTCAAGTCTCACCCACTCATCAAAACATAAAGTTGGGTGGGGGAGAAGTATAGTATTTGATTGAGAGATCTTTTTTGTTGTATTCATATTTATTTAAATAATTTTTTGTTGGGTTTGAAATTTAATACTTGTTTTGGGGTTTGTAATTTATTTCATGCTTTCTTTAAATTTGTTTCCATTATGGTTGTGATAATTGAAATTTGAAACTAGTAAGCATGACTAGTAATGTATATATGGTACATTGTTATGAACTTTGTGGTTGTTGCATGTTAATCGTTTTGTGTTACAAGTTATATTTGTTTAACGGGTATAATTTTGTATGGTTTACTACCATGCATGGACTCTTTTTTTTCTACCTATTTGTGGTACTTTAATTTAATGTCAATCTATCATGGATTTTTTTGTCTTGTATATATTTGTGTTACTATTTTTGTTATATATTTTTATTTAAAACTTATTTTCATATAGTCCTGGTTATTAATATTAAACTAGTAATTAACTATGACATCTTGAATAATATACCAACTCAAAATCGTCCAAATTGCACCTTATACATTGCATCATACATGTGACCATAAAATTGGAGTACAATGTGGTGATGGTTTTGGCCAAACCGCATGCAAAGTATGGTATTAAAAATGGCTCAAAACCATGTTGAATCACTTTGCAAACACTCATACTTTCCACAATAATATTTATGAGCTAAGCTAATGCAATCACTGCGTTTTGGTATTGATGCTTTGATGGTAGAAACATGCAAATTTGTATTTATGGGCCAAAACACAGCATTTTAAAGTCTTACTGAACACAATAATTTCCCAGTTTGCAAATGTAAACATGTTGTTGGCCTAATATGAATTCTGGTAAAATTTAGAGAGTTAATTTTGTATTTTTGCTTTTATCTTTACTAAGCTTAGCATACCACGTGGCCAAGCTTTTCTTTTTTTCTTTTTTTGAGGAAGAGCTTCTAATTTGGGTCTAGGCTTGAACAAATCACATTTTTCTATTATTTTTATTACTATGGTTATTGATTTAACAAATCACATTAATAGAAACTAAAAACTGAAAAAACCAAATTCAATTGGGCCACCTCGTCCGCTCCATTTTTGGTCAGTTCTGGCCCAAACCAACAAGATCAATCCAGTTGTAAAACCTGTTAAAAAAATCGGTTGAACCGGATTGCAATCACCCCTAAATTTCACTCCAAATTGGCAAATTTAAATATCCACAGAAAATATAGATTTATTAAATTTTAAACAATTCTCAATATTTTCGATATATATTTTTTAGTGATACAACATAGAAGCATATGATATCCAAATTTATTCCATATTTTCACCCATAACATTACATAATAATCTCTTCATCCAATGTACACTACTGGTGTGACAGAATTATCTATAATAGATGTAAGTAACCAAAGAAAAAACAAAATATGTATAAACAACTATAAGCAAGGCAATTATTTCTTTTCTTTTTCTTTTTTGGCACCAAAAGAGCAAAGCAACTTAACCCATGGATTGCCCTGCCTGGGCTTCCAGGCCGGTTACTCAAAAAAAAAAAAAAAAACTTAACCCATGGATCTTTTAAGTAAAAAAAAATAAATAAATAAATAAAAAAGGGAATTGCTTTTAAGCCATATATCAAAGTGACCTCCAATGAACCATTAAAAATCAAAAGTTAAAAAAAAAAAAAAAATTTAAAAAAAGGAATATTTCCTTTTTACTTAATTCAAAATAAGTTTAACAATGTGCCTTGAATTAACTTTTTATCGAAAGTTTATTTATTTATTAGTTAAAAGTTGTAAAAGGTATAGTTATAAATTTATTTATTTTTTTTTATTTTTTAATTTAGCTTGAAGAATCGGTACATAAACAACTTATGCTAATCAACCAATTCATTTCTAGAAAAACAAATACACACAAAATTCATTTCCAATTACAATATGAAATAAAAGGGACACATAAATTGTGGTGAAAAAGTTTTTACATAAAGAGTTTTATTTTGTCCCAAGGCTAGTGTCTTGCCACTTCTTTTTGTTACAAAGACTATTTTGTCCATGTAAATCGACTTCTCAGTCTTCCCAGGCACTAGCTTACACACGCATGGAATGTCCGCTTTTTGGACAGCAATATGGAATTTTAGAGATGGATTTATTTTTGGCACTTTGATTTTAACGAAAGCAACACATTTATATTTCAAATCCTACCTAAACAACGTTATTGTCAGGAACAGACCTACAATCCTAAACTAAAAACTAAAAAATAAATATGGACTGAAATCTAAAAACCTAAATTACAATCCTCAAATTTTTACCCTAACTTCACTCTTCCTCCACTCAACATCATCAAGCATCAATGCCTCCTCCAACCATCATTGCTGCTGCTGCTATTCTTTTCCTCAAAGATCCGAATTGTTGCTGGCTTGCTGCTGCTACTGCTCCTCCTTAGATCCTTGATCACAGTTACACACGGTAAATCTAAGAAATTTCTCTCCTCTCTCAAGTTCATATTTTTGTTTTTTTGTCTTTGCTATATTGCTCTGCCTAGTGCCTTAGACGTTTTCCCTCTACCCTCTGTCATCTGCGTTTTTTTATGGACTGTGTTAACTGTATTTGTGAGTTGTGGCCTTTATTGGACTGGTGTGTATCGTGTGTTCACCGTGCTTGTGTCAATGTGTGGACCGTAAACTTAGTTTGTATTTGTGGTTGTGGCTTTGTATTGACTATTGAGTATTGATTACCGTGTAATGTTTGTAACTTGTCCTTTTTGTCATTCTGTGATTGTGTGGACGAGACCGGTTTCAGACTTTGTCAATATTTGTAACCCTTTTTTTTTTTTTATTAACTATAAAGAAATAAAAGTGGAACTAGGATAGTAAGATGTGAGTACTAAATTGTGATAGTAAATTTGTTGTTTGTGAGAGTAATTTTTGGTAATCACTATTTTGTCACTTTTGAGTATTTTGTAATATTAAATGTTTAAGAAATACTTATTTTATATGTAGTATTTTGTTGAATATGAAATAAATATTAGTTTTTATTTTCATTAAAAATAAAAAATTTAAGCTTCGCCCCCCTATGTTCAAATCCTGGTCTGTCCCTGGTTATTGTTGTTACTAGATATTAGAATTACAGTAATGACTAACAAAGCCAAAAGAAAAATGTTAATATTGAGTGTTTGTTGGTTTGCAATTAAATTTAAAGAGAGATAGATACAATAATGTACATCAATACATCAACACCAACATCTTACATTTTATTCATATGTGCTTTACTATCTTTCTGCTTTTCTTTCCACGCATTGGATCATGGACACGACAACCTCTACTACAAGAAACTTGGCTATTTTCAACCGTTGAAACCGTCGAAAAAAGTATTTTCAACAGTTGAAATGACCGTAGAGAACCATTATTAAAAACCGTGTCGAGAACATTTTTCTATAGCCTATGCAACCGTTGAAAAAAGTATTACAAAATTATCAACAGTTAATAAACGTTGAAATATATACACATAAATGTAAATTAAAGTATGCTTGTTACTTTAATCCACAGGCACCCAACTGTTGAAATAAGTATTTTCTAGTTAAAAAAATAAATAAATTTGGCTACACTCTTTCACATTAATCAAAATTTAATAACAAATAAACTGTAAAAATCAATACAACTCAACTACTTTGCCTACTGCTCTTTACACTCTTAAATTTACATTGTTCATCTACCTTCAAGACCAATTCATTGGAAATTTTAAAAACATAGTGACTCACATCTACCATCCAGACATCTATAGTTGGGTCCTCTTCAATGTGCATGAGATCTCATTAATCACTAAGTTCTTTTGATGCCTGCAAAAAAGTGTTGTCCATTAGTCATTGTTATAAGTGCCAAACTTGAATAAAAAGCCAAATAAGGGTAGTTCATTTTAGGAAGAAAATGCACCTACCTAAAAAAATAAATAAATAAAACCAGCACAAAAAAAGTCACATATTAGCAATTTACAAATGTATAGATGCAAACTTGGTAAGTGAAAGTAAATGATTGGACTGAACTTTCAACATTTTAAAGGAGGTAATTTATTCTATTAACATTTCCAAAATTCAAATTCAAATTCAAATTCAAATAAGAAAACGCTTATAATTGAATAAACTCATTTCTTAAAATTAAAACTGACCAAATTAGAACCATCTAAAACTAAAAGAAATGCAATAAATAAAAACAAATAATTGTGCACATGCTATAAATAGAAACTGAACGTAATTGATTTGGAACAAAGTTTGGGTACCTTATTTCATAAACAATGTACCTCATTTCATAACTGATTTGGAACAAAGTGTGTGTCTCTTGTGGATCATTCCTACAAAAAAGAGTCAAAAATACTTTGAGAGACTTAAGCTTGGCTCATTTAATGGTCAAGAGGAAATACATAATTAAAACAGTATTTAAACTCACATTCTTGTTTAACCTCCTACAAAATGACATGATTGCATTCCATGAATCACAAGAGCACATCTTTAACGCAAATCATTGTCTACTAAAGCGGCCTCCATACACATCCTGTAAGCACTAAGCAGTAGAGAGTAGAGGTTTTTAGCAGGGACACAAAACATACAGTTTGTTCAATTACATTCCACATGTTGTTTATGAAATAAGGTACCCAAAGTGCTGGTGGGTCAAAGTTTCCCTACGATGTTCTCAAAGAAGAAACAAAGTGTGTGTGTGTATATATAAAACAGAAACTTGTAGTTTAAAATTAGCTATAAAAATTTTTTTAAAAAAAAAAAAAAACCCTCCAAAAAAAATGCTAAAATGTTCTAACACAGATGCCAAAGAGAATGTATTGAATTTGAGTATCTTACCCTCAGCTTCAGTATATGGTGTTGTTCTGGACCTGTTCCAAAAAAAAAAAAAAAAAGTGAGCACTTTTCAAGATAAAAAACTGTAAAACCACTGGTTTCACTATCACAACATAAGAACAAGCATTTACAAAATCAAAGGCTAATTGTACTTCAAAAGGAAAACCAAAAAATATTTTACTACGGCAATACCTTTGGCTTTAAATAGGCTATGCAAAGAGGTTCAAAAAAGAAGACATCCTTGTATTTGCAGCAGCAATAACAAACTCCTTAGCTAACTGATCATCTTTGTCAAAAGTCAAGCTTCCAATCTCCTGCTTACCAACAAATTATAATATAAACAAATAAACAAAAATAAAAGCCTTCAAAGTATAGTGTTGACTATAGACATCAAAAAATAAATTAAATGGTCAACAACTTTGGAGTATAGAAATAGTTCAAACCAAACCTTCATTTTGAAACATTTAATCCTGTTAATTCATATCAACATGATCCATATCCACCATTGAAATATCCACAAGGATCTAGATTCAATGATTCATACAAGTACAACATTATACTTATCAAGGTATTGGTCTTTCTTATACCTTTTTGTCGTTACTCAATAGGTGAATCTAGACCATCACTTGGAAATTAGATAAATCAAGTTGACAATTATATATATATATATATATATATATGCATATATGTAAATATGCGATCACAGAATTCAGCTGAAAGTCCCTTCTTTGTATTGAGCTTTAATGGGGAGGCAGCCACCGTAGGAATTACTAATATACCATCATCCTAGAGAAAGAAGAAAAAAACACAATAATAAAGTGGACAGATAGGGGCACATGCGAGTGCAATTCCACATTGTCTTGTGTGGCCAATTTGGAGGAGCAGAACAACCAAAATCTCGAAGGTTTGGAATGATCCGTCATTAAGATCAATTATACCTTCCTGAGTTTTTATTTTTTATTTTTTTGATGTTGTATAATGATTGGGATTTTCGTAACTCAGTTGATTCCATGGATCACTAAAACTTATGTTTGTAATTCTTTAAAAGGCTCATTTGAGTTTTCCTTTTCTCTAATAAAATTCTTTATTACTTATCCCAAAAAAAAAAAATTCCCAATAGGACCAACTAAAGAAAATGGAAGAACAATAATAATATTAGAACTTAACACTTTGAGTTGAAGTCTATATGAAACATAATAAATAAGTTGAGGGTACCTTTAAGAGATTTTGAAGGGCAGCCCACATCTCAATTCTGACTTTATATAAAATTTTAATGTTCTCGTGTGTGGTATTAATTGCTGCAAGAACTCGATCAGACACATCAGGTCCTAGCTTGGGTTTGACTAAATTTACCCATTCTTCATGATTTGTTTTGAATTCATATCTGAAAACATAACCAGGGCATCAACTAGAATGCAATACTAGTACTACCAATATCCAAGGGCTGCATCAGCTAGAGAGAGAGAGAGAACTTGTAAAATATCAATTTTGTATCACAATGGATGGTATGAATATGAACTTAAATCATCTAAGACAATTTTTGAAGGAATTATAAGCAGGAGAAAAGGCTTACAGAACTAAGCAAATCATTCCCAAAACAAAGACTGGCCCAATGGTATACCATGAAGGAAATTTGCAGCCAATGGAGTAAACTTACATCAATACCATACAGGCTTTAAGCTAAGTACAAACCATCTTTCTCTGAACAGCTAATAACACAAAAACTAATCAAATTTAAGTAAGACATTAAAAAGAAAATTATCTTTGTGAGTTTGGATTTTTTTTTTTTTTTTTTTTTTAACTTTTAGATTTTTTTAGCTTATTTGATTATTTACAACACTTTAAAGCCTCACTTTTTTCTAAGTACAATTGTACTTTTGCCAACTTTCAACAAAAAGCTAATCAAATGCTTCAATCACACATCACATGATGGGCCCACACATGAAATGCTCTGAAGCTGCCAGAACTGAAAATTACTGTAAAGATAGCAAGTTAATTCTTTTTCCCTAGCTGAATCACTTGTGTAACAGAGAGTGCTACTTTAGCATTTGCTTCCTTAAAATACACATCACACAGATACATCCAGGACATCTTTATAAGCCTTAAATATATCAAATGTTGAAGTTAGACTAAAATCAAGGTTACATCAGCGGATCATTGTACAACCATTGGACATGAACAAACCAGTAAATGTCCTCAGTACATATATGCATATATATATATATATATATATAATTGTCAGCTTGATTTATCCAATTTCCAAGCGATGGTCCAAATTCACCATTGAATAATGACAACTTTTCTAATTTCCAAACAATGTTCCAGATTCACCTATTGAGTAACGACAAAAATAGAAACCTGGTATTTTTAATAACAAAAAAGAGTTATCATGATAGACAAAAAAATTGAGTCCCAGATATTTGTAATATATGATATCCAAATCAAAAGGGTGGCAAGCTAATGTACAGAGGGGAAAAGTGCCAAATATTTGATATGTCAACACAATGGATGTGACCAAGATTACAAACAACATGACTTCAACTTTATTTTTCAAATCTGTTTTCTGTTTGGCTATCAAACAATAAAATTTTGCTGAATATCATCCAATGACCACAATATCCCCAACAACTTCCTGAATTTGAAACATTCTGCGGCCAAACATTTCTCAAGTACAAATGAGTAGGAATTAAGACAAGTGAGTCTTTTGTTTCCACTCTTAAGATTTTTCTCTAGCAAAAATATCAGACATGATCAGTACTAGAATGTTATTAACTTTTCATATTTCTTGTATGAAACTTTTAAATTGGTTCGAATTTTTATACATGTTCTGCCCCTGGACATGATTTGTGGCAATGGCTAGTGCTGAAACATTGTCACGCCAAATCCGAGGAATATGATGAATGAAAACACCCAAAGCCCTACAAAATTGTACAAAGCCAACATAACTAAAGTGGCAGTGAAAGCAATGATTGGTATTCAACTTCAGTGGACAAGTAAAATAGTGTGAGTTTTTTTCTTGGCAGACCAAGTAATGCGATTAATGCCAAGACAAGAAAAAAAATTCAAGCTGATGTAGAGTGTCTTTAGAGTTTAGAAGGTATCAACAGCCCAATCAAAGGAAGGAATACAATTTACAAAAACCTAGCTCTCATACTAGATCTTTGATTTCTCAATTTAGACTCTGTTCCGGGCAGTTTCAAAAACACCCAACTAAGCCCTAAATGAATCCCAATTTGAAACAACAAGAACCAATTCCATCAAAGCTCATATTTCAAGTTCATAGCTAAGTACTGATCAAAACACTGTGGCATTGCCTTGCATCTACTCTAATTCATTCATTGCAAAGTTAAATAACAATATTAAACATAATCGAAGGATTCAAGCCTTCCCTTTCAGCATAGACATGGAAGCTTTCAAGGGCGAATACACTTGCACTGTCACACACACTAGATAGACACGACAAGAACGAAAACTAAATTTGAATACACTTGACAGAGCAAAAATGAAAATTAAATTCCTAGTTATTGAATGTGCAAATTATAATAGGAAATAAATCAAGGCTTACAGTGTGTATAAAAGCACATTTCCCACACAACCAATACTAGCAATCCCTTGGATTGAGGCTCGAAATCTCATTGTGCTTGTACTAACAGAGTTAAAAGTTTGTGTCTAGAGCATCAATGGATTAGATATATTAGAATTCAGATAATTGTCTCCCAATGTATATTACACTGTATCAGTGTACTGAACACATTGAAATTTATCCAAATTCTAACGTGTACTGCACTAGATACAAGTTGTGTCCATAATAAGTACATTGTTATCATTTGTCTTGTGCAAGAGAAGTGAATTACACTAAAATCTGCTGATGAGCAGTTACCTTTCTTCTATATCAAAGCACATTTACCATTAAATTTTTAATTCATGGCAAAACGGATTACTATCTTTAAAGACATTCTTATGTCACTTCATTATCTTGTAATAATTCAAAAGTAACGTATGCCCTTGTCTAATGTTTTCACAAAGTTTTTTCATTTTTAATAACTTCAGTTCTTTTCTATTTTCAATTGAAAAAAAAAAATTAGGAGTAATTTACTGCGCACGGGCCCAAAAAATTCTACGTTGTTGAGAGAAATATTTCCTACCCACTTGTAGACAAATTTGTTTATTTCTTATGGCCCACCAAACAAGGCAGTATCTTTTGGTGTTTGTTCTATGGGAGCGGCAAATCCACAAAAAAGATAAGATAATTACTACGACCAAACACCCCTACATTCTCCCCTCCTTTTTTTTTTTTTTTTTTTTTTTTTTTTTTTTTTTTTTTTTTTAAGCCAAGAGGGGAAATTTTTTTTTTTTTTTAAAAGATATGACCCATTTGCATTCTGCAATCCCAAATGTAATCTGCTCATCCTGGCAAAACCTCATGTACATTTTGTCAAATAAGAAATTAATCAATCTGATATACTTGTTGAACTAATTTTTTATAACCTTCACTATATATTTACTCAAAATTTTTTTGAACATTTCTTCATCATCCATTGTCGGTTGTCACCCATATTCAGTATCCCCAAGCTTAGTCTAGTCTCATTTACATTTTCAAAGTGATAATATAACCCAGGATCACCCTCCCTTTTAAAAATAACATCTTTAAAAAAAAAAAAAAAAAAAAAAAAAAAAAACTTCATAAGAGAGAGTGATGAATCAACTAACCTTGTGCAGATGAAAATACCTTCCATGAACACATATCAAGATGTCTGTCTTCTGCCTCCTTGCCAAAGACCTAATATTTAACATCATAAGTAGTGATCTCATAAAATGTACCAAGCTTGTGCCAGCTGATAAAGCTATGATATCACCCCAAAATTGTTGGTTCCTATTTAATTAGCATCTATGAAAACAAAAACTAAATCATTATCAAAGTACTCCACACCCTTAAGAGGAGGGCCCTTGATGATTGTTCTTAATTTGGAACCATACAACACTCTCTCCAAACGTGTACTTAAAAATCAAATCCGATATATTTCACATCCTACACCGCATCCTCATCCTCGCCCTATCACCATCATCCTGACCTTGACCCTCGCCATCGCCATGGCCGTCACCCACTCCCGCACCCTCGTCGGCATTCTCGATTAGAACTTTCTTGCACACACGGCAAGTCTGATCGCCCTCGCCCGGATTAGTAACGGTAGCGCAAATATTGCATTTGATGTCACCGGTTGCATCGCACGATGCACAACGCGTTGGTGGAGGTCCGATTCGCAAGATATGTACGCAGACCGGGCGAGGGCGATCAGACTTGCCGTGTGTGCAAGAAAGTTCTAATCGGGAATGCCGAGGGTGCGGGAGTGGGTGACGGCCATGGCGATGGCGAGGGTCAAGGTCAGGGCGAGGACGATGGTGATGAGGAGGGCGAGGATGAGGATGCGGCGTAGGATGGCAATATCGAGAATGCGGCGGAGGAGGGCGAGGGCGCGAGGTATATCTCTACCCTTAAGAGAGGAACTTTCAGCGACAGAGAAAATCAAATCAAAAAGAAAAAAGGGAGCAAAGAGGACAGCGGCCACCACCGGTGGTGGCGTCGCTAACATGAAGGTCGAAACCAAGAAAACCAAGATGGGGAGGGAGAGGAGGATGACAGTGGAGGATAGACTAGCGGCGGCCAATTAATAGTCTCTGCCATGGCCCATGGAGGTCGACCGTTAGATCTTCCATCACCAAGGAGAATGATAGTGGCGACGATGAATGGAATTTGATTGAGGATCAGTAGAGAGAGAAATGAATTAGGGATGAAAGGGCAAACGACTGAGAGAGCAAAAGAGTCGAAGGAGACTAGGGTTTGTTTGGGTTTTAAAACTCATTGAATTGGTTATGTGCTTCTTACCTGACCAAGGACACTTGTTAATTTTTTAGTGTGCCACCTTATGGTGGATGAGGTCATGGGCTCATTTTTTTTTTTTTTGCTGAATAAGGTCATGGGCTCATTGGCAATTAGCAATTGAGTTAGAGCTCTTTGGCAAGATATATACTAATAATTAATCAACGAATTTGAACACTCCATATTAAAATATATATAATAACAAAAAAATGGAGAAGCAAATTTTTTTTTTTTTAAATTAATACATAGACTTTTTGAATCTTGAATCAACATTTTCACCCTCTAACTCTTATGGAGAAAGAGGTGGCATTTCAACTTGAGCTAACAAGCAATCCAATATATAATATGACACCAAAATCTTTAGATGTTAAAGAATCACATTCTTAATTGTGCACGCTTCAATTTACAAAGTCGTCTTCTTTGAGTTCTAAACTCTTTGGTAATTCAAAATAATGGTATTATTTCTTAGAACTCCTTCAAATGGCAATTCATTAACTAACTCACCAAATCATCCTTAAGATAATTAAACAATTGTTTTTGCTACAAGCATCTCTGTGTAGAGCCACGCGTGTTTCAATGTGAGAAAGGCAAGAGTCCTATAATGATTATTTGTTCAGTTCATCATTGGAGCAACACTTCAGATCAAGCAACAAACTGGTTCCGGATTAGACCAGTTAGCTTGGAAATATTCTTTTTCGGGTGAATACCAAGTGAAGCAAGCTTACAATCTGATTTCCAAGGACAATGTGATTCACTCTTGGAATCAATGGCATTTGATATGGAAAGTCCAAGTTCCTGTGAAAATAGCAAATTTTGTGTGGTTTGCCATGATAGTTTGCCTACTTTCCTTACTTTAAATCCTAGGGGAATTTATGTAGATAGCTCTTGCCCCCTATGTGCTGAGGATGAGGAATCTTCCTCTCATTTGATGCTTTTCTGCACCTTTGCCAGGGCAGTTTGGCATGGCACACCCCTGGCTGTCCACACATCTGATCTTAGGAATGTTTCAGTGAAGCAATGGTTTGGGCAAATTCTCTTAAGACATAAGAATTTGGATCAAGATAATATGAAGTACCTGCAAGGGATTTTTACTACCTTGTGGTCTATTTGGACACATAGGAACTTGGTGGTTCATGAAGGGAAACAACCTAACCCTTTAGAAGTCATTCTAACAGTCCAATCTCTTGTTTGAAGGTATGCAGAAGCTTTTGGCTGCTGCTCTACATCAGTTCATAGGAGTGGTGTTCAGTCCAAGCGGGTTCAAATTCCATGTGGGCCTTGGCAGCTCATAGTCAAAGTGGCTGGTGCTAGATTAAAGAGAATGAACAGAGCTGGGTATGCGTTTGAGGCCAAGACTACTCATGGAAATTCCATTCTACAAGGTGTTTATAGTTGTACAGATCAACCTATTCCAGTCATCATCCAGGGAGCAATGCTGGAGGCAGCACTCAAAGCTAGGGAATTGGGTTTCAAACACATTTTGTTTCTCAGTGATTGTAGGAGGGCTGTGCAGGTCAACAACTGCAGAACCACCGCTAGTTGGCAAGAGAAGAGCCTCATGTCTGATTGGTCTTATCTCTTAGCTAATGATTTTGTGTATCACTCTGTGTTTGTGCCAAAGGTGGTTACTAGTTGTGTTTTTGCTTTAGCTAAGTTGGCAACGAAAATGCCAATCCATAGCTGCTATGTAAATACTAACCTCTTGTAATGTCTCATTTTCTCTGGAATGGTAGCAAAAAAAAAACAAGCAACAAGCTCATATTAACTCAAAATTATTTGTTTTTAATGGCAAGGACACTCTCTGCACTTGATAGCATTTATTATTTCAACTACACCATTTGAAAGTAGTTTATCTTTTTGTGTATAAGCAGACATAATCTGCTCCTTGATTTAGTATAGTTTGAATTTATTGAAAGAAAATCTACCAAGAAAGAGAAGAAACATTAAATTCTCCGAGTTTATGGATATGGTAAAGAAGTGGGCTTTTTTGGGGATAATCAATTAATTTGTGAAGTTGGGCAGGTCACAATATTGTAGGGCCCAAAGCAAATGGGGTATTTTTTTTTATTCACAACAGGTTTGCATAGAATCTAAAAAATTTTCATTTTAATTCAAACTTTAAAGGAGTCAAATATATCAATCCAAAATTTGGAATTGATTAAATTCTTATAAAATTGAACTGAACGATAGTAAATTGTAATTTTTTCAAAAATTTATTTTTAAAGAAACATTTTGCTAATTGCAATTACATAATAAAAGAATGAGATTATTTAAATAAATTGTTACAACAAATGGAGTAGAATGATTTGAACCTTGATTCTCTTTATGAAAAAAACCAAGTAATATTACTGAGTTACTAGACTCTTAGTAAATTATAAATATGTGTATACTTTTCTTTTTAGAATCACGCTTATAACTCTTATAAACACCAATTATACATATATTTCTTTTAAATCCTTATTTCCTTTGATTTCAGTCCAAAAAATTAAAACGAAACAAATAAGTCTAAGGTAGTCGTTACTGATGACTTTTTACATCATTGGCACAGTTGTGAAAGTATTGTTCAAACCTCATGCATAGTGCATTGTATGTCAATGGCTCGAACTTCCAAAAAGTAGCCAAAGCAAGCTCTCTACATGTATCTTAGTTAGAAGAAATAAGTGTCATCCTAATCTTAACCTCCAAACCCCTATAAAAACCACCTCTCACCACCCCTTTGACCCTAATGGGCCAGGCCAACATACACATACATACTTTCAAAGAAAGATAGATATGGCAATGTATTTTAATACTAACATTTTCCTTTTGACTTTCTTTGCCATTACTGTAATTCTATTCTCTAGTAACAACAACAATATGGTTGTTGGCCTAGGTGGCTGGCAAGATTTGAAATATAAAAATGTTGTTTTCGTTAATTAGAATGTGCCAAAGATAAACCTATTATTAGTTCAAATCCTGCTAGTCACCTTGATAACCTTTGTCAACAACCATATTATCGCTGTTACCAAAAAACAGAATCACAATAATCCATTGCAAAGAAAGCCAAAAGGAAAATGTTAGTATTGAAGTACATTGTCATATCTATCTCTCTTTGAATGTATGTGTGTGTGTGTTGGTTTTGTCAATTGGGGTCAATGGGGTGGTGATAAGAGGTGGCTTTTATAGGGTTTTGGTTGGATGTAACTATCACTTGGGTAAATTGGTGTTTGGTAGGTTGCATGATGGAGTTCTTGTTTGATAACTTGTTAAAATTGTCATGATTTATGTTGTATATGATGAGTTGTCAATAGTTTTGTTGGATGTAACTATTGCATGGATTAACCGGTGGTTGCCGTTGGTAGGTTGCATGTTGGAGTTCTTGTTTGATAACTTTTTTTTTTTTTTTTTTGGAAACCAAGAACTATAAAAATTTTATTTCACAAACAAGCGTACAGGGTAAAAACTAGATGATGAAATGTTTCAATTGTGGACTGGATTAAAGCTATTCTTTATCCAAGCTCTAAACTTGGTCTAGATGATGAAATGGCCAGGGAGTTGGTCTAGATGATGAAATGGCCAGGGAGTTTCAGCTATATGCAGCAATCTCTTGTGATCAATTATGGTGTGCAAGAAATAAAGCGAGAGTGGAAGGGAATAATAGTAATCCAACAGAGCTTGCTAGATAAATCCTATGGGTTTTTTCAAGAGCACAAGCAAGCTTGGAAGGTGCAGTCCGTAAGGCCAAAAAAATATGTGTCTTGGTTGCGCCTCCTTCCAATTGGATTAAACTGAACTTTGATGCTGCAATTAGCGAAGAAAAAACCACAATAGCAGTGGTTAGTAGAGATTCTATGGGTAATACCTTGAAAGCATGGTCTGACCAGTTTCTTTCTAATAGTCCATTGGTGGGGGAAGCTAGAGCAGCTTGGAGTGCCATTAAGCTTGTTGCTAGTGAAGGCTATGAGAAAATTATACTAAAGGGTGATGCTTGGAATGTTATTGAGCCAATTTGTAATGTAGATGTTGATCCCCATTAGAGCATTAAATTTTTATGTGATAATATTTTGTTTTTTTGTAAAGTACTTTAACAATGTAAAATTTTCTTTTGTTTGTAAAGAGGGCAATGTCTCTGCCCATCTTTTAGCCCATTGGGTAGCTCTTGTAAGTTGGACTAGGCCGGTTGCATCTCTTATATGCCTTCTTCGGTTTTGCGGGCTTGGGATAGAGATGAAATTTGGCCCAATTTTTTTGTTTCTCCCCTTGTTCAAGTTGAGCAATAAAGTATTCAGCAAAAAAAAAAAAAAAAAAAAACCAAAACCAAAACCAAATAAAAATAGTAATCTCAAATAAAAATAGTTTATTATATAAAAATAATCATATAAATTCCTTTTATATATATATATATATATTTACTGGAGCAAGCTATCAAACCAAGGCTTCTTCGAGCTCTCGTCTCTCCTATTTTTGAATTCTAGGGTATGGTACTCTTTGCTTGTGATAACTGTGGCTTTTTTTGCCTCTTTATTTTTTTATTTTGTATTATGTTGTATTGCTAAGAAAACGAAAGTCCTTTTGGTTAGTATTTAATATAGTTTGTTTTTGAGGTTTTGATTTGGTGCCAATTTGGCCATTTCAAGATTGAATTACTGTTTACTTAGCACTTGAGTTTCGATGTTTTGTTTGACACTGTAAATCTACTACTAAATGGCCATGGATATGGTATGTAGATCAGATATTTGGTTAGTTGGCAAAATTTGATGCTGGTAGTAAATATGAAACATAAATTCTAAAATTTGCAAAAATACTACTACAATGTTCAAGTACTTGGCTTGGAGTTAGAAAATTTTGATGAGAAATTATATCTTTTCTAAAACAAATCATTTATAATGAACTTGGTTTCTTTCTTAGACTAATCTGAAACAAATCAGCTGTCCTTTACCCAAAAAAAGAAAAAAGAAAAAAAGAAGAAAACTTATTCAAGAAAACATCTGATGTGGCTGAATTTTGTTATTTCCTCATTTAGCTTTACTAGAAACTTGAATGATTCAAAATAAGTCTTGTCACAAGGTTCTCAACAGGCAAAATAAAGCACTTTCAGCACAAATGAGATTCAAACATGACAAGTTGAATAAGAAAGAAGTTCCATTTCTTAACAATTCAGTTCTCTTTTCCCAAACAATTCAGTACTCAACAACCAAACAGACCACCATGATCAGAAATGCAAAACTTACATTGTAGATAAGCTTATTAACATTTGGTGAAGCTCTTGAGGTCCAGAGAATTCTGTCTGGGTCTGTCAAAAGGCACATCACCTGTTTGGTAGACTAGCCATTTCTCTTTGCTTTCCTTCCACCTCCATTGCTAACCCTCAAGTTAGAAGTGCGCGTGTGTAAATGAAGTATAGAAAAATCAAATTAAAGCAGCACCTGACAGTCATAATTGAGTTATTCAACGATGTAACTGACTCAGTTTTGATAATTCACAAATTAAACTAATAGCTAGAATACGTGAAGAGAACCCATAGATAATTGCAATTAAAATAGAATAAGTATTATTATACAATAAATAGATTGCATAGATGTAAATTACTAGTTTTACAACTTCCGAGTTCAATAAATATAAGCACATCTAAAGACCAACAACTTTACCCACTTTCGCTAGCTTTTTTGATTAAAACCAACATATGCATTGCATAAATATAAGTTAAATATACCAAAGTGGGGTAGAAAAGAAAGAGAGGGATTCACCAGGGTATGGGTGCTCAATTTTCCTCTCTTGCATTCTAAATGCACCTATGTCATACCCACCACCCTCTAAGGTACACGCATAATTTAGTTTATCATCTGTAAAATAGATACAATTAGCTTTGCACCCATTGAAGCTTGATGCAGACAAAGACACCGAAGAGTTATCACCCACAAACAATGCTTGATCTCCCAAGCTGTGAACCTTCACCCATTTGTATCTATATTTGCTTCCTGCTTGAGTACACCGTTTCAACTTTAGAACTGTGAACCCAATTGTCAGATAGGCATTATCATTGATGTATTCTTCTTCTTTTCCTCCTCCTCCTCCTCCTCCTCCTTCTTCTTCTTCTTCTTCTTCTTCTTCTTCAGATTCATCTTCAAAAGCATCCTCATCCTCGGTATCATCTTTGGAGTCTTCATTATTGAATTCATTTTCTTCATAGTTACGGTCGCGTCCTAGTGAAGAACAAGGACCACCTCGCATTCGTGAAACCAACAAAAGAGCTCCTGATGATATAACAATATACTTCTGGGTAGTACCCTTGGTTCCCTTTGGACGTGGCACAATAACTTTAAATTCTAGCTTTCGGTTATCATCAGTGCGACAAACAAAAACTTCACCATGACAATCTACCACATAAAATTTTCCCTTGTAGAATGCAATGTCATCATAACATCGAGTAGGACTTTTTATATCAATCCAAGCTTTATATCCCAGTCTAGTGAAGGCCAGTAATTTTTTTCCACCATAGATTGTCATGATTATGCAATCACGATCATATTCATGAGTTATTGAGTTCCACGGACTCCTTGACAAAACACACTTAGAAACAAAGTTTTTACGAAGATACATGCGCTCAACTTTACCATTGTATTGACAGCAAAAGGTAGGTTGAGGTGGAAGAGCTATTAGCTGTTTAGACAATGGATGAAAGAGATTAATCTGTAAATCAGTGCCTATAGTGAGCAACCATCCCAAAGATGCTCCATA
The DNA here is from genome assembly GCF_001633185.2 of Quercus lobata. NCBI lineage: Eukaryota > Viridiplantae > Streptophyta > Magnoliopsida > Fagales > Fagaceae > Quercus > Quercus lobata. Next base: position 12,573,160 of record NC_044907.1, on the reverse strand, counting down.
GCTTTTTCTTCCAACAAGCTCAGGCAACTTGAAATTGTAAGTTCTAGCATCTGATAACTTGAAAAAGCTTCGTATCTGCCTTTCTTTATTGCCTCGTTCTCTTTCAGCAAGCATAAGCCAAGGACATTTAGGAGGTAATAGAGGTTTCTCCAATGAATTAACAACTGATTGCCACGACTTGCAGACAGCACCAACAATGAAGACATCATCAAAGAAAGATAGTCTACAGATTATTTCATAGAGGATAAAATGTGGAAGATCAGCCCACTTAGACATCTTAATAGGTTGGTTATGCTGTAATAGGCTGAAAAACAATAACGAACGAACCAGGGGAAAAATTTTAGAATTTCTTATTTGACATCATACTTACATAGACTGATATAAAGAATATTATTACTAAATAAATGATAAATCAGACAAGAATGCAAGTTGTAGAGGGAATTTCATAATACAGCCAAGCCTAGTATGTTAGACATAGTTCATGACCTATACAAGTGCTTGCAGTAATAGTTTAACAATTAAGATGGCACTTAATAGTTAAGGCTTGCACCTAGAAATATAATAATTAGAGGGAGCACCTCAGAATAGAGAGTTTGATCAGGCTACAGATATGTATAAAAAGACAAGATTTGATTTTTCCTGAACAGAAGGCAGAAAAAAGAAATGATTTTTCATAAACAAAAAGACAAGATATGTTTGTAGGATGAATAGAACACTAATAAAGTAAAAGCATACAAGAAATTGATATAGATATAAGCATGAAAAAACTCTGAGTTATAAAAAAAGTGAACACCAAAAAAATAAAAATAAAAAAAGGAATATTGATTATAAAGAATATTATTCCTAGTGACAACATGTAATTTACTAAATAATAAATCATACAAAAATGCAAGTTGTGAAATCAGAACAGAGAGCACCTTAAAATATAGACTTTCATTAGATTACAGACATGTATAAAAGACAAAGATTTGATTTTTCATTAACATAAGACAGAAAAGATATAATTTTTTTTTTCATATAATTTTACTATGTACAAAATGGCAGAAAAGATATAAGTTTTCATGAACAAAAGCCAAGACACGTTTGTAGGATGGATAGAACACTAACATAGTAACATCTATTAACAGATCCAAAAAAATCAACCCTGTTCTTTAGTTGAGAAAACTGAGAAAAAAAAGGAACAGATAGGTCACCTCTGTATATGTTGTAGCAAGAGAGCTAAACAAGAGAGAGACACAGACACAGACAGGCAGTGAGGAGTTCAAAGGTCCTAGGTTAAGCTCACTTCTCTGTCTCTCTCACTCTCTCAAAGTAAAGCAACAGGTTTCTTTCTCACACTCAGAGTCACACTCACTCTCACTCTCACTCTCTGGTTGTACTTGTACTGGGATTAATCTGGGGCAAAACCCAAATAAAATCGGGTCAACCATTAGACTTGGTACATGGGTGATTTTTTAATGGGTCATATTAAAGATTGTACCCTTTGTTAATGGGTCATTTCATAAAAATTTTAATACCATTTTCCAGATAATATAAAAATTTATCAAAAACTTGGATTATTTGAAAAGCGTAAAACAAAAGGCAATTTTTTATTTAGTAAAACCAAATAAATAAATAAAAGAATTGTTACTTCCACAATAGCTTCACAACAAATTATAAGTAGTAAGTTGTTATTGGTTATAATTTGACCCTAATACTAAAATTACTTAAAATTTATTGTAAAAATATTGTAAAGATAATATTTCTAAAAAGAGTAATGCTAGAGATACAAATATTTTTACAAACTAATGATGTGGTGAGTTATTATTGGTAAATAAAAAAGTGATATTAATGATGGGTTTAGATAAAAACCTATAAGAAGTTGACTATATTAACAGTTTATAAAAATATTGTAAAATAGTTTGTGATTGTACCATTACTCTTCTAAAAAATAACAAGTAATGCTATAATCACAAAATATTTTACAAACTATTAATATACAAATTCTTACTAGTTCTAATTTGGACTTCACTAACATCACATTTTGATTTATCAATAATTATTTAAAAAATAATAAACTATGTGAATATTTTATAAAAATATTGCAAAATAATTTTTTCTATACCTTTACTCAAAAATAAATAAATAAAAAGCCACGAGATCTCGCATGATAAGGATTCTCATTTTTGTTAGAGTTTATTTAATAAGCCCAGCGTAAAACATGGCCCAGCTTTAACTTTGGGTCTGGTGGCCCAGCTTTAACAATGAGTCTGGGCTTCTCACTGTAACAGCCTGTTTAAGTTTCCGGGTGGGATTGGTATCCAAAGTTTGAGTTTCGTTCAACTTAATGGAATGTATGGGCCAGGCTCAATGCTTCATGTGAGCTTCTTCTTTTTCTTTTTATTTTTATTTTTGAAGCATTTAGTTATTATTTCTTTTAAAAATATAATATTAGATTTAAGTTCACCCCAATTGGTAATTTTTAATCTTACAATAGAGAGTTCGAAATTATTATTATAAATATGGTTATTAATTTAATAAAAATCACATGTATCAGTAAAAATATATATATATATATATATATATATATATATTGTGGGGCGCAAATGATTTATGGGCCAGGCCCCTCTATCCAAGGAGAGTCCAAAGGCCCAAGCCGAGGAGGATTATGGCCCAAGTTCAACGAAATAGCCTTTGGGTACCGCCGAGGGTAGTTCAGTCCTCGGCAGACCCACAGTACCTCCAAAGGGAAGGGTAAAAACGGTATAGGACTGGAACATGGAAGAAAGATCTAAAATATCCAGGGAAAGCTGCTGTTATTGTCATTTAATGTTCTGAACCCGACAGGGCCGCATTCTTTGGCTCTTACAACCACCCCCCAACGACTTTGGGGGATGGACTGATGGGACAAGTATCAGCCTTGGAAAGATTGACCCTACACGTGGATGAAGGATAATGGACACAGGCGAGTATAAAAGGAAAACTAAGTAACTTTGGGAGGGGGTTGGGAAAAATGGCCAAAAACCAGAGCCTCCCAGCCCACCTCCAGGAGAAAGACTCCAGGGGTGAAGGAAAACTTAAACTCGTACGAACACCGCGAAAAACCCACCGCCTATCGATCAAGGCCTAGCCTTTCAAACCCACGCTCTACAAATGATATTGTTAGGGGCCTTTTTACGTGCGAACTCGACACTGTTACGGTCCGTCACGAATCGCGTCCTTACAATTGACGCCGTCTGTGGGAAAGGCTTGTGTGTTGGTATAGGAAGTGGGTCGATAGAGTTTCTTCGTTATATCTAACCGTTGGATATAGAGTTCTAGTATAAAGTTCTGTTAGGGACTACGTTTCTTGACTAGGGGCTGGGTTGAGGAGCTAACTCCCTTAAAGCCAGGGTCCCCTGTAAAGAGCAAACTAGGCACTTGGTAGCGTTAACCGTATGGATAAACTCTAGGGGCTTGGCTGAGGAGCTAACTCCCCTAAAGCCAAGATCCCACACAAAGACAAAACTAGGTTTTGGACAGAACCAAGGCATTGCATGATCCACCGGACTCAAGCCTCAGGGGAAACCAACTACCTGGATGTGGAAAACTAGGTTTTGGACAGAACCAAGGCATTGCATGGTCCTCGGACCCAAGCCTCAGGGGAAACCAACTACCTGGATGTGGAAAACTAGGTTTTGGACAGAACCAAGGCATTGCATGGTCCTCGTACCCAAGCCTCAGGGGAAACCAACTACCTGGATGTGGAAAACTAGGTTTTGGACAGAACCAAGGCATTGCATGGTCAACCCAAGCCTCAGGGGAAACCAACTACCTGGATGTGGAAAACTAGGTTTTGGACAGAACCAAGGCATTGCATGGTCCTCGGACCCAAGCCTCAGGGGAAACCAACTACCTGGATGTGGAAAACTAGGTTTTGGACAGAACCAAGGCATGCATGGTCCTCGGACCCAAGCCTCTGGGAAAACAACTACCTGGATGTGGAAAACTAGGTTTTGGACAGAACCAAGGCATTGCATGGTCCTCGGACCCAAGCCTCAGGGGAAACCAACTACCTGGATGTGAAAACTAGGTTTTGGACAGAACCAAGGCATTGCATAGTCCTCGGACTCAGGCCTCAGGAGAAACCAACTACCTGGATGGGGAAACCAACTACCTGGATGTGGAAAACTAGGTTTTGGACAGAACCAAGGCATTGCATGGTCCACCGGACTCAAGCCTCAGGGGAAACCAACTACCGGGATGTGGAAAACTAGGTTTTGGACAAAAAGGCATTGCATGGCCCACCGGACTCAGCCTCAGGGGAAACCAACTACCTGGATGTGGAAAACTAGGTTTTGGACAGAACCAAGGCATTGCATGGTCCACCGGACTCAAGCCTCAGGGGAACCAACTACCTGGATGTGGAAAACTAGGTTTTGGACAGAACCAAGGCATTGCATGGTCCCGGACTCAAGCCTAGGGGAAACCAACTACCTGGATGTGGAAAACTAGGTTTTGGACAGAACCAAGGCATTGCATGGTCCTCGGACCAAGCCTAGGGGAAACCAACTACCTGGATGTGGAAAACTAGGTTTTGGACAGAACCAAGGCATTGCATGGTCCTCGGACCCAAGCCTCAGGGGAAACCAACTACCTGGATGTGGAAAACTAGGTTTTGGACAAAACCAAGGCATTGCATAGTCCTCGGACTCAGGCCTCAGGAGAAACCAACTACCTGGATGGGGAACCAACTATTTTAAAAAAAAACTATGGCACATAAACCTCAAAATCCATCCGAGGAGAGCTCCGCGTTAACAGATGGGCTAATACCTTGATTGCATGGATTCCTCGGTCTACCCTCTGATCCCCCAATATCAAAGGGGTTGATGCGACACGGCGCAACATATTATCCAAAAGCACAACCAAAGTCCCTCGCTACTTAGCTACCCTTTCAGACGAATTATTTAGAGATTATCGTTCTCGGACATTGGTCTAGCATGCATCGCGTAGTACTCAGCGCTTATCCCGGTTAGTTCCAAGAATTTAATTTATTGAAAGTTACCATTGTTATACTTGATAATATTTATGAGTTTAAATTAGTAGGAACCTGTGTTAAAGCATTTTTTCTGCCTGGAATATCCTTAAGGGCAAGCTTGCATTTAATATTCATGCATAAAGTAGTTGTTACGGAGAAGAAAGATATGTATGGAGAAATAGACACATATTTTGTTAAGACAAAGGAACAGTACAGTGTACAATGAAAAGCTGAAATAAGCTTACACTAAAGCTGACTACATAAGTAAAGGAAAATACAAGCGAGTGGAGATAAGGCCGTGGGGACAGCTCAGAGGAGAGGTTGGCTACTGCGCCAAGTTATTGTCTAAGGAAACTATTCCTCGACACTTCTGCATGCCCATAACTCAGGCAGCCAAAGAACCTGACCTCAGGCTAACACCATCTACAGAAAAGGTGCTAGGAGCTTGAGGTTGGGAAGCCCCCACAAAAATTTGCCTGCTACAAGGCAGACAGTGCTGATGGTGGAAATTCCTTCTTTGGACATACCGAAAAACTGGCATGACCAGAACCTGCTTCGGATTTTGACTAAAAGAGGGAAAAAGACCCTCTCCCCTATGACGAAATGGAATGCTCCCTTGAACTTGCACCTCCTTGGCCCGTACCTCCCTACTCTGAGTCTCGGGGGGACATGACGCCTTTGTGGCGGAGGGAGCTCCTTTTTCCCAAGCCCTGCCTCAAGCATGATGAACTAAGGGAGGAATCTGAAGGATTTGTGTGTGGATAGAGCAACTTTCTCTCCTATTTATGTTAAAAGATAAGGTGGTGGCATTTAATTCACGCAGCGTCTCAAGGAACGCTACAGACAAAACGTCTCTGGCACGATTTCCAATGTCGTCTGCAGCCCTGAAGATAAAGGAGTCTCGAGAAGGCGCACCTCGAACACCGGGACGCCCGAAAAATACCGCGTGACCTAAAATTACGAAAATACCCCCTAATTTGTGGGCCCAATAGATTCGCGGCCCAAGCCCGATTCAGCACAGGGGCCCAGGGACAGAACCAAGGCATTGCATGGTCCTCGGACTCAAGCCTATGGGGGAACCAAGTACAAAAAATAAAAGTTACAAGTGTCGGACAGTACCAAGGCCGTGTATGGTCCTCGGACCCAAGCCAATGGAGAAACCAAACACTTAGATAAGAAAAGGTTTGAATTTAGTAAGATGGGCTACTTGATAAAAACGTCAAGTCACTTCGTCCACGGCTTAAACACCATAGAAGGTTAAGGCCAATAAGGGTGTAAGGAAGGTGGTGGAACGCCCCAGCATTCAGTCGTATACGAGGGCTATTCATTTGGCAGGTGATATGTCCTCGGATGGTTATTTCTCACACGGCATCAAGCCTTCGGTTCTCTCCTCGGCTAGTTCCGGGTAAGTACTATTTTTTACGGGTCGGCCTTATTGTGCTAAGCACTTCTATCAAAGTTATGGCGATATCTATTTATTATCAAGTATTTTGGTTTTAGTCGTCATTGATTTAGATGCTATATCATTGTGCCGAGCAGTGCTTGCAAATTTATGAAAACGTAAAGACATAATATGAGAAATAGGGTAGACAACAATCTTTATTAATATGAAAAATTGCTACAACATACAAAAAGGGGCTCAAACGAGCCTATACAAAATGTGAACTGCCTAAGCAACCATTACATCTGTAGTACGGAAAAGTAAACTGTCAAGCGTCTTTTAAACTCGTCTTCAAAGTTTCTCCAATCTCCGCCTCATTGCTGCTCATACTAAGAGAGGGACACACTTTAAAAAAGAAAATGAATGAAGAAGAAGGAAATAGTAAGGAAGAAATCAATGACGAAGATGGAGGGGATGAATAAAGAAGATGGAAGACATGAGTAAAGAAAGAGGGAGAAGAGAAAGCACCAGGTCGGAACTGGCGCTGGGAAGACTATAAGGAGAGGGCGGGGGAGGGCACCAGGGAGCAAAAGAGGGAGAAACAGAAGCACTTAGCCCCTGTCTTAGCCCTGACTCCTAACACGCCGGTGCCATATTAGGTACGCTCGTGAGGAGCCGGATGGTAATGATCTTGGGTGTTCTCGACTCAGTCACGTCAAAAGTTTGACGTGACGAGTCCCTGCTTCGGATTTTGACTGAAAGAAGGATGAGGTTGATTTTGAGTCTTCACCATCCTTGTCCCGATCGAGCCATGATGAGCGTTATCGGAACGTGGCGTTTTTGGGAGGGGTGGGGTTTTTGCATCCCTTGTTGTTACGGTAAAGTGTTTTACGATTAAGTGTATAAACCAGTGGGTAAACCGAATCCTAAGGGAGGCTAAGTATTTCAGAGTCTCAGGGAGATGAAAAGGGATTCTTGATAAAAACAATAACCTCCTCTCTTCCTTCTTATATAGAGGGGGGAGCGGGAGGCATTTAATAGGTTCAGATCTCCAAAGGGATCTGTCAACACAAACATACCGGTTCCGTTTCTCCACCCCATCAAAATAAACCGTCGAATTAAAGTAGTCTCGTAAATAGTGATCATTCAAAGCGCGTTTTGGATACCCCAAGCGATAAGAACGCATCAAACGTGAAATTAAAAACTGTCTCGTAGACCGGTGCACCTCTTGGGCATATGAGGAGCCGCCAGCATGTTCGATAGGCCGAATGGATTGGGCCGTAGGAAGAAGTTTGGCATCACCAAAACCCCCCTGTCCAGCCCAGAGGTTGGACAGCCGGGTTTTGAGGGGCTAATGTGGGGCGCAAATGATTTATGGGCCAGGCCCCTCTATCCAGGGAGAGTCCAAAGGCCCAAGCCGAGGAGGATTATGGCCCAAGTTCAACGAAATAGCCTTTGGGTACCGCCGAGGGTAGTTCAGTCCTCGGCAGACCCACAGTACCTCCAAAGGGAAGGGTAAAAACGGTATAGGACTGGAACATGGAAGAAAGATCTAAAATATCCAGGGAAAGCTGCTGTTATTGTCATTTAATGTTCTGAACCCGACAGGGCCGCATTCTTTGGCTCTTACAACCACCCCCCAACGACTTTGGGGGATGGACTGATGGGACAAGTATCAGCCTTGGAAAGATTGACCCTACACGTGGATGAAGGATAATGGACACAGGCGAGTATAAAAGGAAAACTAAGTAACTTTGGGAGGGGGTTGGGAAAAATGGCCAAAAACCAGAGCCTCCCAGCCCACCTCCAGGAGAAAGACTCCAGGGGTGAAGGAAAACTTAAACTCGTACGAACACCGCGAAAAACCCACCGCCTATCGATCAAGGCCTAGCCTTTCAAACCCACGCTCTACAAATGATATTGTTAGGGGCCTTTTTACGTGCGAACCCGACACTGTTACGGTCCGTCACGAATCGCGTTCTTACATATATATATATATAGACTTTTGGTTTAGTTAAAAGTGGGTTGATTTGAACAATATTTGCACAATTAACAAAGTCAATTAATTTAATATAAATATCTACTCTACATAATAAGCAAAAATTAACTTTGATTGACTTGAACACCATTAGAGATATAAGTTCTCTTTCTTCGCTCCTGTTTTAAGAAAGCACTCTTGGCCACTTTAATATAAGTTTTTTCCCCCTCACTCTCATTATAGAAGGCACCCATAGTTCCCCCCAACAACTTTTATTACAATACAATTTATAAAAATTTGACTTAAATATATCATATATTAAACCAAAACTCATAAACATCAAAAATCAAGTTCTAACATTACATTACAAAATTCCACGTATGCCAAACTCATGACATTACCATAAAACTCTCTTATACTTGCTTTTCTTTCTTGGATAGACATGGTAGCTGTTCCATCCACATGAACTTGAGGCAACAAGGTATATTGATAAGATCAGCACATTTATAAATGCAAAATTAACCAAGTTCCACACAGAAAACCCCATGTAAAGGAACACAATCACAAACTTGTAAATTAGGATTCTTTAGAGTCTTATGACTCTTGGAAGGTTACAGTATATCCATTGGACAAGAAAGAAGAGCCCCTATGCAATTGGATTATACATGACAATCACATTTGAAGGCAGACACCATCATATTCCCTTGCATAATCTGACGCATTGCATCTCGCATTAAAAGATAATAATTTTAAACAAAACAAACAAAAGAGAGATTTTCAGATGGAATGGTTCCCAAACTATCAAAAACAAATAATTTGGTTCTTATTATTTTTAACTTATAGTCAATTTAGTCTCTATCATCAACTTACTAAGTAACGGTAATTAATTGTAAATTAAAAATAAAAGGATCCAAATTAATTGCTACAAAAATGTAGAGATTAAAATGGCATTTTCGTTTTCTTATTTCTCTCTCTCCTAAATCCAAATTCTTTGTTAACCCTAACCATTAACATAATGAAAACAGTTTGATTACCAATGTTTTGTCTCCTTTCCAAGTTCCGATTTTTTTGTCAAATTCTCCTCTCTTTTACGAAATTTACCTAGGATAAAGAAATCCGTCTAAAATTAAATTAAAAGAAACTTGCAAATTCCCAATCACAACCTCATACATTTTGTGGTCCCAATATGATTCTGTTTTTAACCCATCATCCAAATGCAATATGTTTCCTAGATTTAACTGAATTTTAAAAAAAACTTACATAGTTTGGGGAACTTCATTCCTAGTTGCTAAGCTACAAATGGTCATTGAAAATACCACCCTAAACATTGTTTCCTGCACCGTATAATAAGAGAAGAAACTACCTTCGTAACTAAAAGCCGATGTGTTTGCCTAAGTAACAAGCTAATCTAAGCATGCACTAAAAACAACAAATGCTCCTCTATGGACTAAGATTTCTCTTTCAATGTCTTCTTTAAAAAAAAGATTTCTCTTTCAATGATAACATCTACACCGTTGCCACACCTACCATTGCCGCATGTATTAACTCAGACAAAACCAACATCACCTACGCCAGAGAGAAAATTTTTCCTAACTGAAAAAATTTATAAACTCTTAAGTTAGTGAAACTCGGATTTGAATGGCTCCAAAGAGCAAAATACTTTAGCATTGTTGTGCTCGTATTCACTAACCAAACAGTTACATGCCCACATCTCGGAGCTATTAATTTCCTGTATAGATTGAATTATTTTTTGGATAGATGTAGGATGTGTTTAGATACCACTTATTTGCTGAAAGTTGAAAACTTATTGTTGAAAACATTGTAACAAAATAATTTTTAAATGTGAGAATATTGTTTTGAGACTCAAATTTATATTGAAATCTGTATTTAGATGACTTTTGTGAGTCCGTGAACAGTGCCATGGGGACCCACATTTTTTCAGCAAAACGCACAAACACAATGTTTCCGAATCGCATACATAATAGGATTTTAGTTTGTTTTTTTGCTCAATGATGATGGTTTTTTGCTACTAGGTTAAGATGCCAATGAGGGTTTCTTTTTTTGGGTATAGACAAGATTTGATTCCAAGTCCTTTATTTGAAGATAAGTACGGGTGCATAGTGATATGATAAAACCCCTCCACACTAATCAAATTGCATCAAGTGTCTACTAATGGTCAAACTAATTATGTGGTCCGACAGTTCAAAAGGGATACCAATTTATGGTTGATGCAGTTGTTGATAGCAGGTGTTGTAAAAAAAAAAAAAAAAGATTTCTCTTTCAATGTCTTCTTTAAAAAAGAAAAAAAAAAAGTTCTCTTTCAATGATAACATATACACCATAGACTCATCTACCATGTGTATTAAATTAGACAAAACCAACATCAACTCTGCCAAAGAGAATAATTTTCCAAGAAAAATTTACAAACTCTTAAGTTAGTGAAACTCGAAATTGAATGGCTCCAAAGAGCAAAAAAACTTTAGCATTGTTATAAAATTGTGCTAGTATTCACTAACCAGACAGTTAAATGTTCACATCTTGGGGCTATTAAGTTCCTGTAAAGATTGAATTATTTTGTTGGATAGATGTAATAGGATTTCAGTCTATATTTTTTGCTCAATGATGATAGTTTTTTACTATTAGGTTAAGACACTAATAAGGGATTTTTTTTTTTTTTGAGTGTAGACAAGATTTGATTCTAGATACCTTATTTAAAGACAAGTAGCGGTGCACAGTGATATGAAAAAGCTAATTGAGTTGACCTCTCCACACTAATCAAATTGCATCAAGTGGCTACCAATGGCCAAACTAGTTGTGCAATCGACAGTTTAAAAAGGGTACCAATTTATGGTTGATGCAGTTGTTGACAGCGGGTGTTGTAAAAAAAAAAAAAATCACACCAACCAACATTTAATTAATAAGAGAAAGTTTTCAGTTGTGCATTCTACATTTGTTTGTTTGTTTGTTTTTTTTTTTTTTTTTAAATAAAAATTAAATTAGGGGTATAGATGTTAAGACACTCTTTCTTGTAGGTTGTGTATTTCCCTACTTGTGAACACCTTTCTCCCATAAAGATTATTGTAGCTCTCTTGCTCTAGCTTGACCTACTCAAGTAAGAGCACCTCATTACTATCTTATAGACTATCATTACTATTACTTTGTCTTAACGAATCTTACTTTTATTGAGAAGCTTCTTTAGGGGCTGGTTTGGTAGGAGAAATGAAAAAAATGAAAGGATAGAAAATTGGGAAATGATAGAAAAATGAGAGGATAAAAGAGATTTAGGTCATGTTTGGTTCAATAATTTTCATCACTCAATTTCCGTAACTCATTACTCATCACTCATTACTTATTACTCATCACTCATCACTCAAAATACCCTACCCATTTGGCACCATCACTCACTTGTCATCATTCACTTTATTTAACAGAGAAAGTTTTATACATTGTATGAGGTGGTGTTGCAAGTAGATGGAAATTACGTCTCCTACATTCGACGTTATGATGGATGGATGGGTTTTACTGATCACAATGTAAGTCATATATAATTTGGGATAGGTTATTATCAATAGACAAATACATCTAAAAGAAGACTCACCACCTCTTTATAACCTTGTCATTAGATTTGCTGGGTTGATAAAATTCCACATAAAGAGGATCCATACACTACAAGAAAAAAGCCTTATTGCAACAAAATTTTTTGTTGCAAAACTTGAAATTGTTGCAATAAATATCTATTGCAACAAAAAAATTTTTTTGCCCACCATTGCAATAAAGTAATAATTGTTGCAATAAACTTCTATTGCAACTAAAAAATTTCGTTGCCTACCATTACAATAAATTTCTCATTATAGATCTTAGATCTTGACATTGTAAGGTAGAGGAGTTGTGTTAATCAAAATAAGAGAGCTAGAAATGAACAAGGCAGTTGGGAAAATTCTAAGGATGTGCAGTAGGTCAAAAGCAGAGAATATACAATGTTTTTGAGTCCGAAACGAATGTAAGACAAACTAAAAATTTTAAGAATGAATTAAAAATATACAATTAGCAGTTGAAATAGTGATAACAGGAGTGTCAACCAAAGTGGAAGAACGGTTCCCACGCTAGAAAACAAATATTGTTTTATAATCAAGCACAAATGAAAATGGAGACAATAATCATAAGGAACATGTTGATTTTCTTATTCTTCATTCCACCAAGAAAAAAATGCATCCACAAACATAGATACACATGTAGATACAGGCCACAATGAAAATCACAATGTTGATCAGAGAAGCACAATTCACAAAAAAGATGCATACCAAAAAATATACACTTGAATCAGAATATCGAGACTGCACAAGGGTACACCTTTAGATGAATTCATTCATTGATTTCTACAACCAAAAAACAAATAAACACAGAGAACCTTTTAACTGTACTCAACTAAATCTTGAAACATCATGTGGTTAGGAAGCAAAAAATCACATGTCAATGATACCAAGGTGGGAGACAATTACAATAGAGAAAAAAACCTGGGAGACAATTACAATAGAGAAAAAAACATGTTGCAATTACCAAGGTGCTACTATATCCACTAGCATCTCTAGTATCTCAGTAAGGTACTCCAATAACAATATTTCGAACAAAAAAACATGTTGCAATTTGTCTTACGTGATTACATGAAGCACATCACTAATCACTATATGCAACTCAAAGATTTAATGGGTTTTGCTTAACATATTTACATATTTTTGAACATTCTCTGTCATTTTTTTTTTTTGATACGTTTTGAACTCTCTGTCATAGCTAATCCTTCTGAATAAACTCAAAGATTGCCTCTACACCCTACAGCAAAAGCACATTAAAAACTAACAGGTTATTGTATAATAAGGAGTATTATTAATAAAAATTAACAAACATGACTACAGTGTAACAATAAACTATTACAACAACTAACATCCAAAATGAACAAAGCAATGCACAGGCAACATTATAAAATTTCCCATAGCAAAAATGTAAAGAACACATAAGGAACAATAGCAAGTTCTTGAATTTTAATTCTTTAGTAAAACAATAGCAAATATTATATGACATACAATTTTCATGATACAATTTTAATTCTTTAGTAAAATATAGAATCTACAATTATTCTTTAGCAAATATTATATGGGTCATTAAAAAAATTTGAATTGCATATTGTGGTGAACACTCTGAAGTCTGTATAGATGGTAGGATAATTTGAAATGTTGTGAAACTATTGTAATTTTTTGTTAGCTCCCAAGCTTTATTGAGCCCATAATTCTTAAGGTGTTTGAATGAAAATATTTCCAAAATGTAGCTGATAAAGAGAGAGATTGGTGTAAAAGACTAGCCCAATCTTCTTAACATCTCCATAAATTTTGCTTTTAATTTCTTTCCACCTTCCACATTTTGTGATTACATTAAGAGATTACTCCATGTAACTACATACTACATGTGTCAAGTATTGCCAGATTATGACTTAGGTAATTTTAGGCTAATTTAACAATTAAGTCCCATTAGTTTATAAAAAAAATTAAGTCCAATTACGCAAATGATTAATCAATTAACATAAGCATAGATAATAGCATGTAAAAATAGAATTTTAGATCCACATACACACAATTAAAACACAACCATAACAAATGTATGTGTTATCAAAGAGGAAAACATTTTCCCAGTCTCATTGCTGAAAATGATTCACTAGAATAGATAGTTGTAGTACATATTATTCACAAAACCCTTTGAGTCAAGTAGTAATTATGTACTTAAGCTTTCCAAATTGTTGCTCGCAACTGACTCTGCAAATCCTTTCACTACTCTAGCTCCCGGATCTACAATTAAGCTCCAATTGCAATCTCCAAGTCTGCTTAGCTATTTTATGGTGATTCCAATGCTTCCCAAAGCTCTAATCAACACTCACAACTCAAAGGTAGTGATGGTCTTAATCTCATTTCATGAAATATGGCTATTTTCCTAGGTTTCTTTTGCACCTCAGATAAGAATTAGGGTTTAATTCCATGGGAAAATGAGATATATAAGATGGGAAAATACTAGAATAATAAGGAAACTCATAACTAAATTCTCTATAGTTTTCATGTTTTCGCTCCCATGAAGTGGCTATCTCAATTGCTATTTCGCCAGATACATCTTCAATTTCGCTCAACTGAAATCCTGTCTCATACAATTCCATTTTTAGCACTTGTACCTTAACCCAAATACACATTGACTCACAAAATAAAAATTACAAGGTAATTTATGCTTAATTACAATAAAACTTTGGCATGGAATATGCCAACACTCTAAGATCCTAACATCCATTTATTTTTATAATGATTATAATTATAGTCTATCATATCAATTTGTATAATTGTAATATTAAAATTTATAATAGTCCTAATAATTCTCGTTACCAAAAAGATAAAGAATGGCTATAATTGTCTAATACTAGTTGCATTAAATTTTACAACGGAGTAGTGATCTCAAAAAATGTAACAAGCTTATGCCAACTGATAAAGCTATGATATCACACCAAAATTGTCGGTTCCTATGTAATTAGCATCTATGAAAACAAAAACTAAATCATTATTAGAGTAGCATCTCTCCAAATGTGTACTTAAAAATCAAATCCGATATATTTCACAAACTTAGATGAGACAACTATATGTATATATATATATATATATATATATATATATACCTCCTAATATTATATGACATACAATTTTCAAACCCCTTTTTGACAGAACAATTATTTAAGAAAACTATAAAGATAAAGAGGCTAGAGATATACCTCGTGCCCTTGCCCTTGCCCTTGCCCTCCTCTGCCGCATAGCCCTCCTCTACCGCATCCTCAATATTGCCATCCTCCGCCGCATCCTCATCCTCGCCCTGACCTTGACCTTGACCCTAACCCTCGCCATCGACATGGCCGTCACCCACTGCTGCACCCTCGGCATTCCCGATTAGAACTTTCTTGCACACACGGCAAGTCTGATCGCCCTTTCTTGGTTTAGTAATGATAGTGCAAATATTGCATTTGATGTGCATATCTTATGAATTGGACCTCCACCAATGCGAAGTGCATCATGCGATGCAACCAGTGACATCAAATGCAATATTTGCACTGCTGTTACTAACCCGGGCAAGGGCGATCAGATTTGCCGTGTGTGCAAGAAAGTTCTAATTGGGAGGGTGACATCAAATGCAATATTTGCGCTAAGAGCTCTCTCTAAGTCGAAAATGGGTGAAAACCTAAGAAGAGCTCTCTCTCTCAGTCTAATTATATGATGTAAAAAGAATGTGTGAATGAAAAACCCTGGTAGAAAATTATTAAATACTAATAACCAAAATAATAAGTGAACCCATCAAAAAGTAAAATAATAATAATAATTAGTCGCTAACCTATGCAATGCACAAAAAAACTATTAAATTTGAGATTTTAAAGAATATATATATATATATTTATTTATTTATGTTGTTTGCTACATGTAGCAATTATTCAAGATACTATTCAATCATAAAAAATAGCAATAAAATGAATAACAACGAACTATACTATCCAATAGACATTGCAACTTTAAATTAACAATATGTAATAAATTGAAAATAATAAACCTTCAGTCCCGATGTGGCGTAAATTAACTCATTTACGCCACCAATAAAACACAACCACGTCAATCTTGTATTGAAAGAGTAATAAACACAAGCACATACAATCACATCTCAATTAAACTCAAAACCCTCCCCATTCGATTCAAATTTGAAGTGGTCCTTGGGTTTAGGCATTGGATGAGTTGTTCTTCAGATTTGAATCATATAGGGAGGATTTTGAGTTTAATTGAGATGTGATTGTGCGTGCTAGTAACGTGGCAGTGTTTTATTGGTGGCGTAAATTAACTCATTTACACCACATCCAAATCGAAGGTTTACTTAATTGAAAAACACCATATTTTTTAAGTCTCCATAATTGTAGATAGTGGTGCAAGTTCCGCATTATAGTTTCTGCATAATTAGAGGAAAACCGATGCACTTTTATGAAGCCTACATAAATCTTATCCGAATAAACATTTTTATATGTGACTTTGCCCATTGCAGTGCCTTCACTTGTAGTGGGTCTGAAAGATGAGCAAGAATTCCACATCAACATGACGCTTTTTTTAGTCCATCCATGTGGTTAAAGACCATTCACTTCTTTAGTTCCTTATCTCTTAATCTGGCCCATCCTTTTCCTTTACATGGGCCTTATTAACTCACTTTTGAAACTAACCAGGGCATACACTTTACTGTTCATACCACCATCGCAATAGTTTGCCTAATATTGCTTCGATGGGTTGATAAGTTCGAATGGCTATTGAATTTGAATTGTTGAGGTCAAACTTTCTGGGTCTATGGTCTCGAATTAAGCTTCGTATGTGAGGAGACTTCATAGCTCACATGCAATGAGATTTCATGGTGCGAGCTCGAACCAATTTTTGCCGACTCGAGAGGTCAAATTTTCTAGGATTATGGTCTCGAATTAAGCTTCGTATATGAGGAGGCTTCATGGTGCGCTAGAGGAGATTTTGTTGTTCACAGAGGCTTCGCAGTTCGCACTCGAAGTGGATTACTTTGTGTTCGAGCTGGCAGAGATTTTGTAAGGTTTTCACCATATATGGTGGGTCTTTATTAGGTTTTCAGTTTGGGGGTAACATACCTCTCATCTTCCTCCTTCTCTAAAGGGGTTGTCTAAGATAATTTTATGAATTGGGTGAGAAGCTGGGTAGCAAGGAGAAGAACTATTTCACAAAAAAGGTCGGGTAGCAAATCAAAGAAATTAAAATGGCTGAAACTCTTTATTATTATTATTATTTTTAAAAGGGATGACATTGGTTATATAATATTTATAAATTATAATATTTATATTTATTTATTTTAATATTGCTGATGTAGAAAATTGTGAGAGTTTTAAAGGCTTCGATTATACATATATTATATAGATTATATAGATCATATAGATAATAAGTGAAATTCAATAAATAATAATTATTATTATAATAATAATAGGTGAAATTACATATTAATAGCTAAAATGACTATTAATTATTTAGTCGGATATTATCATTTCTAATATATATATATATATATATATATAGTATACTATATACTTTCACTGGAAAAAAAAAACCTATATAGTTGACACAATATAATGTTGAGGTGATCATAGTTATTAAACTTAGTTTGACCCTGCCAGTTGAATCAAAAACCTAGTGACCTGACCCCTAGATTCGTTCAGGTATTTAAATGGATCAGGCACATACCTGTTATTTTAATTTATATATTTAAGTTATAATTTCTCAAATATATATATATATATATATATATATATATATATATATATATATATATATATATATATATTTATTTATTTGACCCTATTGTTCAATTAGTAACCTGCTGGTTGAACCAATGACCAGTGACTTGACTTAGTAAACTAGGTTAATGTCTAGGTTGGGTTTAATAGGTACCTTGTCATTTATCATTGTGATTATTTTCATAGCCACCAAATCAATAAATCAATTATATATTATATATGAACTACATTAATAATTATACCATCTAGACATTTTTCTATGTGATTCAACTATAAACTATATCTTTTTATCAGAGATCGCTTGACTTTCCAGCTTACATGACTACGCTTTCTTAGTGTGTACGCATGTCTAACATAATTTCAAATAGTAAGAGCTATATATAGGGTCCGTTTGGATACAACTTATTTTTGCTAAAACTGAAAAGGGCACTATTTTTAATATATATATTTTTTCTAAATAAAGCAGTTGTGGGTCCCATGAACAGTGTGTGAACTCCAATTGAAGCTTCTTCAACATCTTTCTCTTCTTCAAGAAAAAATCACCCATAGTCCTACTCCTCATTTTAGCCCTATCAAGTAACGCATAGGCCTTTTGCTGGCACCTATTCGTAGCCATTGTCCGAGGAGTGAGGGCTTGTGTCTGAATCGGCTTGTGAGTGCAGAAATGAAGTGAGTGTAGAGTGTGAGATATAGAGATGAGTAGATCTCACCTTTTACATTATAAGGATGGGCTTCACCTTTTGGGCTTGCGACAAATGGATCTTAGACTTGATAGCAAACGGAGCCAAGATCACTTACTATCCGTTTTCCACCCAAAAAAAAAAAAAAAATTGTGTTTTGATTCCTTGGAAAAAAATTATAAAGATTTTAGACAAATTT
The DNA here is from genome assembly GCF_001633185.2 of Quercus lobata. NCBI lineage: Eukaryota > Viridiplantae > Streptophyta > Magnoliopsida > Fagales > Fagaceae > Quercus > Quercus lobata. The sequence continues at coordinate 12,554,574 of NC_044907.1, read as the reverse complement.
TGAAAAAAAAAAAAAAAAAAAATCTAACTTGAAAACCTACCATGATTTTTTGCAAAATAGGTTTTACATTTTAAATAAATTTTTAAACGTATGAAAATCTAATATATAATAATTATACATTTAAAAATTGAAATTGGAATAATCTTTTTTTTAGACATTAACTTCATTTATAAAATTTATTAACTAATTTTGTAAAACTAAAAAAAAAAATTGTATAAAAAATAAATTATGTGGTTTTCACAAATATATATATATATATATATATATATATATATATATATATATATATATAAACTCCTTGTCGTGCCTAAGGGAACTATGTAACTCCATTTCCTGTAATTAGTCTTGCAAGAATGGTAGTAATTACAGCTTCGGACGTGTCGATTACTATCATTCATAAAAAGCCTCTTTTTTCTTAGTTTTACCTCTTGCATTTCCTGTTTTTCTAGTCTTTTATATGACACCCTTATTTATTTTTGTAAAATCCATGTTTTTTGTTGGCTTAATTTCGAGGAAAATTTAATTATTTTCATTTTAATGTATCTTTCTAGCTTAAATGTGTGAGTAGAAAGCACTTGAACTCCTCTGCATTTTGTGAAAGCTACATTTAGAGTCAACTCGCGACCTCAAGCAACTTGAACAACCCACTTGTGACATGTGATAAAAGATCCAGAGAGACTGCTATCGTGTCTATCTTGTGACCAGACAACCCATGGCATTGAGAGTCATCTCACAACCTTAGGCAACTTAAACAACCTGCAAGTGACACGTGGTAGAAGATCCAAAATGACGCGACCATCTTGCGACTAGACAGCTCGCAACTAGGTCGTGAAATATCTACTGGCAGACTACTCTATTCTTATCCTTATGTGTGAATAACATGTATGCGTGTGAGCTAAGCTTATAAAAAGATGAGAGAGCTTTACGTTCATCCCAATTCTTTTGTATGAGAGAGTGACTTAATAGAATTCCAAGATTATTTTTTATTTTAATAAAGCCAATGAATTAAAGCTATCATAAAATTATACTAAATATATATATTTTTTTGTTAGACTTGTTTCAACTATTGCAAAAGTAACTAATTTAAGTAAGAATATCATATTTCAAATTAATTGCTTCTCATATAAATCTTGTAAAAATGACATTAAAATTTCATTATATTTAAATAATTAATGCACCAATTAATAATTAATATAACAAAATAAATGTATTTATCCAAATAGTAAACTCAAATAAAAATAGTTTATTATATACAAATGTAGGGGCTGAATTTGGATTGGATCCAGTATAGGATTGGGTTTTAACCCAACAAGTCCAAACAATGAATTTATAGAGCGTGGGTGAAAGAACTAGCTCTACTCCAGAAGAAAGACAATAAAAGTTGCTGGTTTAAGATCATTAAACACAAATAAGATATGAAAATCTATCCTCAGCATGGCATGATGAGCTATGTTATAATGTCTTGTTGATGAACAAAGTTACAAGAGTTCAAAGTATTATTACAAAGATTTCTTGATTTTTCTGATGCCCCTCTTTTAGGCCATCTTCCCATGTTATATACTATAATCTTGGTATCACCTTTACCATACATGTGTATGGTTAGATTCTAGGAATTCTTTCTTGCCTTATCCAACACCTCCCAGAACTATCAAATAGTAGTTATAAGGCTGCTTGACCACTGTTCAAGTATCAACTCTACATTAATGTGGCCAAAGAGTTAGTTGGGAGGCATTTAATGTGAAGGTAGTAGCTTTTAAAAATATTTGTTGCCTTCCTTTGTTCATCCCTTATCCAATGTCCAACTCTTAGTTGTGATGCAATCTTGAAGAATGTCCAAGATGATAAGACATTCTTATTGACCTCGGATCTCCGTTTCCGAGATGACTTTTCTCCTCGGACGTATGTTGGACTATCACATACAATCTTTATTTCTTCTTCTTATACTGTTCCTATTATAACCTTATTTGACCATCCTCAGATTGGTTAATATTCTCGGATTGGGCTATTGGACCATAGACCCAATTCATATAGTTTTAATAGTACCTTCTAGATAATTGGTCCCCACAAAAAATAATCATATAAATTCCTTTAATATATATATATATATATATATATATATATATATTTATATATATTTAAGGGAGCAAGCTATCAAACCAAGGTTTCTACGAGCTCTTGTCTCTACTATTTTTGAATTCTAGGGTTTGGTACTCTTTACTTGTGATAACTGTTGCTTTTTTTGCCTCTTTATTTTTTTATTTTGTATTATGTTTTATTGCTAAGAAAATGAAAGTCCTTTTGGTTAGTATTTAATATAGTTTGTTTTAGAGGTTTTGATTTGGTGCCAATTTGGCCATTTCAAGATTGAATTACTGTTTACTTAGCTCTTGAGTTTCGATGTTTTGTTTGACACCGTAAATCTACTAGTAAATGGCCATGGATATGGTATGTAGATTAGATATTTGGTTAGTTGGCAAAATTTGAACATAAACTCTAAAATTTGCAAAAATACTACTACAATGTTCAAGTACTCGGCTTGGAGTTAGAAAATTTTGATGAGAAATTATATTTTTTCTAAAACAAATCATTTATAATGAACTTGGTTTCTTTCTTAGACTAATCTGAAACAAATCAGCTGTGTCCTTTACCCAAAAAAAAAAAAAAAAAAAAAAAAAAAAAAAAAAGAAGAAGAAAACTTATTCAAGAAAACATCTGATGTGGCTGAATTTTGTTATTTCCTCATTTAGCTTTACTAGAAACTTGAATGATTCAAAATAAGTCTTAACACAAGGTTCTCAACAGGCAAAATAAAGCACTTTCAGTGCAAATGAGATTCAAACATGACAAGTTGAATAAGAAAGAAGTTCCATTTCTTAACAATTCAGTTCTCTTTTCCCCAACAATTCAGTACTCAACAACCAAACAGACCACCATGATCAGAAATGCAAAACTTACATTGAAGAGAAGCCTATTAACATTTGTTGAAGCTCTTTAGGCCCAGAGAATTCTGTCTGGGTCTGTCAAAAGGCACATCACCTGTTTGGTAGACTAGCCATTTCTCTTTGCTTTTCCTCCACCTCCATTGCTAATCCTCAAGTTAGAAGTGCGCGTGTGAGTGAAATATAGAAAAATAAAATTAAAACTGCACCTGACAGTCATAATTGAGTTATTCAACGATGTAACTGATTCAATTTTGATAATTCACAAATTAAACTAATAGCTAGAATAAGTGAAGAGAACCCATAGAAAATTGCAATAAAAATAGAATTAGTATTATACAATAAATAGATTGCATAGATGTAAATTACTAGTTTTACAACTTCTGAGTTCAATAAACATAAGCACATCTTAAGACCAACAACTTTACCCACTTTCGCTAGCTTTTTTGATTGAAACCAACATATGCATTGCATAAATGTAAGTTAAATATACCAAAGTGGGGTAGAAAAGAAAGAGAGGGATTCACCAGGTATGGGTGCTCAATTTTCCTCTCTTGCATTCTAAATGCACCTATGTCATACCCACCACCCTCTGCGGTATACGCATAATTTAGTTTATTGTCATCTGTAAAATAGATACAATTAGCTTTGCACCCATTGAAGCTTGATGCAGACAAAGACACCGAAGAGTTATCACCCACAAACAATGCTTGATCTCCCAAGCTGTGAACCTTCACCCATTTGTATCTATATTTGCTTCCTGCTTGAGTACACCGTTTCAATTTTAGAACTGTGAAGCCAATTGTCAGATAGGCATTATCATTGATGTATTCCTCCTTCTTCTTCTTCTCCTTCGGATTCATCTTCAAAAGCGTCCTCATCCTCGGTATCATCTTTGGAGTCTTCATTATTGAATTCATTTTCTGATGATATAACAATATACTTCTGGGTAGTACCATTGGTTCCCTTTGGATGTGGCACAATAACTTTAAATTCTAGCAATTTTAAAATATTATAAAATGATTTATGTTAAGCTTTACTCAAAAATAAATAAATAAATAAATAAATAAAAAGCACGAGATCTCGCATGAGAACGATTCTCATTTTTGTTATAGTTTATTTAATAAGCCCAACATAAAACTTGGCCCATCTTTAACTTTGGGTCTGGTGGCCCAGCTTTAACTATGAGTCTAGGCTTCTCACTGTAACAGGCTGTTTAAGTCCCCGGGTAGGATTGGTATCCAAAGTTTGGGCCTGGTTCGACTTAATGGAATATATGGGCCTAGCTCAATGCTTCATGCGAGCTTCTTCTTCTTCTTTTTATTTTTAATTTTGAAGCATTTAGTTATTATTTCTTTTAAAAATATACTTTTGGATTTGAGTTCAGCCCAATTGGTAATTTTAAATCATACAATAGAGAGTTCGAAATCGTTATTATAAATATGGTTATTAATTTAATAAAAATCACATTTATCAGTAAAAAATATATATAGATTTGGTTTAGTTAAGAGTGGGTTGATTTGAAAAATATTTGCACAATTAACAAAGACAACTAATTTAATATAATTCATCTACTTTACATAATAAGCAAAAATTAACTTTGATTGACTTGAACAACATTAGAGATATAAGTTCTTCTTCCTCGCTCCTGTTTTAGAAAGCACTCTTGGCCACTTTGATATAAGTTTTTTCCCTCACTCTCGTTATAGAAGGCACCCATGGTTCCCTGCTGCCCCCCACCCCTGCCCAACAATTTTTATTACAATTTACTAAAATTTGACTTAAATATTAAATCAAAACTCATAAACATCAAAAATCAAGTTCTAACATTACATTACAAAATTCCAAGTATGCCAAACTCAAGACATTACCATAAAACTCTATTATACTTGCTTTTCTTTCTTGGGTAGACATGGTAGCTGTTCCATCCACATAAACTTGAAGCAATAAGGTATATTGATAAGACCAGAACATTTATAAATGGAAAATTAACCAAGTTTCACACAGAAAACCCCATGTAAAGGAACACAATCACAAACTTGTAAATTAGGATTCTTTAGATTCTTATGACTCTTGGAAGGTTACAGTATATCCATTGGACAAGAAAGAGGAGCCCCTACGCAATTGGACTATACATGACAATCACATTTGAAGGCAGGCACCATCATATTCCCTTGCATAATCTGAGGCATTGCATCTCGCATAGAAAGATAATAATTTTAAACAAAACAAACAAAAGAGAGATTTTCAGGTGGAATGGTTCCCAAGCTATCAAAAACAAACAATTTGGTTCTTATTATTTTTAACTTGTAGTCATCATCAACTTACTAAGTAACGGTAATTAATTGTAATCTAAAAATAAAAGGATCCAAATTAATTGCTACAAAAATGTAGAGAATAAAATGGTATTTTCGTTTTCTTATTTCTCTCTCTCCTAAATCCAAATTCTTTGTTAACCCTAACCATTAACATAATGAAAACAGTTTGATTACCAATGTTTTGTCTCCTTTCCAAGTTCCCATTTTTTTGTCAAATTCTCCTCTCTTTTACGAAATTTACCTAGGATAAAGAAATCCGTCTAAAATTAAATTAAAAGAAACTTACAAATTCCCAATCACAACCTCAAACATTTTGTGGTCCCAATATGATTCTGTTTTTAACCCATCATCCAAATGCAATATGTTTCCTAGATTTACCTGAATTTTAAAAAAACTTACATAGTTTGGGGAACTTCATTCCTAGTTGCTAAGCTACAAACGGTCATTGAAAATACCACCCTAAACATTGTTTCTTGCACCGTATAATAAGAGAAGAAACTACCTTCGTAGCTAAAAGCCAATGTGTTTGCCTAAGTAACAAGCTAACCTAAGCATGCACTAAAAGTAAAAACAACGAATGCTCCTCTATGGACTAAGATTTCTCTTTCAATGTCTTCTTTAAAAAAAAGATTTCTTTTTCAATGATAACATCTACACCATTGGCACACCTACCACTGCCGCATGTATTAACTCAGACAAAACCAACATCACCTACACCAGAGAGAAAATTTTTCCTAGCTGGAAAAATTTATAAACTCTTAAGTTAGTGAAACTCGGATTTGAATGGCTCCAAAGAGCAAAAAAATTTAGCATTGTTGTGCTCGTATTCACTAACCAAACAGTTACATGCCCACATCTCGGAGCTATTAATTTCCTGTATAGATTGAATTATTTTTTGGATAGATGTAGGGTATGTTTAGATACCGTTTATTTGCTGAAAACTGAAAACTTATTGTTGAAAACACTGTAACTAAATAATTTTTAAATGTGTGAATAATATTCTGAGACTCAAATTTATATTGAAATCTGTGTTTAGATGACTTTTGTGGGTCCATGAACAGTGCCATGGGGACCCACATTTTTTCAGCAAAACGCACAAACGCAACGCTTCCCAAATGCATTCATAATAGGATTTCAGTCTGTTTTTTGCTCAATGATGATGGTTTTTTGCTACTAAGTTAAGATGCCAATGAGGGTTTCTTTTTTTGGGTATAGACAAGATTTGATTCCAAGTCCTTTATTTGAAGATAAGTACGGGTGCATAGTGATATGAAAAAACCCCTCCACACTAATCCTCCACACTAATCAAATTGCATCAAGTGTCTACTAATGGCCAAACTAATTATGTGGTCCGACAGTTCAAAAGAGGTACCAATTTATGGTTGATGCAGTTGTTGATAGCAGGTGTTGTAAAAAAAAAAAAAAAAGGAAGGAAGATTTCTCTTTCAACGTCTTCTTAAAAAAAAAAAAAAATCATCTCTTTCAATGATAACATATACACCATAGACTCATCTAACACGTGTATTAAATTAGACAAAACCAACATCAACTCGCCAGAGAGAATAATTTTCCAAGAAAAATTTATAAACTCTTAAGTTTTGTGAAACTCCGAATTGAATGGCTCCAAAGAGCAAAAAAACTTTAGCATTGTTATAAAATTGTGCTAGTATTCACTAACCAAACAGTTAAATGTTCACATCTTGGGGCTATTAAGTTCTTGTAAAGATTGAATTATTTTGTTGGATAGATATAATAGGATTTCAGTCTATATTTTTTGCTCAATGATGATAGTTTTTTACTATTAGGTTAAGACACCAATGAGGATTTTTTTTTTGGTGTAGACAAGATTTGATTCTAGATCCCTTATTTAAAGACAAGTAGGGGTGCACAGTGATATGAAAATTAAAGCTAATTGAGTTGACCTCTCCACACTAATCAAATTGCATCAAGTGGCTACAATGGCCAAACTAGTTGTGCAGTCGACAGTTTAAAAAGGGTGCCAATTTATGGTTGATGCAGTTGTCGATGGCAGGTGTTGTAAAAAAAAAAAATCACACCAACCAACATTCAATTAATAAGAAAAAGTTTTCAGTTGTGCATTCTACGTGTTTTTTTTTTTTTTTAAATAAATATTAAATTAGAGGTATAGATGTTAAGACACTCTTTCTTGTAGGTTGTGTATTTCCCTACTTGTGAACGCCTTTCTCCCATAAAGATCGTTGTAGCTCCCTTGCTCTAGCTTGATCTACTCAAGTAAGAGCACCTCATTGCTATCTTATAGACTATCATTACTATTACTTTTTCTTAACGAATCTTACTTCTATTGTGAAGCTTCTTCAGGGGTCGATTTGGTTGGAGGGGTGAAAAAATAGAAGAATAGAAAATGGGGAAATGATAGAAAAATGAGAGGATAAAAGAGATTTAGTTTTCTCTCATATGTGTTTAGTTGGGAGGGTGGAAATGTGAGAGGATAGAAAACTCTTTTCATTGAGAAGAAAAATAAGAGGATAGAAAATATTGTTTGTGAAAATTTATTGTCATGCCCATATTAAATAAAAAAGCAACAAATTAGCAACAAAAAAAAAAAAGAAAAAAAAAAAAAAGGGTTACACCAAAACAAATGAAAAATACGGATTGAAAAAAAAAAAATGCTTTTACAAACTGGAAGTACATAAAAGACAAAAAACCAAAAAAGAAGGAGAAAACCAAAGAAAATGAAAAAAAGAAAAGACGAAGGAAAATAATAGAGAAAAGAAAGAAAGATGGGTAACGTAACACCGAAACAGAAAAAGAAAAAGATTAAAAAAAAGGGGGGGGAGGGGGAGATAAAACTAGAAAACACAAACCCATTCACATGGGCATATTTGTCTTTCCCATGCCTTAACTGGTTTTCCTTCAATTTTCTTTCAAATTTGGGGAGAAAACATTTTGGTGGGCTCGGAAAGAAAACACTCGGGTCCCATCCCTTTTTTTTCCCCTCTTTCTTCTCAACCAAACACCCACTAAAAATACTCTTTCCACTTCTCTCTCCTCAATTTTCCATCTTTCCTAAAATCCCTTCAAATAAATATACCCTAATCCTTAATGGAAGACTATTTATGGTATTATGAATTCAATTTTTTGGTAGTATACTAATAATCCTAAATCTCTTTTTATTTTTTATTATTTGGGTTTAAATGGATGTGGATTATAGATTTGTCATGACTATATCCCAAATTCAAGGACAAGAATTATAATTGAAGAGTATAATTTATGTTAATAGTCTTGTAACTCAATTAGTATCTTGTAGGTTTCCAACATGAGTTTTGTAGCTTAGCTAACAATTGGTGTTTTCAACGAAGATTGGGGGCTGTTTGGTATATGTTTTCAAATAACAATTTTCAGTTTTTAAACAATATTATATATATTTTCACACATTTTTTTATCAACACGTCCATTCATGTTTTTAAACAATTTTCAGTTTTTAAACATATGTACCAAATGGGGGGTTCAATCTCTCTTCCTAAGGGTCCGTTTGGATACAGCTGAAAACTGAAAACTGAAACTGAAAACTGAAAAACACTGTAGCGAAATAATTTTTAAATGTGTGAATAGTATCGTGGGACCCATTTTTAATGAAAAAGTTGCTGAAAAGTGAAATTTGTGGGTCCGTAAACAGTACACGATGTGCTGTGATTGGTCCAAAAAAATTTGAAAAGTCAAAGTTTGCGGCTACTGTTCATTGAACAGTGCATAAACAGTAGCCGCAAACCCAAAACGCGTGAAAAAAAAAAAAAAAAAAAAGAAAAACGCAGACGCAGGATTGGGCGAAAACGCCCAATCCAAACGCACTCTAAGTCCCACCCCAAAAGAGGGAATGGGAGCCTGGATCTTCCAAGTACTCTCAAGTCCCACCCCAAAAGCTAACGTTTAATCTACTTTTGGCTTGTTCCCCCCACCTCCATTGCTTCTTTGTCCTAACGCCAGTGGAAAGAACCAAGCGGTTGTGTCTACACCTTCAACAAGAATCCAAATACTGGTTTGGAGGCACTTGTAACTTCCAAAAGACAAGCAAGGATGTTGTGTTGGTTTCTTCGAACACGTTTAATAATTATAAGACTGGTGTTTTATCGGAGCATCATACCCTGTTTGCCCAGCTGTTATTCCTTATCACTAAGCATAATGACAAAAATTCAACTTTCTGAGAGTAATACACGTGAAGAAATCTAGGTAGAGATGACACAGCATTTGAGAAATTCCATATTCCTCTGAATTCCCCAAGAACAACGTTTCAATGATGAAGACAAAAAAGTCTATTATAAACCATCACCAATGCTGTCTTGGAAAAGCCCTTCGAAACTTTGTTCCTTTTGACTCACTCTGCAACAAAATCCCAGACCCCAAAATCTCTTTGGCTCTTAAACCACTTTGATGGTTAGCAGGTTGGCTCACCAAGCATGTAAATTTCTTGGAGGGTTTTTCTGGGTTTTTGATCAATTTGGAAACCCAGCTGGGAATTTGAAATTGGTGGTGTACTTGATAATTTCTGAACTCTCTCTGGTAATTTCCCTTGTTTTTGTTTCATAAAATTGAACCCTTTGATTAATTCCTGAACATACCTCGTCCATTGTATGCTTTTGATTTTTGTATAATAGGTGAAATTTCTTGGATTCTGAGCGGGTTTCGTTAAGGCTCTTTTTGGTTGCATGGAGAATAACAGAGCATATTAGAAAGAAGGTTTTGAATGTGAATTTTTGAAGTGTTACACTTATTTCTGCTCTAGAATTTATGGTAAAAAGAAAATTTCACCTGTTTGGTTCTTTCAGAAATAATGTTTAAAATGAAAAGAGAAAGAAATCGAGTAGAGGAAATATTGGAAACACACACATATATATAGGTTTGGAAACTTGTTTCTATTGGAATAGTCACGAGAAAACATAGATGGAGAATAGGGTTTCTCAAATTATGTTGTTTTAAGATTGAAAACATTTGTCAAGAGCTTTATAACTCAGTAGTATAGTTTATTCTCCTTTATTAGGAGAACTAGCATATACCCATGCAAACGCATGAATGAATTTAAAATTAAACATAATTTTTATTATAAAAATATAAATAATTAGTCAAATAATTAAAAAAAAATAGCATGTAACACATGCATTCATATACATATATATATATATATATACATTTAAAATCAAATACAATTTTTATCATAAAAATATAAATAATTAATCAAATTATTTTTTTAAAAAAGTAATCATAATTAGTCACATATTAAAATTCTTACCTAAATTTAATATTACTTGTGATCATTTTTTTTCTTCTAATTTTTAATAAGATAGAACGTGTGGTAATCTTTGTTATGTGTTGATTTTTATTGAGTATGTGTGATTTTTTTTTTTAAATTTTATAGTTGATTAATATTAGATTATTAGTATTTTGCATTCATTAATTCACTTGGCACAAAGATTAAAAAAAATTAAGTAGATAATTATGGTGTGGTCTCCACATAAATTTAGATACATTGTGCAAAATTAAATTTTAATTTCAAATTTTAATTGAACTTTCGCTAAACTTTACCTATATATATATATATATATATATATATATTAGGATTCAAATCCCCCCTCTATTGTTGTAAATGTTGAATTATGTATTATAGCAAAAAAAAAAAAAAAAAACAAATGAAAACACTTGTGCTTGGGTAGAAAAATCCAGATTTCCCTGAATATTAAAGGAAGAAAAGAACAAAGAAAATCAGTCCTTAAAAGCAATTTCCAAAATTGTGTTCTTTTAACTGTCTTCTGACTTGAGAGCTAAAACTGTCCCCTGAATTTATAATGAAAAACAAATTTTTATTTTATTTTATTTATATCTTGGTTGGCTTAAGATTATAATTATTTGAAAAACCAAACTAAGTTAAAGAAAATATATAATACAATGTTTCTTTCTTCCTTCCCTTAGCTTCCTCAGTCATCAAATGGTGTAGTGTTATTATTGTGGTAATTGAAATTAATTCTCCTTCACAGTTAATCTCACTTCAGCTATTTTTAATATAGTTTTGAGATTTTTATTTTTCCCATTGCACACAGTTTGCTCCCAGTACCCAATGGCAGGAACCCAAGATGCAAGGTATTCTGCAACTCCATCATCCTCTCAATGGATGTCACTGTCTCCTGGTTTAGGATCACCGATTGGAACACCACTATCTGAGAAATTGGGCGTGGAATTGTTAAGAATGATTGAAGAATGTGGTTATCATGTAGCTGCAAGTAATATGCCTAATGCTAATATCATGCTTGAGCTTATTTCCCGTCTTGCCTCTGCTAATGGCTCCCCCATTCAGCGAATTGCAGCATATGTCATCGAGGCATTTGCTGAAAGGATGCTGAAAACAAAATTGTCTGGTCTTTACAATGCCTTCAAATCGACAAATATATCATTAGTATCCGAGGAAAATGTTGCTCAAAGATTGTTCTATAACGTTTGTCCTTTCATAAAAGTCGCATATTTGGTCACGAATCAAGCCATTATAGAAGCTATGGAGGGCGAGAAGCGGGTTCATATTATTGATCTCTATTCATTTGAACCTGAACAGTGGATTGATCTTCTTCATACATTTAAAGCACGGCCAGAGGGGCCGCCCTGTGTAAAAATTACCGGTATCCATGACCAGAGAGTAGTTTTAGAGCAAATGGCTGTTCGGTTGATGGCAGAAGCTTCTAAGTTAGAAATTCCATTTCACTTCATTCCTATAGTGAGCAAATTAGAGAATGTTGATACTGAAAGCTTTTGTGTTGACGCCGGAGAAGCTTTTGCAATCAGCTCTGTATTTCAGCTTCATTCTCTCTTGGCTTTTGACGAGGAAGTGCCAAGAAGGATTTCACCTGTGGCATCAAAGAGGCCTTTACGGAAGTTTCTCGACGAGGTCAGTCCTGATTTCACCTCTTCATCATCCATACTATCTCCAAGTTTTTCACCAAAAATGAAAAACTTTCTAAGTTTTCTTCGGCGCCTCTCACCGAAGGTGATGGTGATAGCTGAGCAGGAGGCAAACCATAATGGTTTTAGTTTAACTGAGAGAGTCAAGGAAGCATTGGACTTCTATGCTCCTCTCTTCGATTGCTTAGACTCCATTCGATCAATAACACCAATGGAGCGACAAATGATAGAGAAGATGATTTTCGGAGAGGAAATTAAAAACATCATAGCATGCGACGGAGTGGAGAGAAAGGAGAGGCATGAAAAGCTTGAGAAATGGATTCTAAGGCTTGAGCAGGCTGGTTTTGGCCGGGTGGAATTGAGCTATTACAACAGTATAAATGCTAGGAAGTATTTGCAGAACTATGGCAATGATGGTTATAACATCAAAGAAAAGGATGGATATATTGTTCTCTGCTGGAACAGGTGTCCCTTATTTTCCATTTCAGCTTGGCAGTTCGGGAGACAAAAATAAGATAACTAGCAATGTGGTCAATGATTTATTTTTCTTGTTCTTTCAGTTTATTGTTTTTCATTTTCTTCTTTGTATACAAGAATAAGGTTTTCATGTTCTACGAATGCATATGTTCCAAAGAAAGTTTTAACAACTTCACTTGGTTCTAAGCTTAGAGCTTTGTGATACAATGGTTTTTTCAAGCTCTTCAATGGAGGAGAACCTAGGTTCATATACCCCCATTTGTAAGGAAAAAAACTCATTCTATTCTAAAATTTACATTGTTTATTTATTTTAGTTTTCTTTATATATGTGCATTGTGATTTTGTATTTTGTTGAAGGAATTCATGTATGGTGAACACTGTGTAGCGCGTGTGTACACCCCATTATAGTTACACTTACATTGGATGGTCTTCAAGTATGGCAACCACAACTCCACAGGGAAATAGTACTTCTAGGGGCTCAAATTAACATGTACTCTCAAATTTTGAGAATCTTACTAGGTAGCTAAAGTTTGAATTAGAGTATTAGCCTAATAGGAGATGTGTAGAGCTTGATTTACTGTGCTGGTTATTCCAGAAGTTCAAAGACTGACAGACAGACGGTCTTTGATGGCACAAAATTGGTGTGTACAGTTATTGGGGATATTTTCGGTCTTTGAGTATACATTGGATGCCTCAGGCTTATTATTTTAATTTTACATATGCTTATAGTCCAAGTATTAAGATGGCATAAATATGTTGATGATCCTTGTAACTCCTTTAGAAGCCGTTATGATGAAATTGCAGCAACTCCCCGGACGTAACCCTCTTAGTGAACCACACAAAGCTGCAAGGGCGGCTCTACCCTTTGTTCAGGGGGTTCAAATGAACCCCCTGACTTCCCCAAAAAAATTATATATATTTATAATATTTTTTTTTTGTTAGTTTAATATTTTAATTTATTCTTAAAAATATTTTTATACACCCTAACTTAAATCTTATGCACTCTTATTACAAGTATTTCCAACTCTAAAAGTACGAGTAAGTGTTTGTGAACTATAAGTGTCACTCTTTATTATAAATTTATATTATATGTGTGTGAGTGTGTCTAATATTAATTATGTGTATTACTTTTTGTTATAATGTTATTTATGTGAATAATGATGTGTTTGGATATTTGTGTGTATAGTATAAATATAATATAACTTTACATAATTTAAGGAAATAGAGAGGGTTTATTACATGTGTGTGTATTGTTATCATGTTATAATAATTTTTTGTTATAAAGTCAGAAAAATTCAAGAAGAAAAATTGTAAAGTTAGTGATTGTTCAAGCATTTAATTGGTTAAGTAGACACGTAGTGTATTATTTTATGTATGAATGAGTGTGGTTGTGTGCGCCAATAATTAATACAGAACCAATGAGTTAATTTTATTCATTTAGTTTAAAATATTTTTATAAAAGCAATGACAAATTAATAGATAATAATAACTGCATAAAAATAAAAATGTTAGACAAATTTAACAAAATAAAACGGTCATAGTTACCCACATTGGCAATAAATGCTAATAATGAACTATCATGTAACAATTCAAAATTTGAAAACTTGTAGAAGGAAATTTTAAAACTTCATTTTTTTTTTTTGTCGATAACTTGATATATTCAAATTCTATTTTTATTAAAAAAAATTTAATTTAATTTTTTAATGACCCCCTTAAACAAAATTCTTGGAGCCGCCATTGCAAAGCTGATATTTGCATGAGTGCCTTGATCTCTTCTGTATTTTGTTTTCTACTGCTTGCATTTCAAAGATGCTGGTTTAGATCTTGTATTTGTTAGTAAATTTCGAACTTTTTCTGGTACTATGAAATTATAGTACTTTCCAATAGCATAAATACTCCTAAAGGGTAGATATGATGTGGAATATAAACAAGAAATGAAACTCCATTTTTTATAACCTAACCAGGCATTTAACTCTCCCTTTGAGGGACAGAAGGGTTAAGTTTTCATCTAGATATGCCACCACAATAAAATCATGGTAGGAGAGGTCCTAGCTTCTTGAGGTTCGAATATCATTGCAGTTTATGCTCAGATTTAGTCCTTCATCTTTTAAGGGATTGCCGTGACTCAAAATTTGTTTGGATCAACTAGGCATTTCTGGTGAATGCAATTCCTTTTGTGATTTTTCTCTACAAAAATTGCTATAGTTTGACTACAATTCTTAAGCTCTCTTTCGCAAACATCAATTACCTTGGAGAGTTTTTGTTCATCACAAGTTTATAGTCACTCTGGCTTAATACAAATAGTTTAATTTTTAATCCATATGTGATACATTCAAAGCTTGTAAAGGCTGGCATTCATAGAGCTACATATGGTTGATTTGAATTTTGCTAGTACCACATAATTGGGCACAACTTGCTACATGACGAGTTATGATTGGTAATGGTGTATCCTCACATGACCCACTGACAATCACAACTCATCATGTGGCAAATTGTGGCACAAAGTTGTGCCCAATTATGTGGTACTAATACAACTCGGTTGGTTTAAGTTTAAGCTATACATGGTACTAACACAACTCGGTTGGTTTAAGTTTAAGCTAAATATGGATGGGTCCTTACATGGCAATCCAGGACAAGTAGGTGGACTGAATCATGGGCATTAAGGGGTGGTCTGTTTTTTTTTTTTTTGATAGGAGGGGTGGTCTGTTTGTTGCCTTTTTTATTGGGTATGTAGTTATTACAAGTATTGTGACTGAACTATGAGCATTAAGAGATGGTCTATTCCTGGCTTCTTTTTATAGAATTCATTAAGTTGAATGTTGAGCTAAATGCTTTTGTTGCGATTTCCTTCTTATTAAACAGATAAAGTTCATTATAGTTTGAGTTCTTTTGTGAATGATTGTAGGCGTCTGTTGTAGAAGATCCCTAGGACTGAAATCAAACACTACGGAAGTAAAAAGGTGTACTGACACATTGGCAGCAGTGGTTATCACACATTGTACATTGTCACTGTTCACATTTTTATTGTGGATATCTATACAAAAATTGTGGATACCATGCACGCAATTCTTGATATTGACATGTATGGAGTATACACCATTGAGTGTGTAACAAAAATTTTCCTTGCATATGATAACTCGTGGAATTAGGACTTTTGAGTACTTTTTTAAAGGTGGGTTTGGGAGTTACACCTATAAAACTTTCATCTAGTCGGCTTCTTTTCAGCAAAAGAAAACATTGAAACCAAGGATAAGAAGGAATCTAATATAAGGTTCATTAACTTCCATTAATAATAAACTTATTAGGTGAGAAGAGATCATGTCGTCTAGTCCTAGGTACAACAAGTTGCTTCAACTAAGGCTTTAAGTAAATATAAAATACTAATAAGACATTATCTATTAGTGAATGGTCTTAGGAATCATAAACAAAAGGAATAGAGTTTGGATATTCCAATTTCCAAGTAATACCCCAACATAAAAATGTACTGCCTATTCAAAATTTCAAACTTTTAACCCCAAGAAGAAAATTACTCCATAGTACCAAGAGACATATCACCTGGTGAACTTTCATGTTGCTTTTGGCTTTTCTAACAACTACTCCCTTGTCTCTTTGTCCTTACGCAAGAAGAAAGTACCAGATGGATGGCTATACCTTTAACAAAAATCCAAATGGTGGTTTTTTGGAGGTACTTGTTAAGGCTTTCCTTGCTAATATTGCAGTCTACAAAGAGAGGAAACACTGTATTTCAGAAAATTCCATATTAGTCTGATACACCAAGCGACAACAAATCAATGACGACAAAAACAACCTCATATATTGTCACCAATGCAGCTATGGGAAAGTCCTTGAAGAGAAGAGCCTTTATTCTATTTGACTCACTCTGCAATAAAGTCCCAGACCCCAAACCCTGCTTTGCTCTGAAGCCACAAGGTTTAGCAGACTGGCTCACCAAGCCAGGAAATTTTCTTAGTGGGTTTTCTGGGTTTTTGATGTAATTGAAAACCCATCTGGGAATTTGAAGTTGGTGGTGTACACGATCAGTTCTCAAAGAGGAACCAATTTTACAGTCTCTGGTAATTTCCTCTGTTTCTGTTTCATAAATTAGGTCCCATTGAGGAATTCTTGAAAAATAATGCACACCCCTTAAGCATGCTATTGGATTTTTTGTACAATAGGTAAAATTTTCTTGAATTATGGCATGGTTTTCATTCAGGCTGTGTTTGGTTGCTGGGAAAATCTTGGAGCAGAATAGAAATGAGTTTTGAATTTTTTTTTGGTTCATTCTGGAACCAAGAAAGGATTGTATTTCACTTAAGTAGGCCTAGTTTTGTTTGGATTTGTAACTTTCGTTCTTTTTTTTTGGGTAACTTTGGGAATGATTTTGGCTTACTTATGTCAAGCTTTTTATTTAATTTAGGAACGATTGAAATTTAGGGACACAGATTGCCTTTTATTTTATTTTTATTTTTTCAACTTTTAATATAAAGTTGGTTACAGTTGCAGCAGAAAATATGGAATACAATTTTTTTGGAATACAATGTTGGTTTTTCTTTTCTGTAGTTTCTCGGAATTTATGATTCTAATTCAGTCGCTTTCCTGATACTGTTGAGATACGGAGAAGAAAAATTTCATTGTCTAGAGACTAAACTATGATTTTATGACTCATTAGAACCCCAAATTTGACCTGTTTGGTTGTTTTCAGAAAATAATGTTTCAAATAAGTAGAGAAAAATAAAAATGGAAACCTGTTTCTGTTGGAATTCCTGAAAGAGAAAACACAGACAGAGAACAGTAGTTGCAAAACAGGCTGTTTGAGAATGATTTGTTGAAAGCGATTTTCAAAAATGTGTTCTTGAATTTCTTCTTTTGACTTTGAGAACTATTTACAGTGTCCTTAAATATGTTGAAAATCATTTTTTTTTTTTTTTAAACCTCATTTGGCTTAAGTTTATAATTATTTGAAAAACCAAACAACATAAAGCTCTAGTGTAATTATTGTGGCAATTAAAATTGGCTTTCCTTCAAATCTGATCTCATTCTAGCTTTTTTTGAAATAATTTTTAGATTTCCATTTGCAGTGCACATAGTTTGCTCTCAGTTACTAATGGCAGCAGTACAAGAAGACGGATCTTCTGTAACTTCATCATCCCATGAATCCTCTCCCTGGATGCGACGATCTCCTGGGTTAGGATCACCATCCCCTTGGATTAGGGAGCTTGGATCGGAGGAGAGGGGTTTGTGTTTGATACGTCTTCTGCAAGAATGTGCTGTCCATGTAGGTACTGGCAGTATGGAGAATGCTAATCTCGGACTTGAGCATATTTCCCATCTTGCCTCTCCTGATGGTGATACAATGCAGCGAATCGCTGCTTACTTCACCCAGGCACTTGCAGATAGGATGCTTAAAGGCTGGCCTGGTCTGCACAAAGCCCTCAATTCAACTAAATTATCATCAGTCTCTGAGGAAGTGCTTGTTCAAAAGTTGTTCTTTGAGTTTTGCCCCTTCTTGAAGGTTGCATATCTGATCACAAATCAGGCCATTATAGAAGCTATGGAGGGGGAAAAGGTGGTTCATATTATTGATCTTTATTCAATAGAGCCTGCACAGTGGATTAATCTTCTTCAGATGATAAGTGCACGGCCAGAAGGCCCTCCCCATTTGAAAATTACTGGTATTCATGAGCAGAAAGGGGTATTGGAGCAAATGGCTCTTCAGTTGGTAGAGGAAGCTGACAGATTGGACATCCCATTTCAATTCAACCCTATAGTGTGTAAATTAGAGAATCTTGATCTTGAAAGTTTGGGTGTTAAGACTGGTGAAGCTCTTGCTGTCAGCTCTATACTTAAGCTACATTCTCTCTTGGCTACTGATGATGATATGCTAAGAAGAGACTCACCTGTGGCATTAAAGAACCTGCAGAAAGTTTTCCATAATCGCCAGCGGCCTTTACGGGAGTTTCTTGACAAGGATCTGATCAATTTGTATTTGGCTAGCCTGGATTCCACCTCCACATCATCCCCACTATCTCTATGTGCTTCCCCAAAAATGGAGAGCTTTCTAAGTTCTCTTTGGAGCCTCTCACCAAAGTTAATGGTAATAACTGAGCAGGAAGCAGACCATAATGGTTTCACTTTAATGGAGAGGGTCAAGAAAGCATTGAACTTCTATGCTGCTCTATTTGATTGCTTGGACTCCGCGGTATCAAGAGCACCAATAGAGCGACATAAGATTGAGAAGATGCTTTTTGGTGAGGAAATTAAAAACATCATTGCTTGTGAGGGAGCAGAGAGAAAGGAGAGGCATGAGAAGCTTGAGAAATGGATTTCGAGGCTTGAGTTGGCTGGTTTCGGGAGGGTGCCATTCAGCTACTACAGTAGATTGCAGGCTGGGAGGCTGTTGCAGATCAGTAATTATGGTGGCTATAATTTTAAAGAAGAAAATGGATGTTTCGTTATCTGCTGGAAAAGTATTCCCCTATTTTCGGTTTCAGCCTGGAGAAGGTGGTCAAACTAAGATTACTAGCTATCTGCCCATATGATTTTTCTTTTTCTTTTTCTTCCTGTGTCACTTGTTTTAGTTTCCTTTCTATATGTAGACTGAGATATTGTATATTTGGCTGAAACCACCATATTTGAAGCAATTTATGGATAATGAGTACTCTCTCCTTTTCTAGCATTTGATACACCCCATTATAGTTTGATTTGGTGGTCTTGACTCTGGCAGTCACGGCTACCCATGGAACTTGTACCTCAAGAGCTTAAAGTAGCATGTACTCTCAATTTTTTGATAACCTAACCAGGCACTCAAGTTTTAGAAGAGAACCACCATCATTTGTTACTTGGGTTAGCCAGCCTTATTCTATTGCTAGAGCATGGGAAAGAGTAAGCAAATCTAATCCCAATTGTAAAGCATGCAGTTTGGTTGGGGTCAATGTCTTGAGTTCAGATCCTCAAGGGTGAAAGTTTGAGTCTCTTAGGATGCTTTCCTGCTAATGCTGTTGGGATCCTAGATTCCTAGTGGAATTAAGTTCTTATGACTGATTCTCAAGAGAGAGAGAGAGAGAGAGAGAGGTTCTTATGATTTAACTCACCTAAAGGAGTGCCTACAATTTCCTATGCCATCTAGGTCTTAGTGTATACACCTCATGTTGAATCATGAAAAAAATATACATTTTGGCTTAAATAGCAAAAGAACCAAATGATTATTACATGAGAAATTATGATTTTGACATAAGGTTAGAATTTAAATCATAAGTGGTCACCATTAGAATCTAAGGGTAAAATCCTTTTTTTTGGTTTGTTCCTTTCAACATGAGAATTAGGGCATTTTTCTGGATCATTAAAAAACTCAATTTGAATTTGTCAAAAATTGGTCTAACTTGGACTACAATATGTAGGATTTTTCATTTTAATTCAATTGGTCCTTAGTGAGTTAGTAAAAGTCAACCTAATGCTTGATTTCTTGT
This sequence comes from Quercus lobata, assembly GCF_001633185.2. Taxonomy (NCBI): domain Eukaryota; kingdom Viridiplantae; phylum Streptophyta; class Magnoliopsida; order Fagales; family Fagaceae; genus Quercus; species Quercus lobata. The sequence goes on along the minus strand of NC_044907.1, from coordinate 12,534,453 downwards.
CAAGGATTTAATGTTCGTGTACACATAATGATTCTACTAAAGGATAATGGGAAAAAAAAATTATATAATCAAATCTTGAATTAGATTGTTTCACATGAATTATCAATGATAAAATTGATTGATTCAAGTCAATATGACCATATATATTGTGGGGGTTTTTTCCCCGCACACTCGGCTCATTGTCCTCTTTGGGGAGCCAAGCCTGCAAGGATTTGTCCTCGTCCCCGAGTGTGGTCTTTGGGATTTTCACATCTTTGAGGCTTGATACCCTTAGTTCCACATCGGTTAGAGAAGCGCCCCACGCATGCCTTATAAGCCCTTGGAGCAAGGCATGCGTGGGGCGCTTCTCTAATCGATGTGCGACTAAGGGTGTCAAGCCTCAAAGAGGTGAAAATCCCAAAGACCACACTCGAGACAAATCCTTGTGGGCTTGGCTCCCCAAAAAGGACAATGAGCCGAGTATGCGGAGAAAAAACCCCCACATATATATTTTGTCTTTAATATGTAATTTAATTTTAAGGCATTTGCATGTTTATGCATCTATATTTTATACAATATCTAATAGCTAAATCTTAGCATCTATTGTTACTATGCTCCTATTAAGCCATATTAGTATAGCATTTCGGTTCATTCTGTCCACTTCAGTCTAGTTTAGTCCATATGATATATTTCAATCCAATTCGATCCACTTCGGTACATTTTGATGCACTTAAGAATGTGAAAAAACAAATTTGGGTTCAATTTTGGTTTTTCTCAGATTGGTTTAGGGTCCAATTTCTGGTTGAACATACCGATCTAGTTTTTAAAGTAGTGATAGTAAATTAAGTAGCATCTTAAATATAAATCCCTTCATTTAGGTGGATGATAATTCACTTTTTCTTTGTGTGTGTGTGGAGAATTCTCTATTGATAGTTGCTACCAAGGGATTGAAAAATCATTATCTGTTTGTTAGGGGGAAAAAAAAAAAAACAATCCAATCCTCTAATACATGGCAATTAACTAGTCATCCCAAGAGGATGTGGTTTCCAATGCCATTAATTTGTAAATGATGGGATTAGAGCCAAATAATGAAATTTGTAAATTTTATGAGATTTATAATTCCATAATTTATAAATTTGTGTATTTTACAATTTTTCACCCAAACAGTGGCTAGGAGCTATTATTATGTTGACATCTAGGAAGATTTTCACAATTGACCATTCAGTTATCTTTTTTACTCAAGGAAAAAAAAAATAATAATCTAATATATGGTAATTAGCTAACAATAATATAATTCTTTACCATCTAACAGACAATAAAAATGGGTAAATTCATGATCAACTCACTCCCTAGGTTCAATATTACCTGTTTTAGTTGAAGATCAGTATTATTTTATATATTAAAAAAATCAAATTTTTTTAGGTTGGAAATATTTTTTCCTTTTTTAATTTTTTTAAAGAATTTTTTATTCTTTTTTTTTTGATAACCAGTCAAAAAAGAATTTTTTATTCCTAAACTTTCAAGTTTCAACCAATACATTACACTAGGAACAAAATCATGAATTTTGTATCAACACCTAAGCTAAAATTGTATTATTTTCGACAATTCCAAGCCGATGATGATTCCTTTACAAATCCTTATCTTCTTGTAAAATGTTCATCTCTTATACATCACCAAATTTAGCTAAGATAAAGAAATCCGTCTGAAAGATTTTGATAATTTTATATGATTTTGTTCTTAACCCAGAGTCCAAATGCAATATGATAAAGCTTACATAAATTTTAGAGAAGCTCCGTACTCCCTCTAAGTCCTAACAATTATTAATTTGGAGAAAATCCACTCTTGGTTATAAAGACCAATGGTTTTTCCTTGATATCATCCACACTAAAACATATTTTTTTGAGAGTGCACACAAGACATGTTTAGGACCAATGTATATATAAGACAGAAAGCTACCTTTCCTAGCAGAAGGCCAATATGCTGATGTCTATAAGTTATAACAAGCTTATCTAAGCATAAAGCAATGAATGCTTCTCTTTAGACATTAAGCTTTCTCTCTCAATGAAAAGGTACCAATAATCCAATATGCTTGTCTTAGCATACACTGAAAAGGGCTAATGCTTGTGGGTTCTGTTTAGCTCAATTCGTAAAGTTTCTTATCGTCGAATAAAAGATATGGAGTTTGATTCTCGTCTGTACCAAAAAATCAATTGATATCTTGGTGACACCATAGGTTGAAACTATCTATATATATATATATATTTTTTTTTTAATATAAATATTTTACTTATGAACAACAAAAAATCCATGCCTTCCTCTTCCGATGATAATATCTAAATCCTAGACTGGACAAAATCCATGCCACCTCCGCAAACCACAAAGAGAGAGGACAAAACATTGGGAAAAAAAAGGTACCTAGCAGTAAACCCAAGTTGTGAACTAGATTCCACATCATAAAACCGTTAGCATTACTAACAAATTGCTCGAATTCACTAGTGAAAACCAATTATTGTAACCAAAGTTTTCCTTGAAGACTTGGAGCCATTGAATTGGTGCTAAGATTGATTTTGAGTTTTTTTTTTCTTCGTATTTATGCTTATAAATTTGTTGGTAAAGTATCTTCATTTTTCATATTAACATGTATACATCATGGAGTTAAAAAAAAAAAAAAAAAAATTGAAATAAACTAAAGACTAAAAGACATATAGGCAGATTAGGTCGAGGTTTTTCGATTTCTTATCCTCCCAACTCGCTTAGAAAGCGCTGTCATATATGTAAGAGTAGGTTTTTCGCCAAGCGATTTGGACGGTTTAGGTGAATTGAGCGGGTTGATGCAAGACATGTGACGATAGTTACTAGTAATGCCACATCCAGATGTCACATCTATGCATTTATGTATAAAAGAGAAAAAGTGGGAGGAAAAAAATAGTGCTTCTGCCATTGGCCTTTTTCACAATTCCATTGTCTCTTTGCAAATATGCAAGAAGAAAATGCCAAGCATCCAAATAGTGCTTCTGGACATAGCCAAAGAAATAAAACAAAATAGTGATAATGGAGACACTTTTATTTACGGCTTCTCTTGCAATTTAGAAAGACAGGTTTTTGTATTTCTGAAACTCCATGTTCCTCTGATTCCTCCTAGGGACAAAAAAATATATGAAGACAAAACCGTAAAACATCTAACATTGCCAACAACGATCCAAGGAAAAGGCCATCAAGACAATAGGTCAATAGCTTTATTTTATTGGACTCACTTTGCTACACAATCCCTGTCCGCAAAATTTGCATAGCTCTGAATCCACTTTGATGGTTTAGCAAACTAGCTCACTAAGAGTGGAAATTTTCTTTAGAGGTTTTTCTGGGTTTTTGATCAATTTGAAAACCCAGCTGGGAATTTAAAGTTAGTGGTGTACTTGATCGGTTCTTAAGGAGCAACCAATTGAACATTCCCTGGTAATTTCCCATGTTTCCATTCCATATATATTTAATCCTTTTTGATTAGTTATTGAAAATAATACATTCCCTTAAGCTTGCTTTTGGATTGAATAATAAGTGTATGTGTGTGTTTTTTTTTTTCTTAAAAAAAAATATTTGACATGGTTTTCATTCAACCTGTGTTTGGTTGCTGGGAAAATATTGGAGCAGAATAGAACCGAAGTTTTCAAAGTTTTTATGTTTTATTTTTTTTAGTTTTATGGAATCAAGAAAGCATTATATTTTGCTGGGAAAACTAATTTTGATTGGCCTTTTACTTTTATTTTTTTGGTAACTTGAAAAATGGTTTTGGATTACTTTTGTTGAGCTTTTTACTTAATTTTTGAAACATCTGCAGCTTAAAATTTAGGGACACAAATTGGTTTTTCTGTTTCTTAAAAGTTTCTTTGAGTTTATGATTCTAATTTACTGTCGGTTGGCTTATACTGTTGAGATATGGGAAGGAAAAGTTCCATTGTCTTGAAACTATTTTTTGATTTTGTGAGTAATTAGCAACCCAAATAGCCCCACATTTACTTCCAAAGGAAATTATTGAAGAGGAAAAAATTATGTTTCAAGAGTGATATATTTGAAGTGTTCTTCAACTGCTTCTTTTGACTTTGAGAACCAAAACTGTTACTTGAAAATATATTGAAAAACCAAACAATTTTTACCTTGGTTGGCTTAAGATTGTAGTTTTTTAACAAACCTAACAACAAAAAGGGAGGGAAGGATTCAAGATATAGTTCTTTCTTCCTTCCCTCAACTTTCTCTATCATCAAGTGGTGTAGTGTTATTATTGCAGCAATGAAAATTTATTCTCCTTCACATCTAATCCCATTCTAGCTGTTATTCAGATCTCCATTCCCAGTGCATTGAGTTTGCTCTCAGTTATTGATGGCAAGAGCAAAACAAGAAGGCAGATCTTCTTTAACTTCATCCCATGAATCCTCTCCTGGATTAGGATCACCATACCCCTGGCTCAGATCGCCACAATCTGAGGAAGGAGGTTTGCAATTGATAGAACTTCTTGGAGAATGTGCTAGCCATGTAACTGCCAGATGTCTTCAAAGTGTTAATACCAGGCTTGAACATATTTCCTATCTTGCCTCTCCTAAAGGCACTGCAATTCAGCGAATTGCTTCATATTTCATTGAGGCATTTGCTGATAGGATGCTTAAAGGCTTTACTGGTCTGCACAAAGCACTGAATTCGACGAAAATATCATCAGTCTCTGAGGAAATTCTTGTTCAAAAATTGTTCTATGAGCATTGCCCCTTCTTGAAGTTTGCATATTTGATCACAAATCAGGCCATTATGGAAGCTATGGAGGGGGAAAAAGTAGTTCATATTATTGATCTCTATCCAGTTGAGCCAGAACAATGGATTAGACTTCTTCAGGCATTAAGTGCGCGGCAAGAAGGGGCACCCCATTTGAAAATTACGGGCATTCATGAACAGAATGAAGTATTAGTAAAAATGGATTTTCAGTTGAAAGAAGTAGCTGACAGGTTGAGAATCCCATTTCAATTCAATCCTATAGTTAGCACATTGGAGAATCTTGATATTGAAAGTTTGGGCATCAAGACTGGAGAAGCTCTTGCAGTCATCTCTGTACTTCAGCTACATTCTCTCTTGGCTATTGATGAGGAAGTGGTAAGAAGGAATCAGCAGTCTCTTCAACAGTTTCTTGAGACGGATCTGAATCATTTGTATATTGCCAGTGCTTCCTCCTCGACATCATCCGAACTATCTCTAAGTGCTTCCCCAAAAATGGAGAGCTTTCTAAGTTCTCTTCGGCGTTTCTCACCAAAGCTGATGGTGATAACTGAGCAGGAAGCAAATCATAATGGTTTTACATTAATAGAGAGAGTACACAATGCAATGAAATTCTATGCTGCTCTCTTTGATTGTTTGGATTCCACCAAATCAATAGCACCAATAGAGCAACAAAAGGTTGAGAAGATGCTTTTTGGAGAGGAAATTAAAAACATCGTAGCATGTGATGGAGCAGAGAGAAAGGAGAGGCATGAGAAGCTTGAGAAATGGATTTTATGGCTTGAGTTAGCTGGTTTCAGCAGGGTGCCATTTAGCTATAATGGTAGAGTTGATGCTAGTACAATGTTGCAGTACTATAGTGATGCGTATAGCTTCACAGAAAAGAATGGATGTTTGGTTATCTACTGGCATGAGATTCCCCTATTTTCAGTTTCAGCCTGGAGTTTCAGATGATGAAACTGAAATTACTAGCAGTGGCTAATGATTTCTTTCTATTGTTGTTGTTGTTGTTGTTGTCGTTTGTGTTTTTTTTTCCCTCAATAGTAACAATGGTGGAGGGGTGATTTGAGCCCTCAATGTCATGGACACACCAAGCCTTGCTCTACAAGGCTCTTAGCCTTTCTCTTTATCTTTCTATTTGTCATTTTTCAATTTCTTCTTCATATTAAAAGATCTTATGTTTTTGTCTTTTGTGAATGCATATGTTCTATGGAAAGGTTTAAAAATTGAACGATGTTAGGGGTAACCCCAAGATGATTCTCTATTTATTTGCTGGAACCTAATTTTGAATAAATTTAAGGATAGAGAGCTCTAGGAAGCGCAAGACGAACTCATGACATTCAATGAATATGATTTAGACCCCAAGTTAAAGTTACGCCTAAAGATATTTTATGAGAAAGTATGCGTACTTTGTGGGAATGTTTGTACAGTTTATGGGAAAATCTGTATATTTTGTGGCAATGTATATAAATTTTATGAAAAAATCTGTATATCTTGTAGGAAAGTCTGTACACTGTGTTGGAAAGTCTGTACATTCTATAGGAAAGTTTGTATAATTTGTGGGAAAGTCTGTATATTTTAGGAAAAAAGTTCGTATATTTTTTTTGGGAAGTCTGTATACTTTTTGAGAAATTATGTATATTTTAGTAGAAAGTTTTTATATCTAATTAGACAGTATATATAATTTTTTGCAAATTCTATACACTCTTTAGGAAAGTTTGTAAGTTCAATAGGAAAGTCTAGAAATGTTTTAGGAAAAATTGCATATTTTATGCAAAAGTCTGTATATTTAATGTTAATGTCTATATATTTTATTAAAAATCTGTCCATTTTATTAAAAAAATCTGTATATCTTGTAAGAATGTCTATACACTGTTCGAAGGTCTTATGATCTATGTGAAAGTTTGTATAATTTTTGGGAAATTCTGTATTTTTTGGGGAAAAGTATGTATATTTTGTTGGTAAGTTTGTATGCTTTGTGATAAATTCTATATATTTAAAGGGCTATTTTGTAATCTAATTATAAAGTCTATATTTTTTTGGCAAAGCCTGTAAACTTTTTATGAAAGTCTGTGTATGTTTTGGGAAAGTCAGTATATTTTTGAAAACATTCCGTAAATTTTGTGGGAAAGTGTATTTGTAATGGAAAAATCTGTATATTTTTGGGAAAGTCTGTACACTTTTTGGAAAATTTGGTATGTTCCATGTGAAACTCTATACATTTTGTGAGAAATTGTTTATATTTTATGGGAAAATCTGTAAATTTTACGGGTTTTTTGATTATATATTTTATAGGAATATCCATATATTTTGTAAGAAAGTTTGTACTCCTTGTAAGAAAGTCGGTACATTTTATAGTCATATCTGTATATATTGTGGGAAATTTAGTTTATTTTATGGAAAAGTCCTGTATAATTGATAAGAAAGTATGTATATTTATGGGAAAATCTGGACACTTTGTGGGAGTCTATATATTTTGTGATAAATTTGTACATTTTGTGAGAAAGTCTATTTATTTTGTATGAAAGTTTATACAGTTTGTGGGAAAGTTTGTGTGGGGCCCGGCCCAGAAATAATGGGCTATTCCAAATTCAGGCCCGTCCGAGGAGCGTCCTGTCTAAAGAGAGACCACATATGAAGCATTACCCACTCCCAGTAAAACGCCAAGGAAACCTTTCCGAAGAGTAACTCCTCCTCGGACATCACGAAGCCCAGACGGGGATCTCTCCCCAGCCATTTCAGTTCATCCTCCCAACATATAAAATGAATAAAATCCAAAATATCTTATGGGGAGCTGTCACCACATTAATTGCGCCCCAACCACCCTCTTGGCCGCATTAATGGGGAAAAGACCCCTGAACAGTACCGCCTTGGCCTCTGCAACTCACAAAGGGAGAGATGAGGGCGTCTGATGGGACAGGTACTCAAGTAAATGCTAGACGATCAACAAGTGTAAGGTTGAGATGAGAGGAGGGGAGCTATATAATGTAATGGAGTCCCTCAAAGAAAGAGGAGAAAGAAAACTGGTTAGAAAGGGAAGAAATAGAATCCTACGTGAGAAATCCATTTCTGTGTCTTTATTTTCTGTAACCATATTGCCCATGCATCAGACCGAATAGACTCACTGAGGCCAAGTTCTTTGACCCATCCTCTACAAACAATACATTGTGGGTTGCGCTTTGGGCCAAGGCCTGATCAATAGAATTTGGGCCAGGAAAATCGTGCAACCACAATTGGCGCCGTCTGTGGGGAGAACTAAAGCATCAGCTAGCGCAACGGTCGAGCATGGCAGAACTGGCTCTGCACCAGGAGGATCCTCACCAGGCTAATTCCCAACGGACGCAACCCGTCGAGTCCTAGAGGCAAAATAACCCCGTCAACCTAGACCCCAGGGGAAATCATGAGGGAAGTATGCATACCACCCGGACCAGCCAGAGTCACACTCAGATAGGAAGTCACGTGTCTCAGAGGCGAAATAGTCACCAGGCCATGCAGCGAGAGATAGATGACCTAAAAAGGGAGTTACGGCGCGTGCGGCGAAGACGATCTCCCTCTGACTCAGGCGAGTCTTCTAATGCGGGGGATGCAAGTTACAGACAGAGGTCAAGGACCCCCCTAAGTGAAACCTTTACCTACGAAAAGGAACCACGCCCTGTGCGGAAGTATGAGAGCACATCTAGCAAGGGTTCGGGAAACGATGCCATGAAGAAGGCGTTGGATCAGGTTTCGAGGTCCCCCTTCACGTATAGAATTGAGGGGGCTGAGCTGCCTCGACGGTTCAACCAACCAGCTTTCGCCATCTATAGCGGTCGATCAGACCCGGTAGAGTATGTGAGTCAATTTAACCAAAAGATGGCGATCTACTCGCAAAATGAGGCCCTTATGTGTAAAATCTTCCCGTCCAGCTTGGGATCAATGGCAATGAGGTGGTTCAACGGCCTGAAGACAAATTCTGTGAGCTCTTACAAGCAGCTCACTCGGGATTTCTGCTCTCGCTTTATCACCAATACCAGAGTCCCCAGGCCCCTCGGTTCGCTATTGTCCTTGTCCATGCACGAGGGAGAGACTCTGAAAGCATATTCCGATAGATACTGGGAAGTGTATAATGACCTGGATGATAACCACGATGCTGTCGCTATCAGCACATTCAAAAGCGGCCTCCCCACCGACCATGGCTTAAGAAAATTCCTCACTGGTAAACCGGTTGCCAACGTTGATCAGTTGAGGGATAGGATAGAAAAGTACAAAAGAGTGGAGGAAGATCAGCTGCAAGGGAGGGGGAAGGAGAAGGTTATCCACCCCAAAGCAAATGATTTCAGGTCGGAAAGGCACAACCCTGGTCAGCCGAGGAGAGATTTTTCGCGACAGGCTGGGCAGAGTAACCCGCAAACAGTGAATGCCATATTCAGAGAGCCAGTACAACAGGTACTAGAGAAAGTAAGAGATGAGCCCTATTTCAGGTGGCCGGGAAAGATGGCTGGAGACCCTTCCAAACGTAACCAGAACCTGTACTGCCACTATCATCAAGACCATGGGCACACTACTGAGGACTGCAGGAATCTGTGGAATCATCTGGATCAGTTGGTCCGAGAAGGAAAGTTACGTCACCTGCTGCACCCATCGAGTGGCCACACCAGCCAAGCAACACAAGAGCCTCGAAAGGACGTGGCCTTAAGACCACCCACCGGGACGATACATGTCATCCTCGCCGCACCAGGAAGAACGGGACCACCCATCCCCAGGGTGTTAGCTGTTGATCGGCTCCCCTTCGGGAGCAGGCAAAGGGAACACAAAAGGTCAAAAAAGGGAAGCTCTTTGATACTGGGGTTCTCGGATGAGGATAAGAGAGGAACTATTCAACCTCACGATGATGCCTTGGTGGTCACTCTGAGGATTGGGGGCTTTGACGTGAAAAGGGTATTGGTGGATTCGGGAAGTGCAGTGGAGATAATGTACCCTGATCTATACAAGGAGCTGAACCTGAAGCCAGAAGATTTGGCAGTTTATGACTCCCCCTTTCTCAGCTTCGAGGGAAGAATGGTTACGCCAAAAGGACAAATCCGACTACCCGTACAGACAGGGGCGGAGGTGGTGGAGGTGAATTTTATCGTCGTCGACGCTTACTAACCCTATACCGCGATAGTCGCCAGGCCATGGATCCACGCCCTAGAAGCCGTAACCTCCACACTTCATCAGAAGGTGAAATACCCATCCAAAGGACAAGTAGAAGAGATCCGAGGAGATCAGGCCGTATCCAGGCAGTGTATGGTGGCCGCTGTCTTACATCGGCCCCATGCCGAGTCCTCGGCCCCTGAAAGTTTATAGCAATCAGCCGCCTCGGCAGATCAAGACGACGGACAGGCCGAGGAGATAAGGTGTGAAAGTTTGGATAAAATCGCTGTCAACGACGACCCGGAGAAGTTCTTCCTGGTCGGCTCTGAATTGCCCTCTCAAGAAAAGGAGGAACTGGTCAGATTTCTTAGAGAAAATGTCGACGTGTTCGCATGGGACGCCTACGACGCCCCGGGCGTCGATCCTAGCCTTATTTGTCACCAGCTGAACGTCAACCCCTCTTCCACTCCGAAGAAGCAGCCACCTCGACGCCCTTCAAAGGAACACGCTAGTGCCGTAAAAGACGAAGTGGCAAAGCTAAAAAGAGCGGGGGCTATCAAAGAGGTCTTTTACCTAGAGTGGTTGGCAAACACTGTGGTGGTAAAGAAGAAGACAGGGAAATGGAGGGTCTGCGTAGACTTCACGGACCTGAATAAGGCGTGCCCAAAAGACCCATTCCCCCTACCCCGAATCGATCGGTTGGTGGATGCAACCGTGGGGCACCCTCGAATGAGCTTCCTGGACGCCTTCCAAGGCTATCATCAGATACCCCTTGCGCTAGAGGACCAAGAGAAAACGGCTTTCATGATGCCCATCGGAAATTATCATTATAAGGTGATGCCGTTTGGGCTAAAGAACGCAGGCTCAACCTACTAAAGGATGATGACTCGGATGTTTGAACCGCAACTGGGCAAGATCATCGAGGTTTATATAGACGATATGGTTGTCAAGAGTAGAAGGGTGTCCGAGCACGTGAAGGACCTCGGAACAATCTTCACTATATTAAGGGAGCACCGGTTGCGGCTGAATGCCTCCAAATGTTCATTCGGGGTCGGGTCTGGGAAATTCCTAGGGTATATGGTCACCCACAGGGGAATAGAAGTAAGTCCCGATCAAATCAAAGCCATTAACAGCCTACAGGCTCCTCGGAATCCGAAGGAAGTACAGAAGCTCACTGGTATGATTGCGGCGTTGAACCGGTTCATATCGAGATGGGCGGATCGATGTTGGCCTTTCTACCTCCTGATAAACAAGTGGAAAGAGTTCGCATGGTCGGAGGATTGCGTTCAGGCTTTCCAGCAATTTAAAGACTACCTGTCCCGACCACCCATCATGTCCAGCCCTGAGGCAGATGAGGTGCTGTTTGCCTACATCGCCATAGCTCCCCACGCTGTAAGCCTGGTACTGATACGGGATGATAATGGGGTGCAGCGACCGGTGTACTATGTGAGCAAATCACTACATGAGGCCGAGGTGCGATACCTACCTTTAGAAAAGGCAATTCTGGCAATAGTGCATGCAACCCGAAAACTTCCTCATTACTTTCAGGCGTACACGGTCATCGTTCTGACTCAGCTTCCCCTCCGAGCAGTACTTCGAAGCGCTGACTATACAGGAAGGATCGCCATGTGGAGTGCGCTCTTGGGAGCCTTTAATATAAAATATATGCCCAGATCCTCCATCAAAGGACAGGTCCTCGCAGACTTGGTAGCGGAGTTTGCTGAGCCCTCCATAGAAACAGTAACCGAGCAGAGGGACATGGACGGAAAGTCGGTTGGTGCGATTTCGACAGGGAGTAACATGCATTGGAAGGTCTACGTAGATGGCGCAGCCAACCAGAGAGGGTCAGGAGTTGGGATAGTTTTAATATCCCTGGACGGTTCTGCCATTGAAAAATCGTTAAGGCTCGGATTCTCGGCTACGAACAATGAAGCCGAATACGAAGCCTTACTTCAAGGGATGACGATGGTTCAAAGGTTGGGCGGAAGAATAATAGAAGCGTTCTCGGACTCCAGACTGGTAGTTGGACAGGTGATGGGTGAGCTGGAAGCCCGAGATACTAGGATGCAAGAGTATCTGGGACAAGTCAAGCGGCTGCAGACGAATTTTGAGTCCTTCAATCTGACACACATTTCCAGGAGTGTCAACACCCATGCGGACTCGCTGGCCACTCTCGCCACGTCCTCGGCACATAATCTGCCGCGAGTAATCCTGGTTGAAGATCTAGCCCAGGTAGGTCCCATCAGCAGAGGCCCTGCCGGAGTCCATCAGATCAGAAAGAGTCACAGCTGGATGGATCCCATAAAGAACTTCCTTCAAAACGACGTCTTGCCAGAAGAAAAATTGGAAGCCGAGAAGATACGAAGGAATGCTCCTCGGTTTTGGCTGTCGAAGGACCACAAACTATATCGGCGCTCCTACTCTGAACCGTACCTACTCTGCGTGCACCCAGAAGAATCCGAATCTCTACTTGAGGAGTTACACGAGGGGATTTGTGGAAGTCATACCGGAGGAAGATCGCTGGCGCACAGGGCACTTACCCAAGGGCATTGGTGGCCAAACATGCAGAGAGAGGCCCAGGAATACGCTAAGAAGTGCGATCAGTGCCAAAGATTCGCCCCGAATATCCACCAACCCGGAGGAGTCCTCAACCCCCTCTCGAGTCCATGGCCGTTCGCACAATGGGGCCTTGATCTAGTTGGACCCTTCCCCAAGGCCGCGGGGAACAAGCGATATATAATAGTCGGAACGGTTTACTTCACTAAATGGGTGGAGGCTAAACCATTGGCCAACATTAGGGATGTGGACGCCCAAAAATTCATCTGGAAGAATATCATCACCCGCTTCGGGACTCCACGCACACTCATTTCCGACAATGGTCTGCAGTTCGACAGTAAAAACTTTAGGGAGTATTGTCGCGAGTTTGGAATCATCAACCGATATTCCACCCCTGCCTACCCTCAGGGAAATGGGCAGGTCGAAGCCGTGAACAAGGTCATAGTGAACGGACTGAAGAAGAGACTGGACGAGGCAAAGGGGAGATGGGTGGAAGAACTCCCCCACGTCTTATGGACTTATCGGACGACGCCGCGACGATCGACCGGTGAGACCCCCTTCTCGATGACTTAAGGGGCTGAGGCCGTGCTCCTGATTGAGAACAACTTTCCCACACTAAGGTCTAGATCGCTTACCCCAAACGATAACTACGAGTTATTGGAACGGAGTCTGGACCTAGCCGAAGAAAGAAGAGAGAAAGCGATGATTCACATGGCCTATTATCACCAGAAGCTGAGGCAAGGGTATGATGCTAACGTCAAACCACGGCCTCTGGGACCAGGTGATCTCGTGATGAGGAAGATTCTTGGCAGCGCGAAGAACCCCTCTTGGGGCAAGTTGGGGCCCAATTGGGAGGGACCATACCGTGTCACATCCGTGGCCGGAATAGGCGCCTACTACCTAGAAGATTTAGATGAAAAAGCTGTACCTCGACCATGGAATGTAAATAACCTCAGAAGATATTATTATTAATGAGAATGGCTTAGCATACGTTTTCTTTCATGATTATCCGCTGCTTGCTGGGCTACTGACAACTATTCATAGTTTTAAACAGAACCCAAGTCCTGCATGGCTCCTCGGACCACAGACTTGGGGGAAATTATTACTCATGACAATTTTTATAAGTTTTAAACAGAACCAAGTCCTGCATGGCTCCACGGACCACAGACTAAGGGGAAATTAATACTTAAGGCAACTATTCATAGTTTTAAACAGAAACCCAAGTCCGGCATGGCTCCTCGGACCACAGACTTGGGGGAAATTATTACTCATGACAATTTTTATAAGTTTTAAACAGAACCTAGTCCTGCATGGCTCCACGGACCACAAACTAAGGGGAAATTAATACTTAAGGCAACTATTCATAGTTTTAAACAGAACCCAAGTCCTGCATGGCTCTTCGGACCACAGACTTGGGGGAAATTATTACTCATGACAATTTTTATAAGTTTTAAACAGAACCTAGTCCTGCATGGCTCCACGGACCACAGACTAAGGGGAAATTAATACTTAAGGCAACTATTCATAGTTTTAAACAGAACCCAAGTCCTGCATGGCTCCTCGGACCACAGACTTGGGGGAAATTATTACTAATATAAGTTTTAAACAGAACCTAGTCCTGCATGGCTCCACGGACCACAGACTAAGGGGAAATTAATACTTAAGGCAACTATTCATAGTTTTAAACAGAACCCAAGTCCTGCATGGCTCCTCGGACCACAGACTTGGGGGAAATTATTATCATGACAATATAAGTTTTAAACAGAACCTAGTCCTGCATGGCTCCACGGACCACAGACTAAGGGGAAATTAATACTTAAGGCAACTATTCATAGTTTTAAACAGAACCCAAGTCCTGCATGGCTCCTCGGACCACAGACTTGGGGGAAATTATTACTCATGACAATTTTTATAAGTTTTAAACAGAATCTAGTCCTGCATGGCTCCTCGGACCACAGACTAAGGGGAAATTAATACTTAAGGCAACTATTCATAGTTTTAAACAGAACCTAGTCCTACATGGCTCCTCGGACCACAGACTAAGGGGAAATTAATACTTAAGGCAGCTATTCATAGTTTTAAACAGAACCTAGTCCTACATGGCTCCTCGGACCACAGACTAAGGGGAAATTATTACCTATAATAGATTGGGGAACTATTACTTAAAGGAAAACATTTTAAAGCGTTCGTGCAGTCGGGCACCATCGCAACCCTCAAATGCGCAACCCAAGAACCCCTTTCATTTTGACCGTTTACTTGTATCTACATCGTTGCGAATGTTTAAAGGGAAAAAAGAAAAAAGAGCGTTACTGGCATACATCCGTAGTAAGCAAAACGAACGTTTTACATTAGTATTCCGAGTACATTAGAAAGAGAGGTCCTTACAAAAGGATTAAAAAAAAAATATATATATATATATATAGGACGACTCTCCTTTAAAAAAAAAAAAAAAAAGAGAGAAAAAGCTAAGCCTGGGCAGGAGGATCTTCTTTTGACTCGGGCTGAGGGGGAGGGACCTCTATGGAAGAGTCCGTAGCATGATCTTTCGCCATATCAGGCACAGGTGCGGCGTCAGGCACCACCAGATCCTGCTCAGAGGCAGCTTGGACACCATCAGGATGCGCTCGGATCTCCTTAGGATAGAAAATGCTCTCGGGCAGTCTCAGCGCCGAGTCAGCAGGAACTCCTGCAGCGTCGAGGGCACGAGACCATGAGATATCGCAATACTCCCGGCATACCTCGGGGATCTCCTCGGATAACCTGGCCTCCGTCTCTTCGGCCCCGAGCTGGCGAGCGGCACTCTTCTCAGCCTCTGTGGCCTCTCGGATCAGTTGGGCCTCCTCTTTGACCCGTCGCAGCTCATCCTCGACCCTTTGTAGAGCGGGCTTGAGATCCTACACTGCCTGTTTCTCGGTGGCGAGGTTAATCTGGGTCGAGAACCGCTCCTTGCGCTGGTCTCCGCCTGGGCCTCAACACTCTTCAAACCAGCCTCTGCAGATTTGCGCCGGTTCTCCGACTCCTTGAACTTGTCCATGAGTTCAGCGTAATCGTGCTGGAGGGACCCCAAGGTTTTCTCCACCTCCGCTCGCGCCTGGTTCTCGACCTCAGCCCGACTACTGTTACCATGGCAAAATTCCTCAGCCACGAATACCTGCTGGGTAATCTACAAATGAAACAAGATTGCTGTAATCTAAGGTCAAATAAATTAATGAAACAGTAAAAGGATTACTTACCATCGCGAGATCCCTTTTAAGGGATAGGAAGATCTCGGGCTGAGAGAACCGCTTATAAGCCTCCATATCCCGAGGAAGGAGTAGGGGCTGCTCTAAGGCCTCGGCCACGTAGTCCGCCCGGCCTCGATTGTACTCTCGGATCGAAGCATTGTAGGGAATGGCCACCCCATCCAGCTCTAATCTAGGGCCTCATACACGCGGGGTAGCACGTACCTCCGCAAGATTCTCCTCGTCTCGACTCTCCGAGGAGTTGCCCCTTCTGCTCCTTGGCGCGCGAGTGGTTTTTTGCTGCTTGGTCGGCTGGGCAACCACCTCGCCCTCCTCAAGAGTGTCGGCCGGCCTTTTCTTCTTTAAGTCCGGATTAACCTTAAGGCCAAGGTCTGAGGTGTCCGTAGGGGCTACAGGAGGAAGGGTCTTGCCCTGTGGTGGAGTTGGTGCCTTCGAGGACTGTCCTTTCGAAGACTGGCCTTTCCCTCGGGAGGCCATCAACTCCTTAAGAGTTTTTCCTTTTCCTGCCATGGGCTCTATCTCTTCGTCCGAAGTATCGTCCGAACAGATAACGACGGAAGGAACACCCACTGCAGAATGTCGGTCCCGCTCTCCTTCGGGATAGGAAGGTTCCACCAAGGGGGTCTGCTGAACTTCCTCCTCAAAATAAAACTCGTCTATCTCTTCTTCGAGGGAAAGACGAGATGATTCGGCCTCCTCTTCAGCCTGAACGGCAGCACCAGGCTCGTTTGGCGGAGGTAGCTGCTCTGCTAAGTAGGGATTCCTAACACCGGGCAACACAACTGGTGGCAGATCGTGTTCAGCTAGGAACCCGTCCCTGGACACGTCAATCCTAGCCAACCTCGGACTGCCCGCCCTTATAGCGTGACCGATAGCCTGGAAAGAGCTGCTCAGAGGTTGATAGCCCAGAACCAGATGAGCCGCACGCAACTGTCCGTCCTCGGAAACGTAAATTTCCGATCTAAGAAGGTAGTTCAACGCTGGCACGTTCACAAAGTTTAGCAGAGGAGCGACGTAAACTTTATCTGCAAGCAATCAAGGAAAGCGGGGTTAGTTCACAAAGTTTTCCAATTACAAAGAAAGCAAGAAAAATAAACCCTCAA
Organism: Quercus lobata; assembly: GCF_001633185.2. Taxonomy (NCBI): domain Eukaryota; kingdom Viridiplantae; phylum Streptophyta; class Magnoliopsida; order Fagales; family Fagaceae; genus Quercus; species Quercus lobata. The sequence goes on along the minus strand of NC_044907.1, from coordinate 12,517,709 downwards.
TACTAAATCCTTTCCCAAAAAAGGATCGATCCTAAAAACGCCGCACCTGGGTTTCCTGCCCGAGTTGGACAATGAATACCGTCGAACCACTCCCTAGAAGCAATCAGGAAGTCATTCTTCACGGTCTTATTGGATATTGGGAGACAAGAGATCAACCTAACATCCTCGTTCCGGGATTTAAGATAATACCCCTCATCCCCGAGGCGGTGACATTCATACAGATAGGCCACATTATGCCAAGTAAGGCCTAGATTCATCCGCTCGTCTAAGACATCTACACAGCCTAGTATCTTGAACATATTCGGGGCACATTGATACGGCGTCAACCTATGGTTGAACAAGTATTCTCTTGTGATCCTACGCATGGGAAGTGTCATCCCTCCCTCTATGAAAGCAATCATGGGGATAACGACTTCTCCCTCACCTCTATCTGTCAATACTCCTTCAAGAGGACAGTACCGCAGCCCAACTCCTGGGGGAATGTGATATTTAGCCCTAAAGGCCTCCATAGCGGCTGGGGTGTTTACTAATTTCTCAAATCTACCCATCTGGACTGAACCAGGGAACAAAAGTAAAGACTCAGAAAAAAAAGTAGAGTCCGAGGAGGAAATTGAAACAGCAAGATGAACGAAATGTACTGGTACCTTCACAAAACGTTCAATGAGACACCTGGGAATCTCTCGTGGACGAAGCGCTTCACAAAAACGGCTACGGTGGCGTAACGGACGCAAGTGTTCGTGTATCTCTGGGGTTCGATGGAGTTCTCTGGAAGCCTCTAAGGTTTGTGAAATGCAGATAAAAGAAGAAACTGAACCCCTATGACGTCTTATATAGCCAGGAGGAGAGAGAAAAGATCGCTCCTGCCTAAAAATACGAGAAAAAATGATAGCCGTTCGATCTACGCCACACCGTTGGATGAGGGAACATAACGCCTCCAGAAGTTAATGGCCGCGCCTCGTAAATTGCAGCGCGTCAGAAGTAACGGTCCGCACGCGCGCCACACGCTCTCCTTATTTCCATCCTCTCCCAAACGTCAAAACCTCGTTTTTCTCCTCGGAAAGAGATAGAAACCGGAGTTTTGAGGGGCTATTGTGGGGCCCGGCCCAGAAATAATGGGCTATTCCAAATTCAGGCCCGTCCGAGGAGCTTCCTGTCCAAAGAGAGACCACACATGAAGCATTACCCACTCCCAGTAAAACGCCAAGGAAACCTTTCCGAGGAGTAACTCCTCCTCGGACATCACGAAACCCAGACGGGGATCTCTCCCCAGCCATTTCAGTTCATCCTCCCAACATATAAAATGAATAAAATCCAAAATATCTTATGGGGAGCTGCCACCACATTAATTGCGCCCCAACCACCCTCTTGGCCACATTAATGGGGAAAAGACCCCTGAACAGTACCGCCTTGGCCTCTGCAACTCACAAAGGGAGAGATGAGGGCGTCTGATGGGACAGGTACTCAAGTAAATGCTAGACGATCAACAAGTGTAAGGTTGAGATGAGAGGAGGGGAGCTATATAATGTAATGGAGTCCCTCAAAGAAAGAGGAGAAAGAAAACTGGTTAGAAAGGGAAGAAATAGAATCCTACGTGAGAAATCCATTTCTGTGTCTTTATTTTCTGTAACCATATTGCCCATGCATCAGACCGAATAGACTCACTGAGGCCAAGTTCTTTGACCCATCCTCTACAAACAATACATTGTGGGTTGCGCTTTGGGCCAAGGCCTGATCAATAGAATTTGGGCCAGGAAAATCGTGCAACCGCAGTTTGTATATTTGATTGGAAAATTTTTACAAATTTATTGGAAAGTCTATACAGTTTGTGGGATAGTATGTGCACTTTGTTGGAAAGCAATAGGTGGTCGAAAAATCATTGTTGTCAATGGTCGATTTGGCAGTGCGGTGTGATTGGCTTTGGTTGGCTTTAGGATGGACTACTTGGGCGGTTGGGCCTAAAATTGATTCTTTTTGTAAGTTTCCTTATCAATTTTGGGCTCAAAAATTCAAAAAATCAAATCAAATCAAATTTTCTAGTGGAAGAGCAAATGATTTTTATCAAACATGGCTTTTTAGTTTTGAGCTATAAATGCAAACAAGATAGGCATTGGAAGTTAGAGATATGAGCTTGGCCCTAAAATAGCAACAAAAAAACAAATGATAAATTTTGAAAATATTATTTTTAAAATTCAATTTTCAAATATAGGCATTATACGTATACTTATATTTATATAGAAAACAAAAAAGCTACTACCATTCTAAACTTATATAGTATTTAAACTTAAATGTAACATTTAATATGTGTTCCATGGACTTGGAAATGTATATTTTTGTTTTTGTTTTTTTGTTTTTTATGTTCTTGGAGATGTTCAAATAAGTTAACCGATTATGATAATACTAAAAATGTAAAAAAAATACTATAATTATGAAATTTTAATCTTCTTATTAAATTTAGGCTTTAATACCTATATCACTATATATTTCTACTAAATGACAACTCCATTATATGTTCCTTTATATAAACTTGTAAAAACAATTAATAATTTCAAATACACAACTTACAAAATATATTATATTCTATTGTAATATAATTATATCACATTTTTTCATGCATCGCATGGATTTACGACTAGTTATTATATTAAACAAGAGTGATAAGAGATTGAAAAACATTCATATCATAGTGTGAAAAAGTGTCTTGTGTTTGGGTTGTAATTGCTCTTTACTATCAAGTCACATCAATAGATTATTTTTTGGTGTAGTAAAGTTTCAAATATGTTGGATATATTTAAGTGAAAAGTCCCACATTGAATAATAATTAGAAGGGTGAGTGATTAATATAACATAGTTACACCCAAACTCATAATTCCCCCTTCCTTTTTAACGGTCATCAATGATGTATTCTGTGATTACTAAGGTTATATTTGGTAATAGTTTTTGTTTTCATTAACATAGTTGAACTCTAATACTAACTTATTAAATGAGACAAATTCATAAAATTAAATGCGTGTTTTCATTGATTTTTGAAAATTAGAAACTAAAAACAGTCTTTTGCATGTTTTCAGTTTTCTTCATAAATTGAGTTTTGAGAACATTTTTTGTTTTCTATTCATTTTAGGTTGCCAAACAAGTTTTTTAGTCTTAAAAATAGAAAATTGTTTTTGGAAACAGAAAATAAGGGAAAAAAAATAGTTACCAAACATACTCTAAGTGTGAGAAAGATCAATAATCACTGTGAGAATTATGAAGAACCCCCAACTTATCTCTTTCATCCTTTTAGAAGTGCCAAACATAATCTTCTCCTTTCAACGTTTACAACAAGAAGAATTCTTGAAGACATCACAAAGCACACGCAAGCAAAAAGGTCCAAAATTCAGGCTAGCAAATGATTGTAATCAAATCTTGTTTTTTTAAAAGCAAATTCCCCACCATGATAAGATTTCGCAGTTCTCAAAGTCCACCCAGTGCAAGGTCCAAGAAAAATTATATATTATTTTCTTTAAGAATGAAGAAAGTTGCAATAGAGAAATCTGGCAAAAGAAAACTCTTTTGCTTGTCCTATTTTGATACTAATTTTGTGAAATCTCATTTGTCTCCTGTTTTATCAAATAAAATTGTGTAATTAGTCTAAATGTATTTTTATATACGAGTATTTTTTTTTTCAGCTTATTTGATTTATTTTGTTAGAATAATATTTAAAAATTTGTCTTTTTAAAGTACATCTTGCTTTTACACAACTTATTTCTTAACTTACAAAGCAATAAAAATAAGTTCCTTCAATTGGACCTATCAATAAACAAGTCCAATTACTTAAAGATTGAAGACACTTAGATGATTTTAACTTTTTCTTTTCTTTGTGTTGTCTCCTGTGGGTGACTATTGCTAACATAGATAATTAGCATCATGAAGAGAGTTATATATTCAGTTCACATATCTAGTGTGGGAGGGGTAAGATCTGAGTACAGAATAGAACACTGTGGGCCTAACCCGAGGAGGTGAAAGGGTCCATTCCCTCATTATTTCTGACCCAATACATAGAGAGCCCGAGAATAGGGGTTGAAGAGTCTGACTACCCGAGGAGTCCAAAGAGCGAGCATTCCTCGGGAGGCATTGAGCAGGCCACTTGGAACAAAAGACAAAATACCGAGGAAGGTGGTAGAGACATGTAAACAAAGAAGAGGGGAAATATCCAAGTACCCATCACCTCTGCATTCAATATATTATACCAACTCAACTGGCCGCATTAATGAAAGAATGACTCCTGAACAATACCCTCATAGCTTGTATCACATTCTACCACCTTCAGCAAAATCCTGATGGGACAAGCATCCAAATGAAGATTAGTGACTGTACATGTGGGGGGTTAGGGTACAATTCAGATAGCTATATAAAGAAAGGAAACACCTCCAGAAATGGGGGATGAAAACTTGAAAAAGAAACATACTTTGTGTAACACTATCCTGTAATCGATACTTGAACATTGTATGTACTAGCGCTTCTCAGACCAACCCGAGGAAGAGTTAATATCAAAATATACTTCTCTCTTATGAATTACTTGATATTTTTCTATTAACTTAAAAGCTAAACCATATAGGCACACTAAGGTTGACCTCGGAAACCCATTTTCTACAAATTAATTTTCGCCCGTTTACACCTAGCATACATATATTCAACCAAAAAACATATTCAGTTCAAATACATAACATGTGACTTAGTACTTACAGAAGGTTCAAGCTCAAGTAGATAAATAGATAAATTTTAAGGATCCAAAAAAGAAAAGAAAAAAAAAAAAAGGAATAAGTGAGGGCACAATTATGAGAAATGTTGGGTTTGATTGTATTTGGAGTTTTTTTCTTTTTTTTTTACTCAATCCGATCTCCTTAGGTTAAGAAATCTTCTAAACAGCCTAACTCAACCCACGATAGCTCTAAGAATTAGGTTAGGTTGTCGCGTTGTGATCACTTTGTCAACCTAATAAAAAAAATTAGGATTTTAATCAATAATGTAAGTTATTATTCTACAAATGATTAAAATTTATACAATTGAGTCTACTATTACAATTTATCATATATAAGTTTTAAAATTCCAAAATAAGTGAAAATACAAAATTAAATTAAGACCAAAAAGTTTAAAACCGAAACTATTCAAATTAGTTGCAGTCCAAAATATATAATTATTTTGAGATTTGGTATGATACATAATTTATTCTTTATATTTTATTCTAGATAATTTGTTCTCCCTAAAAACTAAACAATTTCTAAAAGTAATTTCGATTTTCTATTTTTACAAATATATAATTTTATTATTTTTGGTGTTTTTTATTCATATTATTCTTTTGTGAAGTAGTCCATATTCTTCTAACTATTGTTATTGTGTATTATATTTTTCTAATTTCTTTTGGTACAACTAAAATTTTTAAAGATTCAAATTTCTCATTTTTTCTTAAGGATATTATCATGATAATAAAAATTATCACATAATTATAATTGATATCACTAAAATAATTAATAGACACATTCAAATATATAGCCATGTAGATTGTGTTTTGATATAAACTGAAATTGTTACTGCCAAATTGAGAATTAACTTGACAAAAATCAAACCTAAGCTGAGAGAGAGAGAGAGAGAGAGAGAGAGAGAGAGAGAGAGAGAGAGAGAGAGAGAGAGATGGACCAAAGTGGACTAAATGGACTGAAGTGGACTGAAATGCAATAAAGTGGACCAAATTGACCAAAGTGAAATGAGTGGACTCAAACTGACCAACTACTATGTTGATGTGACTCTATAAGAGCGTAACAACACTAAATGCTACCCTTCAACTTTTATATATTTAATAAATTTTCCCAAGACAACAACCCAACTCCATCCAAACCTCAACTCCTTGTTCGTTGGTCTCCACCTCCCTAGAATATGTTTTAAAGTGAATTTTCAATGGTGCATTATTCCAACAGATATAAGTGGCTGGGATTGTACTCAGTGGCGGCTCTACAGCTAGCCCAGGGGTTCAAATGAACCCCCTGGCTTGGCCCCCAAAAAAAAAAAAATTATATATAAAATTTGTTATTTTTTATTTTTGTTTTGACCCCTAAAATAAAATTTTGAAGACACTGACCCTAAATTTTTTTAAACCCAATTGAAATAAACTTGAAACATGATTATATTAGTGCTATTTTCACAATATTTTTACAATAAAATTGGCTTTTTATCTAAATCCATAACTGACATCAATTTTTTACGTACCTTTAACAACTTGCCATCTGGATTTTATTTTGCAAATATTTTGTTAGTAGCATTACTCTTAAAATTGCTCCTTTGTTAAAAAATAAATAAAATTTCTCTCCAAACTCTGGCTTATTTTATTGTTGATGGTAGAATGAAATTGTTTTTTCCTGCACTTTTCTTCTTCATCAACAAAAAATTACACTACTTGTACAACCAACTAATCTGTATTTACATGTATAATTCTTTTCTCATTCTCTCTTTCTCCCTTTTATATTTTCTTTCTATCTAATCAAATAGTTTGATAAGCATTCTATAGTTTTTCAAGTCCAAAAAGTATTTTAGTGCTTGCTCTAATTCCAAGAGAATAAACACATGTGTGGTTAAAAATCCATACACTTCAAAAGTAAAATCTTATATAAGTTACTATTTTTTTTTCCTTAGTTTTATGTATACTCCCAGATCTACTCTTAGGTGTGTTACTATTTTTCTTTATCATATATTTCTATTTAATTGATATTACATATGATTATAATAAATTATTATTAATTTGACAAATATTAGTTATTTATTTATATTTATTTATGCATTCTATCGTTATTTTCTTACCGATCTTTAAACTATTAATAATTTATTTAGACTATTGTAGAATATAATTGTATTGTACACTATTTAGAATACTATGTTAGATTATTGTATGTAATACGACAATTGTATATACAAAAAAAAAAAAAAAATAGTAATCATTTTATTTTTTACTCCCCCACAACAAAATCCTAGCTCAAGATGCTATTGACCCCCCTAAAAAAAATCCTGGAGCTACTACTGATTGTACTCATTATAAGTAGAAATTAAAGAGGTAGTAGCTTTGGCAAGGCGTAAGGCAGTCTAGTTTGTTTTAGAAATTGGGCTTAGAGATGTTGCTTTTGAAGGTGACATGGAGGTGACCATTAGTTAGATCGTCCAAGACAATTCATGCTTCTTGAGGATGACTAGTTTCTCTCATGTAAAACGCAATGACAATTTTGTTGCTTATGAAGTACATGATTTCTCCTCTTTTTTTTTTTTTTTTTTGGTTGTTGTTGTTGTTGAAATAAAACTATTCAGTTTGGATTCTCTAAAAGAAAAAGATTACAAGACACACACACACACACACACACATATATATATATATATATATATATCTAAGCTATTAAACTAATAATATTACAACAATATTATAATAATAAATTTGTAAATTATTATATTTTGATTTTGATTTTGTGTTTAAAAATTAATACATCAATTCATAATATTATAAAGTCTATTGTCACCGAATATAATACTTAAATTTTCATACTTCTCTCCATATTTTAAGTAAACAACCCTAAAAGGCTACAATGTACATCAAAAAATATCAGCTAATTTTTTACATCTTATCCACGTAACATTTGAGATAATGATGATAATGTAGAAAAATCAATGAAAGCTGGACCCATTCCGAATTTTTACATCTTACTCACATAACATCTATAAATATTTATTTATATATATATATATATATATTAATAGGCAGATCGAAGAGAAAATTCAATTAGGTTTTAAATTGAATTTTAATTGTTGTTTAATTTTGCACTATATATCTTATTTAAGTTTTTTTTTTTTTAAATTTTTGTTCTAAGTGAGATAATAAGGTGCAAAAGACGAAGAGTCTAATATAAATAAATCATCAAAAACCCAATAAATAATAATAAATTCATGTGTATATCCAAAAGAAATTAAAATAAAAAAATAAAAGAAAGAGAAATTATAATTTGAATTCATATATATATGTAATTGTAATTTTTTTTAATTGTATCGTGCATATACATGGATTATACATTAATTTTAAATAAGACTCGATTACAACATTGAAGAGACTCTCTCTTACCTAATGTGTGAGAAAGTGGCCCAAAATTGGTTTCTTAAGCACCAGTGCACCCTTAGAAACAACAAATATTATAGACTCACTCATTTTCACGCTTGATTTCACAATTTGCTAATTTTGCAAGCAAGAGCAATGGTTCCGTATAATTATTAGTAGGCAGAAAATATTCAAACACTCGTATTGGCATTTTTAGTAAAGTTGTGAAATTGACACAAGACCTTCCTTGGTATCATCGTCAGCCCCTAAAACAACAAGCAAGGAGTTTTGTCTAATTTTCTTATTAGCATATTTGGGTTAGTGACCGTAACACCAAGTTTGGCCATCTCTTATTCCAATCCACTTCACATACTGACAAGACAAGAATCTACTTTAGAGAGTGAGAGGGATGAAATCTAGAAACACAAACCTCAATGACGACAAAAATAAATGTCCTATATTACCCCCAACGCAGCCATGGATTCTAGTCCTTCAAGTCAAAGAACTTAATTCCATTTGACTCACTCTTCAATTAAGTGGCAGACACCAAACCCTGTTTTTGCTCTGAGACTACTTTGATTGTTTAGGCAGATTGGCTCAACAAGCGTGGGAATTTTCTGAGGGGGGTTTTTCTGGGTTTTTGATCAATTTCAAAACCCAGCTGGGAATTTGAAGTTGGTGGTGTACTTGAATCAGTTCTCAAGGAGGAGCTAATTGAGCATTCTCTCGTAATTTCCTATGTTTCTGTTTCATAATTATTTATTATGGTGTGAGAACAATTTTTCTGAGTTTCAATTATGTCCCCACTTCACCTCCTATTCACTACTTAAACTTTTGGTACAGTTAGTAATTATCAATACACATCCACTTAAGCATGCTATTTGTTTTTTGTATAATAGGTGACATTTTATTGAATTCTGGCATGGTTTTCATTCAGGCTTTGTTTAGTTGCAGGGAAAATGTTAAAGCAGAATAAAAACGAGGTGTTGAATTACCAGAAAAATTGAAACTGCTTTCAGATATTAGGCGATTAGAAACCTAAATTGGCTCTGTTTAATTCTGTTCTGGAATTTATGGGAAATTTTATTTTTGACCTTTTTGGTTGTTTTCAGAAAGTAGCGTTTAAAACAAATAGAGAAAAAAATTGCGACATGTTTCTATTGATACTAATGAAGTGGAAAGAGAAAACATAGATGGAGGTTATTCACCCACGTGATAATTTGTTAAAAGCAAATTTAAAAAAATGTGTGTTCTTTAACTTCTTCCTTCGACTTGGAGAACTAAATCTTTTTCCTGAAAGTATATTTTTAAAATTTAGCTTTGCTTTTTTTGTTTTTTTGTTTTTAACCTTTGTTGGATTAAGTTTATAATTATTTGAAAAAAATCAAGCAACTTAAAGAGAAAGATTCAATATCTTTCTTCCTTCTCTCAGCTTTCTCAATTTCTCAATAATCATAGATTACTGTTATTATTTGTGGCAATTATTATTTCTCCTACACATCTGATCCCATTCTAGCTGTTTTTAAAATAATTTTCAGATATCCATTCCCACTGCATAGAGTTTACTCTCAGTTGTTATGGCAGGAGCCAAAGACAGCAGACCTTCTGCATCCCTTGAATCCAGTCCCTGGACGCAACTATCTCCTGGGTTAGGATCACAGTTCAGGAAGCCACTGTCTGGGGAGGTGGCTCTGCAGTTGATAAAACTTCTTGATGAATGTGCCATCCATATAGCTGCCAATAGTATGCAGAGTGCTAATATCTGTCTTGAGCATATTTCCCATTTTGCCTCTGCTGATGGTGATGCAATTCAGCGAATTACTGCATACTTCATTGAGGCATTTGCTAATAAATGCTTAAAAACTTACCTGGTCTGCATAAAGCCTTCAATAAGACAAAAATATCATCAGTTTATGAGGAAATTCATGTTCAAAGATTGTTCTTTAAGCTTTACCCCTTCTTAAAGGTTGCATATGTGATCACAGATCAGGCAATTATAGAAGCTATGGAGGGGGAGAAGGCAGTTCATATTATTGATCTCTATTCATTTGGGCCTGCCTAGTTGTTTGATTTTCTTCAGAAATTAAGTTCACAACCAGAGGGCCCACCGCATTTGAAAATTACAGCTATTCATGAAAACAAAGAGGTATTAGAGCAAATGGATCATCAATTAACGGAAAAAGCAAACAATTTGAACATCCCATTTCAATTTAATCCTATAGTGAGCAAACTAGAGAATCTTGATCTTGAAAGTTTGCACATTAAGACTGGAGAAGTTCTTGCAATCAGCTCTGTACTTCAGCTACATTCTCTCTGGGCAACTGACGAGGGAATGGTGAGGAACTCGCCTGTGGCATCAAAGAACCGGCCAAAAGTTTTACATATAAACCAGCGGCCTTTACGAGAGTTCCTTAAGAAGGATCTGGTCAGTTTGTACATGGACGCACCTGATTACACTCCCACATCATCCCCACTATCTCTTAAGTGTTTCCTCAAAGATGGAAAGCTTTCTAAGTTCTCTTCGGGGCCTCTCACCGAAAATGGTGATAACTGAGCAGGAAGCAAACCATAATGGTTTTACTTTAATGGAGAGAGTCATAAATTCATTCAAATTCTATGCTGCTCTCTTTGATTGTTTGGATTCCACAGTATCAGGAGTACCGATAGATTGACAGAAGATTGAGAAGATGCTTTTTGGAGAGGAAATTAAAAACATCATAGCATGTGAAGGAGTGGAGAGAAAGGAGAGGCATGAGAAGCTTGAGAAATGGATTTTAAGGCTTGAGTTGGCTGGTTTTGGGAGGGTACATTTTAGCTTTCTTGGTATGATAAAGGCAAAAGAATTATTGCAGAGCTATGATCATCAGTATAATGTCAAAGAAGAGAATGGATGTTTGGCTATCTGCTGGCGAGATAATCCCCTATTTTCGCTTTCAGCTTGGAGGTAGAACTGAGATTATTTTCCATGGGGCCAATGATTTCTTTTCCTTTTCCTTTCTGTTTGTAATTTTTCTTTTTCTTTGTACAAAAGGGGTCTATATGTTTTTCATTTCTGCGAGTGTATACGGAATGGTTTTATAGATTGAGCTTTTTTCCATTTGGTTGAGACAAATAAGTTTATGGATAATGAATAATCTGTCCCTCTAGCATGTGATATACCCCAATAGCCTTATTCTATTATTAGAAAAATTACACTACTATCCAATAGTAGAAACACTGCTACAAACATGACTGATTTGGAACACGTAATACTGAAGAACTTGGAACTCTCAGAAGTGCAAGACAGACACATTGTATTCAACCACAGCATCTCCAGTTTTTGGAGTAAACGAAACTGTCTTTGCCAAGGCATAGCCCCGAGCATATCGGAAAACTCCATTGCCTCCAACGATTGGCATTTCCCTGACCTTATTGAGAAAAGGATTACGCCCAAGAATGCTAAGGGCACTCCCATTATACTTACCTTCCAAGAAAGCGAAATTCATCACCATAAGCAAGGCAGAGTCATGTTGAGAAGCAAATGCATATATTCCCTGAGCTCTTCCCACAAGCTTTGAACTAGCCTCTGGCCCTTCAGTCAATGGATCATCTGTCATAAAAGTAGTGCTAAATGACCTGTTTGCTGGTCCAGCGATTCTAATAGCAGTTGGGTCTGTTCCATCAAGGGTGTCATGGAAATAGAAGTGGAGGCGGGTCAGTTTCTCCATGTGTTTTGTTAATATGGCCATGGGGGATTGTTCAGAGAATACCGCATTAATGACGGTGAAGGAAGTTGAGAAAAGCATGAGATACAAGGAGAAGAAAGTGAGAACAGAAGCCATATTGTAATAGTTAATTTTCCACTATGTTGTTCATTGGTAAAGAAGATCATTTATGGGGTGCCAAAATAAAAAGTGACAATGACATAAGCTTTTTAAATGATTTGTGGCATATGAAATAGCAATATTGCATTCACCAAAAGTAAAGACAGAAAAGGAAAGGTATTGCTTTCATGATTCTGAGTCTTCAAGTTTTATCGAAGATGACTCTCAGCCTTCTCTCAACAATAACAATGAAGGGACATGGGTTGCTTAATTGTGGAACTCTTATCTTCTAGAAACATGTGACATGATATGTGAAATGAGTAGCTCAGACTCAGCCATGTGTTTAAATTTGTTCCCAAATAATATACCCTCCTGGTCAAGTTGAGTGGTGACAAAAGCATGACCATGGAGTGACTAACATCTGAAATTAATATATAAAAACCCCCCCTCATAGTTTTAAAAATGACAAGTGACTAACACCTGATATTAATATTTGTATTATTTTTAATTTTAATTTTGTTGGTTATATAACCAACTTAATTAGTATGTTTTATTATTTTGTATGAGAATTTAATTTGAAAGTTATTTATTTTGACTCATTTGTGATGGACATTAAATGGTCATATGGAGTTATTTGTTATATAAATCAAAACTTTAAGGGATAGAAATTTGTTTATAAGAATAGGAAGGAGTTCTTGACATTTTCCAAAACCTCAAGTGAAGTTATTGTAATTTTAATTCACCATTTGTTTGGTTATTTGTTGGCAAAATAATCCCATATTTTCCATTTAAGCTTGGAATTAGTCTAAGAGGTAAAACTAAGATTATTTTTCCATGGGGTCAGTGATTTCTTTCCCTTGTACTTTCTATTTGTTAATTTTATTTTCCCTTTTTGTACAGAAGAATCTTAAGTTTTTCATCTCCAACAAGTGCATATGGAAAGGTTTAAGAATTTCATTCTTTTGTTTATTTATTAGTTGTTTCCTTTAAATATGTAGACTGAGCTTTTTGTATATGGAAAGGTTTAAGAATTTCAGTCTGTTGTTTATTTATTAGTTGTTTCCTTTAAATATGTAGACTGAGCTTTTGTATATCTCGGGATTTTTAGATTTTGGCTAATTCTATGACAAATTTATTTGTAATTATTTTGGGTTTTGATTTTGTAATAACTATTGGCAGACTTGTGCGATGCGCAAAAAAATTTGATATTTGTTTTTTGTTAAATGTAAAAAGAAAATATTAGAAGACACTTATAAGCGTTAGTCCCAAACCCTTCTTAAAATGATTGTGATTATTTTCTAACAAACTATTGCTTATACAATATATTTCATTTTTTAAATTAAGTTATTATATTTGTTATTTGAAAGGTTTTTAAATTTTGTCAGTTTTTTTTTTAGGGAAGCATAATGCATTTTACTTTTAATTATTATATAAGGTAAGATATTTTGTAAATAATGTATTGTGTGGTTAGAATTTTTTTCTTGTACACCTTACAAATATTCTCTATAAATCTTGAATGGCTTAAAGAGTAAGTAGATACAAGTAAATTCATCATTTATATTTGAAAAAGAAAATACAAGACTTTAATAACCTACAAACACTACACTGAGAATGTGACATAATTATCAATGAAGTAAGTCCTCTCTTTACACAAACGTCCTCACAATGCATTGCCGAAATTAACTAAATGGACAAAAGTGGACCAAAATGAACTAAATTGGAAAGAACAGACTAAACTAGACTGAATGGACCAAAGTAGACCAAACCAGACTAAAATGGGTTGAAATTGAGCTAATGGAACAAAGTGGATCGCAGTGGACAGAAATATACCTAAGTGGACCGAAATATAACAAATAGACCGTAGTGGAATGAATGGACCAAAGTGGAGTGAGTTAAAACGAATGGACTGAAGTGGACTAAATAAAACAAAGTGGACTGAAATGGACTAAAGTGGAACGAAATAGAGATGATGGACCAAAGTAGACTGAAGTGGAACGAATGGATCGAATTTGACTGAATGGACCAAAGTAGACCAAAATGAAGCTAATGGACCCCAGTGGACCGAACAGACTGACTTGAGACAATGTTTTATGGAAGTTTATGGATAATGAAATATACCCCACTGTAGTTACATTAGGTCTTGGTGAGTAAGGGCTTGTTTGGTTAAAAAAAATGGTCACTCAGTTTTCATCACCCATTACTCATCACTCAAACTCTATTTTTTCACTCAGTCAAAATAAAACTTGTTTGGTTTCAATACTCAATCACATATCTCACCTTTTTAACCCAACTTTTTGCCAAAACTGTGGACCCCACCCACTGACACTGCACAATAGTTCACTAACAGCTACCCGCGTCCCCTTCTTTTATACTACACAGTGGTTCATTTTATCCCATCAAAAAACCCATTTAACGCATCTAACACCCATCTTCACAAAATACCCAAGTTCAAATCCAATCATGACTCTCAATTCCCTAGCCTCTGCTTCTGTAACCAGGGCTCACCACCTCAAATACCCAAAATCAAAATCCCCACTTGCCAAAACCAAAGTCTTTCCTCACAGCTATGGAGACTACTCAATCGTTTTAATCTTCTTTCCTTTTTCAATTTCACAATACCCATTTAAGGCACCTCTTTCAATTTCACTTTTCTTTTTCAATTTCACAATACTTATCTACAGAAAACAAAGAGACCCATCTCCTCATCTAGATCGCAGACCCATCTTCAGCAAAGTTCGAAGCTTCTATTCTTCAATAGCCCTCAACACAACCACAACCTCCACCAAAAAACCCACAAACAAAAACCCACAAACACAGAAAACCCAAACCCAAACCTAAGAATCCTTAGATCAAAAACCAAAATCACGAAAATGAGGTGTGGGTTTTTGTTTATGGGTATAAATTTATGCATGTATGAAAATGGTGGAGTGGGTCTGAAGAAGAAAGAAAGAAAGAAGAACCAAAAAAAAATTGTTGGAGTGGGTCTGAAGAAAAAAAAAAAAACTTTGGAGTGGGTGAAGAAGAAAGAAAGAAAGAAAGAACAAAAGGAAAGAAGAAGAAGAAGAAAGAAAGAAGAAGGAGAAAATGCCGTTGGTGATGAGTGGGGTCTGACTTGACAACACACAAGTCATGGGCCCCACAATCTCAGCTAATTTACGGACTTGCCACTGAGTGATTGGTTTTGAGTTTTGAAAACAGCAAAATTGAGTTTTCACTTTCCATCACTCACACCCATTTTTTTGAGTCACTGAGTCATGAAAATGGTGATCCAAAACTCATCCAAACAAGTGCTCTTCCGTGGGACCCACACGATTTGGATGATAAAAATAGAGAACTGAGTGATATCACTCAAAATTCACTACATCCAAACAAGCTCTAATATACTTTCAATTTTTGGAGGACCTAACCAGTCACTCGTTTTAGAATAGAGATACTAGTATATCTTTGATTGAGATTAGCCTTATCTATTGTTACTAGGGGAATGACAGTACTTTCCTATAGTAGAAAGACAACTACAGAGTAGACATGACTGACTTGGAATATAAAAACAAGATGAAAACTCAAATAATACTGATTACTGAAGAACTGGCAACCCTCAGAAGTGTAAGACAGACACATTGTACTCAACCACAGCATCTCCGGTTTTTTGATTAAACGAAAATGTCTTTGCCAAATCGTAGCCCCAAGCATAACGGAAAACTCCAGTGCCTCCGACGATTGGCATTTCCCTGACCTTATCAAAAGTTGGATTACGCCCAAGAATGCTAAGTGCACTCCCATTATACGTACCTTCCAAGAAAGCGAAATTCAACACCATAACCAGCAAGCCAGAGTCACGTTGAGAAGCAAATGCATATATTCCTTGAGCTCTTCCCACAAGCTTTGTCAATGGGTCATCTATCATCATAGTAGTGCCAAATGACCATTTTGATGGTCCAGCGATTCTAATGGCAGTCGGGTTTGTGCCATCAAGGGTGTCATGGAAATATAAGTGGAGGCAGGTCAGTTTCTCCATGCGTTTTGTCGATATGGCCATGGGGGATTGTTCTGAGAACACTCCATTGATGGTGGTGAAGCAGGAAGTTGAAAAGAGCATGAGATAGAAGGGGAATAAAGTGAGAACTGAAGCCATATTGAAATAGTTAATGGGTTATGCTAACGGATGCTCTTAGGGTAATAGTTAACAATCTATTTTAAGAAAACTTTGACATAATTTTTATGAGAAATTGAAAAAGCTGTTAAAACATTAATTACTTTTTTTTTTTTTCTCTCTTTTTCAATAAAAACTTTTTTTAAATGGATTATTAACTATCACTCTAAGAGCATCTATTCGCATTTTCCATAATTAATTTCCTACCGTGTGTTGTTTAGTTGTAAAGGAAGTTATTTATGGGTGGTAAAAACTTAAAATTGGCTATTGTTGGAAATTGAGTAACTTCGACAGTGCGGCCTATTTCGGCTGAATAACTTGGACATTATATCCAATTTTCAGCCTTTTGTTATGTTGCGGCCTTCAGCAGCAATTTTCTTAGGCTTTCAATTACAGCAACATCTCCCAATCAAAATAGGTAAAGTACTTCGTCTATTTCCTTCAGACTAACTGACTTGATATTGCTATATATATATATATACATGAAGTTATTTCAAAGAATAGACACAGTTTTGTATTAAAAGGAATGGATGACCACTTAAATATTAAGTTCTATATACAATCACTTATAGATTTTTCTATTTTTTCGACTACTTCCTTTTATTTTATAACAGCTATGACATAAACTTTCAAATGATTTGTGGCATAGGCAGTTGCATTCACCAAAAGTGATGAAAGAAAAGGAAAGCTATTGCTTTCATGATTCTGGGATTCTTCAAATTTTATCAAAGATGGCTCTCAGCCTCACAACAATAACAATGAAGGGAAATGGGATACTTAATTGTGAATATCTATCTGAAAACATGTGACATGACATGTGAAATGAGTATTTCAGAGTGAGCTAGGTGTTTAAATTTGCCCAAGTAAATTAAGCTCTTCTTATCCAGCTGGTGACAAAAATATGACCCTGGAGTGCCTAGGCTAATAAGATAGTCGTTTTTAAGTCGCAAATTACACCAACTTCCCTAAGGCCTAAGGTTTGAAGGAATATAAAAACCCCGCTCATTTAAAAATGACTAGTGGCTAACAACTGAAATTAATATTTCTATTATTTAAATTTTTAATTTTTTGGTTATATAACCAATCTAATTAGTAAGTTTTATCATTTTGAAGTTATTTTTTATGAGAATTTAATTTGAAAAATATGTACTTAGACTCATTTGTGATGGACAATAAATGTTCATATGGAGCTATTTGTTATATAAATCAAAACATCAAAGGATAGAAATTTGTTTATGAGCGTAGGAGAGAGTTCTTGATATTTTCCAAAACCTCAAGTGAAATTATAGTTGTCGAACGCGGCCGAAATCCAACCTCTAGCCCAAACCATACATATATTTCGACCTTCTGTTAACCCTAATGAAAGTGAAGGAAGACAGCTACCATAATTAAAACCATTGATCCCATTCTTGTCTTCCAATTCTCTCCTATTGAATTACTTTTAGAGTGGAAAATTCGCCACCTAAACACAAGATCTCCACTTTTGTCGTTGGAGTGCTGTTTTTAAACCATATAGATGGCAAAAATCTTCAAGTGACCTTGAAGTAATTGTGAGATCGGTTGTGTTCAACAATCAACTTTTTAACGTTAGATTACTGTGAAGATGAAGGCTACATCTGCAGTTACAGCAGAAGGGATCTCAGATACCATGTTTGTGTACTTGTATTAGAGGTCTTATAAGTCAACGTGTATCACAACTTTTTTACAGTGGATTTAACTAGTTGGACTAGGTTTTTCTTCGAGTGTTTTACCTTGTTAGATTTTCACTTCGTAAACAATTCATCGTCTCTTGCATGTGTATGAATGCGTGATTGTTTTTGTTGCGTTTGATGTACTGCTCTATCAAATCACCATTGAAACTGGCGAGGTAACTACTTCAACTACAATTGTAAATTTTTTAGAACTGGTAGAAAGCGGAACTAGGAGCATAAACGGAATTTTCGGTACATTAATTTGGCTGATAGTCTTGAGACTCTGTTTTATAGAAGTTGATGGATCATGAATACTCGTCTCTCTAACATGTGATATACCTCAATGTAGTTACATAAGGCAGTCTTGATGAGTAATATACTCTCAATTTTCTGTGGACCTAACCAGTCACTCGTTTTAGAATAGAGAAACAATATTTATTAATTGAGAATAGGCCTTATTCTATTGTTACTAGGGAAATGACAGTACTTTCCTATAGTAGAAACAATGCTACAGTCTACAGACATGCATGCATGACTGACTTGGAATACAAAAACAACTCTCAAACAATGTTGATTACTGAAGAACATGGAACCCCCTCAGAAATGCAAGACAGACACATTGTATTCAACCACAGCATTTCCGGTCTTTTGGTTGAACTGAACTGTCTTCGCCAAAGCGTAGCCCCGAGCATATCGGAAAACTCCACTTCCTCCAACGATTGGCATTTCCCTGACCCTATCAAGAATCGGATTGTGCCCGAGAATGCTAAGCGCACTCCCATTATACATACCTTTCAAGAAAGCGAAATTCATCACCACAAGCAAACCAATGTCATGTTGAGAAGCCAATGCATAGATGCTCTGTGCTCTTCCCACGAGCTTTGAACTTGCCTCTGGCCCTTCTGTCAATGGGTCATCTGCCATCATAGTAGTGCCAAATGAACTTTTTGATGGCCCAGCGATTCTAATGGCAGTCGGGTTTGTGCCATCAAGGGTGTCATGGAAATAGAAGTGGAGGTGGGTCAGTTTCTCCATGCGTTTTGTCGATATGTCCATGGGCGATTGTTCTGAGAATACTCCATTGATGGTGGTGAAGCAGGAAGTTGAGAAGAGCATGAGATAGAAGGAGATTAAAGTGAGAACAGAAGCCATATTGAAACAGTTTTAATCTCTTACTGCGTTGTTTAGTGGTGGAGGAGAGTATTTATAGGGTAGTAAAAAGTGGCTATTAGATAAATTTTAAAATGGTTT
This sequence comes from Quercus lobata, assembly GCF_001633185.2. Classification (NCBI taxonomy): domain Eukaryota; kingdom Viridiplantae; phylum Streptophyta; class Magnoliopsida; order Fagales; family Fagaceae; genus Quercus; species Quercus lobata. The sequence continues at coordinate 12,498,713 of NC_044907.1, read as the reverse complement.
GTGGCATATGATGCGCAATTGCATTCACCAAAAGTAATGAAGGAAAAGGAAAGTGAATGCTTTTATGATTCTCGGAGGCTGCAAGTCTTGTTGATGAAGATGGCTCTCACCATTAACAATGATGGTCATGCTTTTGTTCCAAGAAATAAAGTTCTCCTGCTCAAGCTGGTAAAACTATGCTAAATGTGTGGATCGAAAAGCTCATGACAAAAGCATGACCATGGATTGCCTTAGATAATCATATATTCTACTTTTTGCTAATCTTGATATACTAATATTCCAAATCATGTTAGTGAGTTCATCTTCCAGTTAAGAGATGACCTAACCTAAAACATGGCTTTTTTTCATACCTTCCAATGTTTTGATAAATTTGGCTAGTCTTTTATTTCATAATATTTTAATTGTTATCTCAGTGTTAATTACATTGTTAACCAGGTTTAATTAACTTCATGGTGATTTTTATTTTTTATTGCACTTTTCAACCTTATCATGAAGTGAGATCTTGGTCCTTCGCACATGTTAATCACAAAAATTGAACTGGAAAATCATCGCATTAAGCTTCAACCATAGATGATAGGTGCATATTTAATCATTTAAATGAGAAAAAGGTTGAATTGCATGTGTGTGGTATTTCATTTAAATGGTTGGTACCAAAATGCAGAACCGCAAAAAAAAAAAAAAAAAAAAAAGCTTTACAGTGAAAGCAATTTGTTTATTTATTGAAAGTTGGCAAAAGTACAGTTTTACCCCAAAAAAAAAGTGAGAGTTTAATGAATTGTACATAAATAAATAAGTTAACATACTAAAATGCTATTATCCAAAAGCCAAACTCACAACTTAGGACTAATTTTGGTATTGAATAGTTGAATTTGTAGGGTATGGTGTAAAGAAGAAAAGCAATTGGTATAGCTTTCTTTCAAGTCTCAAATGCACCGGAAAAAACAGGAAATCCCCCTTTTGTACACTAGTGTGGCCCATTCTTGGAAGTAATGATCAAGCTGAGTTAAATGATCTCCATAGGCAGTAGAATATTCTGATGATCTGATGTGATTGTTCCCAAATTTGGAGTGTTATAAGCATGGTTGTCAAAATCGTGATCTGAATCGTAGGATCGCACGATTTTACGATCCCACGTCACCAAAACGATTAGAATTGCACTAGGATCATAAACATGGTAGGATCATGTAGGATCGTAGGATCGTATGAGATTCTACCGATCCTACCAAAAATATAATTTTTTTTGTTTTTTTTTTTTGGATAAATTTTTTGTTTTGATGAAGCTTTAAGGATTTTTATTTTTTCATGTTGTGATGGTATGACTTTTTATTTTTTATTTTATAAAATTATGTCAACCGAAGCAAATGTTTTCTAGTTTCTAGTTCACTTGTAATCAAAATGAAAGAATGTTTCATCATTTCTAAATGAAGAATTTGACTTGGCTTTGCTGCATTTTAAGCTATAATATTGTTAAATTTGTTTGATTAATATACTAATTTGTGTTCTAATATTACTAAAATATATATATATATATTTTATATAATTTTATCAGTTATGCTTATATTTGTATATAGATTGATTGATTTTTTTGAGTATACTCTTTAATTGTTGCTGAGTGGTATAACTTGAATAGTTGAGTGTGAAATTGTATCTTGATATCTTTTACAATTCTAGTATACAAATGTATAATGTCTACATAGATGATAAAATGAATGATGATGATTAGGAATTTAGGACGGTGATTATAAGAACCTTAGAATGGGAATAATTAAATATTCACTTTATCTTAATATTCATCTTACTTTTGGATTTCATATTGTAGTTAGCTAGTTTCCATTTGCTAACTTATTTTGGATTTCAAATTTGGAACTTAGAACTTAAAAATATTTTCCTTATGTTTTGATAAATATTTTGGTATTTGGTTGCTAATTAAATATTTATTGAACTTTTTAGATACATTAAGTCAAAACTTAAATATATTTGTTTCGTTAGTATAGACTTAGCGATGTATGACATGCAAATTACATTATATGATGCAAATCTAAGTTTTTTTATGGATGAATTTATAATTTATGTAATTATTCAACATACAAAGTCATTATCAATGTGTTTTTTACTTTAAATCTGAAAATATGTAGAATCTTATAATTTACGATCCGATCCTACGATCTACGATCTCACCCACCTTCAACGATCCTACATAGGATCTCGATTTTGACAACCTTGATTATGAGAGTCCAAATTGGTCCCCCGGTGTATTTGCTTTAATTGGAGAATACTGGTTCAACACTGAGATTCTCCATTGTGGTGTCCATACCACTTTTCTTTTTGCCTCAGAGGAAACAAATGATTGAAGATGAGCTTGCGATTGAAGATGAGCATGCTTGCTTCATAAATAAGGCTATATGACTTTATTTTTGGCATCTTTCATTAATTTTTCTTGTATGTAACTTAGTGTAAGTTGCTACAACTGCATAGTATTCTTGAACGAGCCTTGTCTTACAAAAATGAATCTGATACACACACAAAAGCAACTGTTAATTGCATACAAGTACAACTATGCACATGGAATTTTTTTTTTTTTTGGGAACATATATGGGACAGGTTGTTCTAGGAAAAGAAGAGAAGATGCCGCAAATTGCTTAACAAATAGACACAACTGATTTAATTGGCCAAATTTGGACTAAATTTAACCCATGTATAGCTCAGCCTGAAAAATTGTGCAAGCATAGACAAAGGCCACAGGCCCGAGCCCAGAACATTGGGACTAATATAATAAGTATGTAGACATACTAAAATTCAGAATAAATTTTACAATTGTATGATGTGGCATATTGTTAATTGTGAGTAATAAAAGTAATGTCAATATTAAACAATATGAGAATCAATAATTATTTACCAATTTAACATGCGTAAAATTTGTTATATTTGTAACATTACTCTTGTAACTATTGAATCATATAACTTTAGCACCCTCTAAAGACAAAAAGATTGAAATTTTAGGTGTACAATTTCTATGTCTCTAGACTTTCTTTTTGTTTTACACCATATAATTTAACTTTTTTGATCTCTTCTAAATCGATTTACTTATAAAAATGTGTAAGTATACAACCATATTATTGTGCCCATTTTGTTAACATCTGTTAGAATCTTGACCCTAATAAAGACAACATCATTTTAGATAAGGAAAAAAAAATGTAATTTTTAGTAAGATTAATGGTAAAAATGTGTCTGACCACAAGAAAAGAAATAAATTGACATCGTTTTACTTGTTGAGATTTAAAATTGCAAGTTTTAAAAATCAAGAGTCCAATTTAAAGGTGATTAAAAGTACATTTTAGCCAAAAAAAAAAAAAAAATTATGTATATGGTCTATTACTCCAAAAAATTGCATTATGAGCTCTTCTAGAATTATAACTTTTGTGCCACAACTTTGATGTGATAGACTGTGATTGACTTCCTATCACTTTCATATAAACTCATAACTTTTTCTCCAACACTTATAATTTGTGGTAAAAATTGTAACACAAACATTGTGTCCCTAGATTTTCTCTGTGACTTTTTTCAACTCAAATATGTTGCATGACAATAAGATAAGCTAACTGATAATTCTAGTTCAAAGTTTTCATGCGTGTATATAGTAGAGTTTGGCGGGCTTTTCCTGAGGGTGCTTAAGCTTTATAGAAAGTATAAAGTTATCTACGAACTCATTACTCATCCAAGGGTACTGCGTTTTTGCTGCTTTTATGAATAGCTTGGGCTTGGGCTTCATAGCCGGGCTTTGAGAAACAAGTAAGGTCAGTTCATAAAATAGCTGCAAATTTTTATAAGCTTAATCCCAATTGGGCCCTACGAATCTGAATAGTTAGACTTGGGTTGGACCTTTTGAGTTCAAAGTATTAAGTGGCCCAAGCACTAGTTGAGGCTTTGGTCTTTTGTCTGATTTAACATGCTCTTGTACTAAAGCCTAGATATATACTTGTCCAGGCCCATTTTCAAAGGGGAGTCAAATGTCAATACCAGGAGAGTATTTTGTGTATCGATTGCATACGATATTCGTCTTACTTGGGATTCACTGTATGAGAAAGGTATTGTATGCAACCATTTCGTAAAATATAAATCCAATAAGTAAATTTCAAAATTTTGCTAAGAGAGAAGAAAGATGGTAAATAGGTGCAAATATCATGTCAACCTTAGAATTAAAATTAGTACTTGACACGTATATATTTGATGATAATGAGTATGAATAAACTCTCACTCATTCTCGCTCCCTAATCACATGAGATTATGGTGAGCATGAGATTTTTTTTTTTTTTTTTTTTTTGTGAGAAAAGTAGGAAAGCTAAAGTTTTGAGTAAGAATTAAGGGGAAATATCATTTGGCATCACATGCTTGTTATTGACTAGAAGAATGCTGTTCTTTTTTTTTTTTTTTTTGGGGACTGAAAATGTAAGATATATACGCATATTGAGTCAACATAATTTGTGTTTATACCAGTTTATTGTTCGACTAGATCTGTAAAGAGAAGACTGTTCAAGCATTTGGTCATTGAAGAGGTTACTCAGTAGTTAAGAAAATAAAATAAAACGAAAAAGAGGTTACTCAGTAGTTAGAAAAGACATTTGGTTGGGAATTTAAATGTGGTAGACAAGGCATATATATATATATATATATATATATATATATATATAGAATTTCACTCAGTTTCATTGCAACAATATATCTGAGGCAACCATTGCGCCTAATACAATAGACTACTGTATTCGTGAAAACAAGCATATAAATAAAAACATAACCAAGAAAGCACAAGGAAATATCAACATATATGCCAATGACCTCTAGCTTATTTGGCACCTCCTTCTCTTATAAGTATTAGAAGAATGAGAATGCGAATTTAAGATCCATTGGTACATGTAACTTGCCAAAAGAAAAACAACAAAAACTACCACTGCTATTGATCGAATGTGGCTATGTCGTGCTAAGCCCGTACATAAACATTGTACTCAACAATGGCATCTCCTGTGCTAGGATCAGCTGAAATTGTATGTGCCAATGCATAGCCACGAGCAAACCTGAAAAGCCCATTACCTCCAACAATAGGCATTTCTCTCTGATCATGAAGCACTGCATTTCTCCCAAGAATGCTAATGCTACTACCATTATACTTACCTTCCAAAAATACAAAGTTCATAACCATAAGCAATGCCAAATCATTTTGAGCAGCCATGGCATAGAGGCCTTGAGCTTTTCCAACAAGTTTTGATGTGGGTTTTGGCCCTTCAGTTAGTGGATCATCAGCCATCATTGTGTTGCCAAAGTTCCCAATAAAACTGTCTGGTGGCCCTGCAATTCTCACAACACTTGGGTTTTTGCCACCTACAATGTCATGGAAGTAGAAGTGGAGGTGGGTCGTCTTGTCATCTCGCTTTATTGCTATGTCCTGTACGACTTCCTCAATAAAAACTCCATTGATTGTATTGAAAAAGATAGAGAAGTGGGTGAAGTAAAGGGTGAAGACAGTGAAAGAGAGAAAACAAGCCATTTTGGGAATTGTCACTAGCACTGTTCTATGTCTTTTTTTAGTAGGAACACATTACACATGAATCATTTTATAGACAAGGCTAAGGACAAAGTTGATTTTCTTAACATTATTAAAGTTACATGAACTTTTAAAAAGGAATAGCCTGCAGGTTGATGCATCTTGAAGAAACCATTCCTTTTGTTGGCTTTTTTATGGCTTTCAAGATTTCGGGGAAAGTTGTTGTAATTTTGAAGAAAGAATGATTATGCTTCCACTCATCACAAGAAATCCATTAACACGCAAAATGAGTCTGTACCATTTTTAGAAAACCAACATTTTTCTTCCCCTTCCCCCTTTTAATTCTTTGGCCTCATCCTAACCCTAGGAAAACAACGAAAGAAGTAAGAATTAAATCTCAACCCTAATGCCGTACTAACAAAAAGAAATTTCATTCAATCTAAGGGTCTATTTGATTGGAGGGGTGAAAAGGAAAATTATTGTGTACTCCCAAAGTACCATAAATACATACTCCCTCCTCTCACAAGAATGGTGAGTCCCATTAGTACACATTTATGGTACTCCGAGAGTACCTAATAATTTTCCAGGTAAAAAAGTGGAAGGATAGAAAATGGTAGAAAAATAGAAAAGATTTTAATTTATCTCTTTTTTGTTTATTTAGGGAGTGAAAAAGTGAAGGAATGGGACAAGTGAGCTTGTATAAATATACTAATATATCCTTGTTAAAAAATGATGCTCAATCAAAACAAAAAAATGACAAGCAACTAAAAAAAAAAGAAAGAAAAGAGGCAACATCCCAAGAAAGTATTAAAAAATGAGATAAAAGAACAGAAAAGGCAAAAGCCGAGGAAAGCAAAAGGCTAAAATAAAAAAGCAACGTTTTGAAGTTTAATTTCAGCCATCAAATTTCCCCTACCAAGTTTAATTTCTCCCCATTTTGTAGAAAAAACCTTTTTGGTGGGCCCAGAGAGAAAACACCTAAACCCCACCATCATTTTCTTCTCTCTCTTCCAACCAAACAGCCTCCTAAAAGTTTTCCTTCTTCATTTTCTCTCCTTTTTTTCTATCCTTCCTAAAATCCACTCTACCAAGCACACCCTAAGGCCTTAATTGCTTCGATGTAAAATATTTTCCTAATAATTTATAATAAAAAAAAAAAAACTTTTTCGGCATTTAGGGTGGCTAACAACACCTAATCAAACCTAAATACTTTTCAATGATTAGTGTGAATGCCCCAAAAAAGGGAAAAGAAAAGCTAGTTTAGGGCTTTTTCCCTATTTCTTTTGGTTTATCGGACATTGGGTCTTCGGCAACGTGACTCTTTGTGTGATTGTGTTTCTAGGGTGAGGTGTGTACGTGTGAAACCCTTTTTCTTACTTTTATTTTAGGATTTGCCACCAACCATTGATATTGTATTAAGCTTGATTGGTCACCTATACGTCTAATTCATTTTAAGTTACCTAGTTAACTAAACATATTGTAAGGATTTATTAATTAAGGTAAACAAAAAGTCTCGAACCAAAAATCTTAGACTTGGAAGTTTGGTTACCTATGGAGAAGGTGTTAGGCATCCCACAACGCCTATCCAAAGGATAGTACCCCATTTTAATTTAATCCAAACTTTATCTTTTAAGTAAAGAAAATAGATACTTGGCATTTCGATTTTCGAAAAAAGTTTGTACAAACAAAAAACACACACACACACACACACACACACATACACGTGAGTATTTATTTATGTATAACATAACATGTGAATATTTAATTCAAAGAATATTTACAATCAAAGCATGTGAGATATATACATAAATAGCATGTGAAGGAGCATGCAAATAGAAGAATAATATACAATAGCATGTGAGTAAAATATTTACTACATAGATAGAAATTGAATACTAACTACTACATACAAGTAAAGCACAACAAATAAAGAAAGGGAGTTGGAAGGATAACATCTTGTTCTCATCCACAATTTTCTCATTTTTACCATGCAAAAAAGATGACAATAAAAATATGTTAGTGAAAAAGCAAAGAAAGGGGCTATGTAAATTTGATGGGTGCCTATGAGTTCAATGGAGATTGAACCATAGGCACAAATTCTCTCAACAATGCTATTCCAAGAAAAAGTTTTAAATTACAATGAATACACAAATTTTGAAATGTTAGTTCTATTTTATTTTTGAAAGGAAAGTTTGGAAAAGGTGTTGATTTTTTGTTAAAGAAAAATCTTATTTTTGAAAAGAAGAAGTTTTAAAACTATGCATTATTTTTTTTGGAAAAAAAAAAAAAAATCTTTTGAACAAGCAAAGTTTGCAAAAGGGAAATAACTTATCATTTTTTAGAAAAAGATTTTTCTAGGTATTTAAAAAAGAAAAAAAAAAAAAAAAAACTTCAAATAAGAGAGAAAATTCCAATAAGAAAATTATTGTGTTCATCTCACTCCTATTTTGCTAAATGGTAGTTGCACCTGTGTAGGACGTGACTAGGACGCATGGTGCGGCCTGGATTTTAAGTGAAATAGGAGTGGAGATGTCATTGCATGTGGCAGATGGTGGAGTGTGGTTTAAGTGAAAAGGGAGCTTCATGGAAGCTTCCTAGCCCCAACAATGTTTGTTTATTTACAAAAAAATACCCTAACTTGAATTTTAAAATAACCAATCTAATCACTTTATTATTATGATATTTCTTTTAAAACACTATATTACCTTCATTAAATGATATTACATTCATTAATTTATATCAATTGGCTTAAGAATAGCAATGAGTAATAACATTTTTTATTAATTACTAACAATATATATAGAATTTAAATATAAATAAAATATATAATTAAATATATATTTAATAATTAATTAATAAATGTATCCTGTGGCACCTGTGTTCTACTTTTTCAAAAATTGCCGTGGTACTGTACCAACTAGATGATGACTGCTCACATTTTCAGTTTTATTTTATTTTTTTAATGAATTAAAGCTCATCATTTAATAAACTGGCAAATGAAGTTTTTTTTTTTATAAAGATAGAATTCTACTCTAACCTAATCTAAGTGTATATGTGTGTGAAGTTCCTTCTTGAAGACTTAATTAGACTAAAAATTAACCCCTATATTAACACGTAAAGTAGAGTATAATTAACCCTAACCTATATTGATAATAGAGGGATAAACACTACAAAATAAATTAGTCAGTACAAGTAACACAAGTTTCATCGTGGTAATCAATATTGGTGACGGTGCCACAGGTCCAACATCTCAAATCTCCAATGTTCATGGGCAATGCAGCTCAGACTTGAGGTTCGATCTATTTAACCCTGAGCAAAAGGAAAGCTCAGGCTTGTGAGCCTCCTTTTCACTCAGGGTAGATAGATTAAACCATAAAACTTACAAAAAGATGGATTTCTCCTCATAAAATTACTGTGCACATGGTTATTGTGTGAGGACATCGAAACGACTATTTTCAAGTTTCTTTTGTAGGGATGGCAGCAATTTGTGAAACGCACACGATGGTGCTGACCAGACCTCTTCATCTTTTTCCTACCCGTTTTTCCAAGGTGGTTCAGTGAGTGGTGAGGGTTTCAGATTCAGTCCAACTTCAGCCTCTCTCAGGGTTTGGTGTTTGAGTGTTTGTGTTTGTGTTTGGTTCAATGACGACTTCGGAATTTTTTTCTGGGAGGGTCAATAGTATCGGAGCTAGAAATTTGTTGTGAGGAGTAAAAAATAAAATGATTATTATTTTTCCTATATATACAACTTTCATTAATCTAAAATAGTATTTTAAATTCAATTTAGTATACAATACAATTATGTTGTACAATAGCCTAAAATACTAATTAGGGATAATTATAAATTATCCACCTGTGGTTTAACTCAAATTTAACTTACTCACCCGTGATTTTATTTTTGACACTTTACCTAGACATGGCAAAACGGGTCAGAATTTTCTGACCCGACCCGAAAAAACCCAACCCGAACCCGATTTTTTTTTACCCGAAGCAAAAACGGGTTGACCCATGACCCGACCCGTGTTTTGTGCGGGTCAACACAACCCGACTCGCGACCCGACCCGAACCCGAACCATTTTTTTAAAACTTTTTTTTTTTGGGTAAAAAAAAAAATAGTGAAATTAAGACAATATTGGTTTAATTGTTTATTGTGAGTTTTAAGGAAACAATTGATACATTTACATAACATCATGCAAATTAATTGAAAAAAAAATGGTTGAGCATTCTGTAATGAGTAAAGATTTTTAGATATCAAATAGCAAAGTACATGCTAAGATAATCTGGTTACAGTAAAGTTAAAAACAGATTTAAAATTATAGATATGTGTGAGACACATTCACAAGTGTGAAAATAGTAAAGCCAAAGTATCAAATTAGCATAAATTATGAATGTTTAGATCTATTTTTTAACAATTTATATTCAAAATAAATGGCTTTTCAAAATAAATTATGATATTTCCTAGAGTGTGTGCTGCTTAACAATGATATGATCTTCATAAAAGAGACTAGATATAAATAAGTAAGCAGTCAAACTTTAATGTATATATCAAATTGAAATAGAGTGTCAACCACAATTGATAATAGATTATAAAATTAATTTTTAAAATTGTAACTTTCTTATATGTTTTTATTCTTTATCAAATGAATTATCCAATAAGTCATTTGTAATTTTTTTTTTTGGAATGTTGATATTGTGTAAAAATAAAACTTGTATATTTGTTTTACTTATCTTTGTGTTGTTTTGTTTTAAATAGTAATGTTAAGATTTGTATAATTTTAAAATTATTGAATAAATATTAATAAGTTTAGCTGAGTTTATTCTTGATATAAGTAGTGAATTCAAAATAATGTATTTTACATCAAGTAATATGTTACATAACTATCCAAATGGCAAATACATATTGTTTTCTTTATAAAAAATATAAAATAAAAAATTTCATGTGAAAATACGGGTCAACCCGACCCAACCCGACCCGACCCGCAACCCGATTTCAATCAGCTTAAAATGACCCGTTTTTTACCCGTGACCCGTTTGACCCGTGACCCGACCCAACCCGCCCGTTTTGCCATGTCTACCCACCGTCTATGCTCCGTAACCTATCTCTAATTTTTCTGTTACTCTAACACATTTCATAAAAAAATCAAACAAGAAATCAGATCAAATACTCTCTCCCAAACACTCTCTATGCTTGCTCAATCACTAATTAGATTGGATTGCACTGTCCAATCATCATCATCATCCATAATTCAACATGGCGAGCGCCAATCTACCAGAAAGCTTGGTGGAGGACATCCTGTCAAGGCTTCCCGTGAAATCTCTAAAGCGATTCACGTGTGTAAACAAGTCATGGTCTACACTTTTCCAAAACCCAGGTTTCATTGCCAAACACCACCATTATTTTTCTCATAAAAACCCAACTCTTCTTGTCAGTCATCGAGATCGTATCACCAAAAACAGTGTCTTGTCTTCGCACCCTGTTTCTAATAATAATGGCAGTCTTGATCTCAATCTGGAAATCCCTTTTTTCAATGATGACATGCAGGAACTGAACATATTGGGTGCCTGCATCAACGGGGTAATTTGCCTCTAGGATCGTCCTTTTTTGATTTCTAATCAACATCCCAATGATGATCTCTACCGCATAGCCTTATGGAATCCAGCAATCAGAGAATTCAAGGTCCTTCCCACACGTCATTTTCATTGTCCATCTCACGTGGACTACACATATGAAGGTTTTGGATTTCGTTATGATCACAAATCTAACGACTACAAGGTGATTAGAATTGTCTCATTTAGGTGATCAAGAAATCCAAGTGGGTGAGCAAGTGTAGAGAGTGTTTGGGAGAGGAGTCTTTGATTTGATTTCTTGTTTGATTTTTTGATGAAATGTGTTAGAGTAACGGAAAAATTAGAGGTGAGTTACGGAGCATAGACGGAATGAACCACGGGTGGGTAAAGTGTCAAAAATAAAACCACGGGTGGGTAAGTTAAATTCGGACTAAACCACAGGTGGATAATCTGTAATTATCCCTAATAATTAATAGTTTAAAGATTGGAAAAAGAACCGTCATTGAATGCATAAATAAATATTATTAAATAACTAATCATACATTTTTGTCAAATTAATAATAATTTATTTTATTTATGTGTTATATCAATTAAACCAAAATATATAATAAAGAAGAATAGTAACACACTTAGGAGTAGGACTGAGAGTAAACATGAAACTAAGAAAAAAATAGTAATAATTGATATAAATTTTTGCTTTTGAAATGCATGATCTTTTAACTATATATGTGGTCGTTTTCTTGAAATTGGAGCGAGCATTAAAAATTTTTTTGGACTTGAAAATCAAACTACTTGATTAGATAGAAAGAAAATATAGAATGGTGAAAGAGAGACAAAGAGAATGAGTATATATGAGGAAAGAATAACAAATATAGATATAGATCAGTTGGTTGTATAGGTGGTGTAATTTTTTTTCTTTTTTTTGTACTAAGAGTGGTGGATTTTTTGTTGATGATGAAGAAAAAAAAAATTCATTCCACAGTCGAAGGCAAATTAAGCCAGAATTCAAAGAGAAAGTTTATTTATTTATAACAAATGAGCAATTTTAAGAGTAGAGCTATTGACACAATACTTTCACAAAAAAATCTAGGTAGGAAGTTATTAAAGATATGTAAAAAAGTGATGTCAATTGTGGGTCTAGAAAATAATCATATTCAAGCTTATTTTAGCTATGATTAAACAAAATTTAGAATTAGAGTGTTCAAAATTTTATTTTAGGGGGAGTCAAATATATATATATATATATATATATATTTATGATTGGAAAAAAATTAACTAGAAAACTGGTTGTAGTCTAAGGTTACAACTTTACTCAATAAAATAAATATTAGTACATATTTTGAAAATCTAACTGTTGAATTATATGTTCTTTACGTTCTTAATAGACATGTCAAATTTTATGTCAATCAAATGTTATTTACTATATGATCTATAAGTTTATATTTTATACATAGTTTTAAATTACAAAAACATGCAATTTAAACAATTTATTGATGACATAACTATTAATATTTAATTTTCTAGAAATTTTGCAAGTATGGATGATATAAGAAGTTTGTAAACCAATTATGAATTTGTCAAAATTTACTTTCAATAAAAAGATATTAAGTAAAATTGTAATCTTAAGGTATAATTAATTTTGTGACTAAACCTTGTCTTATATAATTTTTGTTGCTTCTAAAAAAAATATATAATTTTTGTTTTTCGGCCGGGGTTGTTCATTTGAACCCCCGGGCTGGCTATTTTGCCGCACTTATGCTGATTGTGTTGGTGAGGGAATTAGGATTTACTTATTTATGGGCTGGGCTGGTACTAATTTTTTTGCTGATTTTCTGAAGCATCTTGAGCTTGGGCTTCATAGCCGGTCTTTGTCTTTTAAGAAACAGTAAGGTGGGTTCATAAGAATAAAATAGTTGCATTTTTTAAAAGGCATCTTCCCAATTGGGCCCTTTGAATCTAAATTGTTAAACTTTGGCTGGACCTTTGAGTACCAAGTATTAAAGGGCCCAACCACTAGTTGAGGCTTTGGTCAGCCTTTTGTCTGATTTAACGTGCTCTTGTACCAAAGCCCTGTAGTTGAGTCTAAGGGCGGAGTTACATTTCTCCCCTAAAATTTTTATTTTCTCTTACAGTTATACTAGTAATAGAATATAATTGTGGGTTCTAATTAACTCAATTGATAAAATTTTTGATAATTGAATAAGAATTATTTGATAATTCAATTATCGTCTATACCAAAAACTGATTAAAACTCTCTAAAAAGAGTTATCATTGGATGAAACTCTCTAAATATATATATATATATATATATATATATATATATATATAGCCCCCAAAAAATTAGAACTGGCCCCCCAATTGTTTCTAAGATTTCTAGTTAATCTAATGGATTTTTAGTTAGCCTCCTTAATTGTCCAAAACTTTATTACTAGTCTCTCCCAATTATTCCAAAGATTTATTGTTAGTCCAAAGTAACAGTTTGTCTTCTCAATTGTCCAAAAAAAATTATAACCCAATGAATAATAATTAACTCTCGTCACTGACAACCTAGTTCCCAACATAATTTCAATTTTTTTTCTCATCTCTCTTAACTCAAGGAAGAAGCTTTTAGTGTTGCAGCTACTGCCAATGCCAGTTCATTGCCCATTTTCTTTCTTCTTAACACAAAAATTCTTATCTCAACACAACTATTAATCCCTTTTTTTGTCTAGGTGCAGCATCATATCTTTGACTCTTTGCTGAAGTGAATATGCAAGGATGCATTTTCTTCTCTCTCTCTCTTATCAATCATCATCATTTTTTTACCAATATTATTATTTTGTTTAATTATATATTTTAGCCTTCAAGAAAGCACGTGTGGATATGCCTTATGATTTCATTTTTTTTTTCTTCTGCACTGTATAGGTGCTTAGATTTATTCTTTGTTTATATATATATATACACACACGGGTATTTTTTTATTTTTTTATAATATGATTTTTAGTAAGTTTTATGCATATTCTTTGTGAGTTAAGATTTTGTTGTTCATTTTCTTTATTGCTATATGATAATACATTGAATTGCTATATTTATTCCTTCAAAGATTGTCAACCATAATTTTGATGCGTAATGTTTTTGTATTGGATACTTTTGTATTTATTTATAATGAACTATATAATTTTTTTTTATGTTCATTAATATTTAAGAATATAATAATATATTGAAGTTGATAATTTTGTATTCAATATGAATTATGGGGAAAGCCAAAGTTGAAATGCTAAAGCTTTCCAGTACCTCCAATAATTGGCATTTCTCTCACCACTTTTTTTTTTTTTTTTTAATACAAGATAGAAATTCTACTCTAGTCTAATCTAAGTGTATATGTGTGTGAAATTTCTTCTTAGAGACTTGAATCTCAACCCTTGCCCTCCACACCCCACAAGCATTTATACTTGTAGAGTGACAATCGCAGTTGCGCAATGATCTCACTACTTCTAACACAAGGTTCCCCTCCCAACAATGCTAATGCTACTCCCATTTTTGGCAGCCATAACATATCCCTTGGGCTCTTCCAACAAGCTTTGTTGTGAATTTGGGCCCTTGGGTTAATGGGTCATCAGCTATCGTTGAATTGGTGCGGTAATCTAACAATTCTCACAGCAATTGGGCTTTTGCCAGTAAGGGTGTCATGCAAATAGAAGTGGAGTGGCTCCTCTTCTCCACAAGGGGCTTGTGCGATTCTTTAAACAAAACACCATAAATACTGCTGAAAAAGGTTGAGAAGATTAGAAAATGGAGGGTGAAGAGATATTAGTGAGAAAAGAAGACATTTTGGGATAGCCTATTATATTTGTACTTTGGTTCCACTATATAGAGTGTGTTAGTTGATAATGGCTGTAACAATCTGAATATGGAAAGATTGGAAGCAGGAAAAGTTATATAAGATATATTATTTACATTTCTTCATTTAATCGTAAATCTTTTTGTTTGGTCACTTATGGCTTGTGATGAACCGAGCAAATGCGTAGAAAGATAGAAACATCAAAAGAACATGTAGTAAAAAAAAAAAATGACAAAGTTTAGTTACAAAATTAGTTGTAGCCTTAGGCTATAACCTTACTATAAATATATTTTTATTTGAGATTAATTTTGACAAATCCACCAT